>NC_090934.1:1394449672-1394759047 GCF_040938575.1 Ambystoma mexicanum | reverse complement strand
TGTCCGGCTTGTGACTGTAGCAATTGTCTAGCGAGATCATCTGTTCGCTCCTTGGAAATAATCAGTTCCCTTCTTAGAGCGTTTGTTTCCTGACGGGCTGCATGCACTTCTGCCCTTAGTTCCCCAAGTAACTGGGCTAGCTGGTCGGTATCCGAGGTTTCCATAGCGCCTGGACGGGAGTTTTGCGGTTTGCTTTGCGTTCTGTAACGCTCACCTGATTCCCGTAGAGGCGCCGGTCTTGACTGGGCGTATACCGTATCTTCAAAGGTGATGTGTAACACACGGCTGGCTCTTTGGGCTGGATCTCTGTGCACTGTATGTCTGACTCGAAGGGTAAGATGTCTTAGGTAAGTGAACGCCGTGCTCTCCATCTGCCTCGGGGCAGGGTGCTGTAACCAGTTTCTTCACTGGATAAGGGGAGCAGGCCTCTTGACTTCAGAGGACTGCTGTCCGTCGTTTACTGCACGAACGGTAAGTTTCGAGTAATTCTAATGTCTTTAAAAGTCTTTAGTAATGATGTCTCTTGTTTTGCAGGGTTCCGGCGATGGCGGATAACTGGCTGAAGTGAGTTGAAGATGGAGCCCGTGTGGTGAATAGAAGCGCCTGGAAGCACGTAAGTAAGCGCTTGTTGCCTGCTTCACGATGCGCTCTAACTGTCTTTTTATTTTGCAGGTACAAGTTCGGAGCGGCTGCAGGGTGCCGGAATACCCACTGGGTTAGATGTGGAAAGGAGTAATGGCATGTGAGTATTAAAGTTCCCCAATGTCTTTAAACACACCTTGTTTTGTCTTTCAGATGCGGGATGCAGCGCCGAAGGCCTCCGGAGCGTGCGAAGAGTTGGTAAGCTTTTGTCTTTCAGATGCCGGAATGCAGTGCGAAGACCTCCGGAGCGCACGAAGAGTAGGTAAGCCTTTGTCTTTCAGATGCCGGAATGCAGCGCGAGGCGTTGGTGACAGCCGATGGACCAGGTAAGTGAAGCGCTGTCACTGAAGACCGTAATGCTAACCTGTTCTTTCTTGTCTTTATAGGTGTTGCTGAAGACTGGATTCAGGATGGTAAGCCTTTTTCCTTAGGCCCAGGATCAGATGCAGAAGACACGATGAGCGTTCTGCTGCAGAGGATGCAGAATAACGCAAAGCAAGATTCATCCATCGGGTGTGGTTTAAATAGCCTCCTGTAGTGCTTAGGTGTCTCCTTCCACAGCCACGCCTAGGTAAGAAAAGAGTTCCTGCTTTCCAGAAGAGTTCCAGTGTTCTGAACCTAGGGAGTGGCTCCTGCCCCACCCAACAGGAAAAGTAGTTCCAAACAGAAGAGGATCAGAGGCTCAACTGGCAGGCAAGTAAGCAGCATGGTCTGCTGCAGGTAAGTCCACCCAAGCATTATGAGCCCGGCGCTTCCAGCGCTGGGACTGGGCATATTTATGAGCCTGGTGCCACTGGCGCCAGGACTGGGTCCAAAAGGTCCCAATTGGGACTGGTTGGCACTCGGAACCTGGGTTATGGATCTGCTTCCAAGGGAGTTGGGAAAACCCTGACCTTTTGGAAGCAGAGATCATGACAATGTCACCGTAACCACCTTGATTGAAGAAGGGACCTGCTTGTCCCGAAAGGAGGCTTTAACACACTGTGTCAAGAAGGGGGCAAAGATGGCTTTATGTTCGAGGATGATTTTTGGTGGCAGGAGGTTTTCTGCACCTGAGGTGGGCTTCATTACTGAGAGTCATTTCTCCTTATCTGATCTCGATGGAACTGAGGGAGTATTAAGGGAGAGTCTGCAAGGTCCCCAGAATCTCGGGGATTATCAGGAGGTTTAGGGTTGAACTGGGCAAGGAGAACCTGATTCCTTGCTTTGACTGTTATAGCTTTGAAAGGTGCCTGGACCATCCGGAAGTCAGATGCTGCAGGCACATAGGAGGCTGGTTACAGCAGGTTTTAAGAATTTGGAAGTTTTCCTGACTTGTTGGATTCTTCTTCTATTTTGGAGTTGAGGAAATTCTTTTTTGTTTCAATTATTTTTGATTTGTAGCTCTTGTCTGTAACTTTCCATAGTTCCCTATTCTCTTAGGATGGCAGTTTCTGCCATTTAGCCTCTAGGGAGCGTTTCAGTTTCTTTAAGACAGATAGTGCCGGAGTAAACCAGTGTTGGTGTCTCGGATGAATTTTAACAAGCCTTGACCGAAGCGGGGCAATGAGATCAATCATGGTCTGGAGAGACAGAGTGTAATGCTCAGCCAATACATCAGACTGGTCATTATCTGAGCTGTTTAACACGTCTGGGTTCAGGTAGGATTGAATATCAAGGGAGATCTTTTTAAAATTCTGGCTCATAACCCTTGTGCTGGGAGTTGGTGGTCTCTGAATGTGAGTCTTAAATTCAATGTGGAAGTTAATTATTTAATGGTCTGACCAGATGCAAGGAGTTGCGTAAAAGGTGTGTAGTGTCAGATTTCTGGTTGTCA
Organism: Ambystoma mexicanum; assembly: GCF_040938575.1. Taxonomy (NCBI): domain Eukaryota; kingdom Metazoa; phylum Chordata; class Amphibia; order Caudata; family Ambystomatidae; genus Ambystoma; species Ambystoma mexicanum. Next base: position 1,394,756,589 of record NC_090934.1, on the reverse strand, counting down.
CCCAATCCAGTATATTTCCTTTGTCATTTGTGGGTTCATTATTCATGACTTGGTATTCCATATTCAGGAGTGAAACTTCCAAATTTGTAGCCTTCTAATCCATAGGGTTACCCCGCCAGTAATTGAAATCACCCAGGAAAAGAGTGGAACTTTTAGACCTGCTGAGTTTGCTCAGCAGTTGTAGGATTTCATTGTGGAAGTGAGGCATGGTTTGTGGCGGACGGTAAATCAGAATAAATGAATACCTGATTGATGGGTAGGTGTCATCTTAAGGTGAAGTATTTCGCAACTGATGCATTTGCATGATGACGGGAAGAGCTGGAGTTTGGATTCGGAATAATTGCTACACCTCCGCCTCTGCTAAATTCCCTGTACTTACTAAAGAATGAGTAACCTTTAGGAATGGCCATGTTATTCATGGGACCATTAGGCCAGTTAGGTAGCTCAGCGGATCGAGTGCTCGCTGGTTCAAATCATAGCAAGGCCAACTCAGCATTTCATCCTTCCGAGGTCAATAAATGAGTACCAATTTCGGTTGGGTGATATTGTATGTAAATATGTGCTCTGGATAAAGGCGTTATATAAATAACACATCATTATCATTAGAATCTGTAACCCAGGTTTCTGTAACACACATCAAGTCCAGGTTACCTTGGGTAATGAAGTCGTGGGCATTTTGAGTGTGGTTGTTGAGAGACCTGGTATTTAAGAGGCCGATCTTAAGTGGTTTGGTGAAAACAGCCTGGGGAAGATGTTTTTTTAGGGCAGCGGTTGGATTAAGGGATGCCCACGACTTCATTACCCAAGGGGACCTGGACTTGATGTGTGTTACGGAAACCTGGGTTACAGATTCTAATGATAATTATTAAGGGATTCCCTTGGTTCAGTAGCTAAGGAAAGCGAGTCCTGCAGGGGGCAGCTAACTTGACATGGAATTGGGGAACTGGAGGGAGTGATCAGTCCTACTGGATAAGTGTCGACAGTGGGCGTATCTGAGGCAGCCGGCCGGGCCGCAGAATCCATCGGGGTCCCGTGTTGACGTTACCGTGGGAGGAAGCCATTGAGGAGACTGGTCGGGCTAATCCAGTTTTAAATTGACATATTTCTGAATACTGGTGAGCCTTTCCAGTTTTTGAGCATTAACAAACAAGTCTGTGGCTGCGGATATGCCCCTTCTTAATAACTGTGAAGAAGTATGCTATACAGGAAGGAGACACAGCTTACTAGGTGAATGTCCAGGAGGTGGAACACAGAGCGGGGGGCTGAGACAGCGATGTTCGGCGAGGACCGGCAAAGACCGGCTGGTCTCTGAAAGCGCTGGCGCTAAAAGCGCCTGATGTAGCAGTAAATACCGTAGGGTGCCTGGGCGATGTAGTTCCCAAGGTACTGCAAAGATGTTTGGTCAAAACACGGGGAAATGCTAAATGAGATTGTGTTATCTCTCTGCAGATGCAACATGCAACAATGCACAAAATTATTGAAACTATACGTTTCAGAAAGTCAATCTGCAAGGTGAAGAAATGCTGTAGAAAAAGAACTGCTCAAAGTCCTAGTGGCACGCTGCTACTTACAATTAAGTGATGCAGTCTAGGTAGTTCATCTGCAAGATTTTTAAATAACATAAACAAGCCAGGTCAGAAAAAAACGAAATTGCTTTTTTACATTGTGCTTCATACCTGCGTCCCACCTTTTAGCACAGAACCAGGTACCAAACCCATGTTGCCCCGGAGCTATCCTCCCGGGTAGATGTGAATTAATGGAAAATCCCTTACTTGAGGCAAGTCCACTCTAGTTCTTTCGCAAACATCTCAATGTGGCTGGATCCTGCCTGCCTCCTCAAGACCAATCTTCTCTAGATCCTCCACATGGATCTGGATGCAGACGAGTCAGTCTCTGAGCTGCTGACCTGGTCTGCTTCAACCTCCCTCAGTTCTAAATGCGGGTGCAAGCTAAAGGGATAATGCCCCCCACTCAAGATTGGAAGTTCTTTACTAGTTGGAGCTTATTCTCCTCCCTCACATTTGAATATCTGAGAATAATGTTATAGATCTCCCTTAGAGAGCTAATGTAATCCCTAAGAAGAGAAAGGCAATTCGGGAACAGACCAGTTTGTAATATATTGCTCTTTTGTTAATTGAGTCTGCATTCATTAGTTTGTTTATTAATATGTAGATAGATGTATGAATATGTATCAATGATCGAGAGGGAGGTTTCTGCACTCAGCTCATCACCTCGAGGGTCCCTGTCCAACTCAAGAGGCAGGTGGAAGCAGGGGTGTTGCAATATCTGGAAAAGATCTGGGGCTAAGCTAATGCCGGGACTGTTGCAACTCGGGGGCTAGCTATAGCCTTTTGGTTGTAGCCCCTGAGCTTCCATCTGGGGCTACAACCAAAAGACCCGGGGCTATATCCCCCCCAAAACCCTTCCAGCGATGTCTCTAGGTGGAGGGATTATATTGAAGTACATATCAACTGAAGCACTAGCTAATATAGACGCACCTGCAAAGAAGCCAGGCATTAATAAGGATACCAAAGTTAGCTCAGTAGGGCACAGCCCATAACCTGTAGGATTTTTTATACCATTGCTACCGCCACCTGCAACAACGTACCTATCTTTTGCTTGCTAAAGCATGCATCTAAAACATGGGGAATTATCTTGCTGTAATACCTCTTTTATTCTGGTCCTCTGTGTATACAATTACCAGACTTAGTGAAGGTCTGTGCACACTAATTTGACCACTGACGGTATCAAATGTCCCAAACGTCACACTCTATGCATCACTAAAAATGAACAGAGCACCCAAATACAGGCCACCGCAGTACTCATTTCACCATGTGCTTTATATCCAGTTTGAAATTCTCAGCTCATCACACAATGTTCGGGATGAAAATAATAAATGCAATGTAACAGACTGGATGTGACATTTGCAACCATATAGGATAAAAAAACACAAGTTGTAATCTCACATTTTACATTAGAGTGAAAACATTCTCTATTTTTTCAGACTAACATAGTGATACAAACATGCTTCACAGCCACCCCTCTCGCTGCAACAAAGTTCTTTTCTCTCATAGCAATTTTATATACGCTTCACCGTGTGGCTGGAAACACATAGCTATCTGTAACCTTGAAATGTATTAGAAATCTTGGCAAGCTTACGTTGCTCTCAGTTTACTCTTAGAATATCTGGCCCTTTCACATAGCAGGGAAATACACATTGAAAATATCTGTGCTCGTGTCACCTTTTTTATTTTGAACCCAAATCAATTGCTTTATTCATTGTAACTGCCTTGAAAGGGCATTCTCACATAATTCAGCAAAGAAACTAAGCTTGCATGGGAAGTCTTTGATAATCCCGGCTCCCTCTCCCTCATTCAGATCCGGGACTGCCACTGCCCACTGGAGCAGCCCCTCCTTCCTTCTCTGCTCAGCTCAGCTCGACACTGCAGCTTTTCTGCACACATGCAGCCACCCAGCAAGGCCTCGGATCCCAGAACCTTACTTCCTTTTCTCTCTCCAACATCCTTCCTCCACGCTCTCTCTCTCTCTCTCGATGAGCCGCTGACACTCCTCCTTCTCAGCCTTTTGGACCCCCTTTGACTTCCCTCCCCTTTACTTATATCTGCCTAAAGAAAACACATGTTTTCACCAGAAATTTCTCAACTCCTTTTGTGACATCATGCATCAATCAAACTTGCGCCTGTCTTGTGAACTCTGTAAGGAAGGCATGGTATCAACAGTAAGACAGACACAAGTGACCACAGTTCAAGGGTGTTTATTGAACATTCACAAAGGTGAAATAAACTAAACTAAACTAAACTATTTAAACCTAAATCTACAGATGGGAGCAAGATACAACCATCAAATAATAATGAGGCAGTCCTAGTGGAGTCTTGTCAAATAAAAAGGGCCTATACTAAAAAAAAAACAATTGCCAATCCTAACTTCTAGTTTACAAATAATGTGGGGTGTGTTCATGAAAAAAGAAAGAAGTGTTCACAAAATGATAAATCAAGATGTTCGGGCCGTTGGCCTCCCTTCCCCACATTTTCAGCACGGGACAAGGCGGTTCACTCAAGCAAAGCACACACTCTGGCTTCTGGGGCATGAGGATACAGTTCCATTTACACCAAGTCTCTTTGCTTCTCGCAAGTCTCTTGGCTCAGGGGGCCACAAAACAACATTAACATTTTCTTTTCCTTTTTCACATATTCAATTTTTGGTGTTCTCCCTGAACCCCCCTCCGCCGGGCTCAGATTCCCTTTACACAACAAAAGTTCCAAAACAAAAGTTTAATGTTTGATCACCCCTCTTCCAGACTCAGATCCCATCCAAACTTAATTCAGATAATTCCTTCTGGGGTGACTCACAGTTCACCCCAGATGCCCCTCATCCGGGCTCAGGTCCCTTTTATACACTTAGTTAGTCTCCCTCAGCCAGGCTCGACCAATTGTGATGCACTTTAAACTATGAAACACTTTTGAATGTACACACGGTTTAGCCTGACCCGTTGCATGACCACTTCGATCTTATTATTCCTTTTACTCACACTCAGCATTATTTTGATAACTGAACAGAGACTTTTGAATGAGCACCCATGTGGCGCCGGACCCCTCTGTATATGGTATCCTCTCTGGGCCTCCCAAAGTTCAATTGCAAAGTTCAAATTATCTCTGCATCACTCCTCGCAAACACCTCACACACTGTTCTCTTTGTATAATGTTGTTGCTTGCAACCTTGGTTCAAAACACAAGCTTGTTTGGTATCAGTCTCTCCGACTCACCGGCTGTGCTGGCTTTTCTGACGCCACTTTGTTGTAACAGCCAAGGGCAGTAGCATGGCAGCAATAGGTCCTCCCCACCTTGGTTATCGACATGGGAGAGCCCTGGGTACCTCTGACACTATTTGCAGGGTTGGTCAGCCTTAGTTCCTGATCTTCGGTTTCTTACTTTACAAGGCTCAAGAAAGTAACAGTCTTTAGAGGTCAGGGGTACTTCCCTCCTTGCGACTCTCTCTGGTCTCACCATCTTTCTCCTTGTACTAAACTGCCATCTTGGAACTGCTGGTTCCTTGTGTCGTTTGCCTCGCTCAGAGAGTGCTTTCATGATCTGCCTTTTATTTTACTTATTTATTTAGTTGATTTAATCAAATTAATGATTTTTACAAAACATTGTAGAAGAAGAAGAAACTGTATATCAAAATCTGTATATCGAAAAAAAAGAAGCTGCATAGCAAAGGAAGAGGAAGAGATTCATGTGAAGGACAGGACGATCAATGCTTTCAGAGTATAAAAGAAGAGAACCAAGGAAACCAAGAAGAAAAACGATTTTGCAGAAGTCGTTTCAGCAAACAGCGCTCTAGTGGCTAAGTTTGTTGTTTGAGTAGTGGTTTAGATTTCATAAAGATAGAATAATCTTAAGAGTCTGTGCTGTGGCGATTGTCCAAGTGTTCCTTTCTCCGCTCATTAAGCGGCTCCACCACAGTTCCTCTTCCTTAGTATATGATGCCGAAAGGTGTGGAAGCAGGAATGTCTCACCTATTTCTCTTGTTCCTGGACAGTTTAAGAGCATGTGGCGTATGGTTTCCACCTTTGTGTCGTTCTTACAGAAGCAGCATGTGTCTGAATTACTCTGTCCTCTGAGTTTTAAGATTTCGTTGGTTTCCAGTAAATTTAGACGTGCTTTCAAGAACAAGTTTCTGGCTGCTTTGCTGGGGAACTTGCTCAGATAGTTTGGAACAGTGTTCAATTTACTTTGATACGGTGGGAGATGACTGACTGATTTTGCTTTTGCTGCATAGTCCAAGATTTTAATCCAGTCGAGCTTGCCTATTTTTCTTTTTATTTTCGTTGTATTAGGGATGATCTGCCTTTTATCTGTGTGGGGAAGTGTGGTGGAAGTCAGGTGTGTGTGTGTAATAATCCGTAATTGCCTGACCTTGCCTGTCAATGGTGTTGGGATATGTCAGATAGCTGGCTCTGGTGTTAGTCCGTTGTTGCTCACGGTGAACTGTTAGTGAGAAAGAGTTTCTGTCGGAAAAGGGGGGAAGTTGAATTCCTAGTTATTCTATCTGGTAGGATGGGGAAAAGGTATAATTAGGAAGGGGATACCACGTCTCACCCTACGGTGTCCCACATCCACTTCCCGAGGACCCCTCATCCAGGTGATCCTCCCACACTGGACCTCCCCCACGAACTGGATCCAAAAGTGATGGCCGTGTCCTGGCCACCTGGATGACAGATCCCCAGGGACTAGCTAAGGATGCACCTTCAGGTTTCTCACAACTCCCTGTAATTTTCCATAAGCTTAACACATGCTCCTTCAAAGTTCCCTTTGGACAGGGTTCAGCTCAGTGGCCACGGATGGATATTTGAAACACGTTCAATGGCTGCTCTAGGGAGAATAATTCTGCAAATTCATCACGTTCAGAGCTGAACATCCACACTTTGAGTCGGTCTGCATTTTGTGCATTTTTTATTACAAACCAGCATTACAGTCTGTGCCTGCATTCAGTACCTACACCCCCAGTTTGCACCCATAGTTTGCACCATTCAAATCACTTAATTGTTAATAGGTTAGAAATTAGTAAAGGTTATATTTGTTAGTTCCTATGGTAAAACTACACCATGCATATGCTGTGCAATGCTAAATCCGAAGTCACCCCTTCTTTAGTTCACCTCAGTGCCTCACATCAGTGCTAATCCACACACATACACATACTGTATGCAATACCATCATCCTTTATACATTGGCACACACCTTCTATAGGAGACTGAGGTGCTGATAAAATTCTTGGCCAGTTAAAATTCACACCAATTATTATTCCTACACTTTCCCTCGTTGTTTCTGTTGAGACCTGAATAAACATGAGTTCCTACAGAAACACTATTCCTTGCTACATCGCACCACTCATGTGATATTGGGTGCATTTGTGAGAACATAAACATTTACAGTAACTGGCTTAATAATCATCAGTTATGGGTTTTCATGTCAAATGTTCACACATTTTTCATGTCCTTAAACAGGTAATAATGTGTTTTGAGATATATATTTCTTTCTTTTTTTTTAGTAGCTTACCAATAAATTACCAATTCCCAAGTAACACAGAGTCCTTCATCGGGTCCTTTTACAAAAGAAAAGTAATATTTGTCCATGTAGTTAATAAAAGTTCATAGGAATGAATGGCTCTGCAAGTCCATATATAGAAATAAATTGAAACCAATGTCTCCTGATTTAACAGAGTGGCTCACACCCAGAAATAAATGTGGATCAGTTGTTCAGAAGTCATGAATGAATAAAGATTGGAAGAATGGTTCATCATGCAACCATTGTATTGTATTCATGTATTGTATTAATGGAAAATGAAGGTTCCTTTAAACTAGCAGTGGCAAATCCATCAGAAGTCCTAGAGTTGGCCCAGCAGCCGTGCACAATGCTTCTGTTTATCGGTGAGGCACGTGGCCTTAGGTGGGGTCTCCTTCATGCTCATTTCCCCACTTGTTTGGTTCAGGGGGTTTGGTCTAGGGGTCTCCAAGGTTCCCCTCCAGATTGCTAGAAATGTGGAATGCTTGTGCTTACCTTTTGCAAAGTTGAATTTAAATACATTTTATCGCCTACTGCATACTCTCAAAGATGTTTTCTTATCATAGTATGATTTTGCACTCTCAGCTGCCCTTTCTAAATTCTGCTGTGCAAATGCAAATGCATGCTCTAAGTGCTTTCTCAAATTTTCTACATATTAATGAATTGTAGAGGCATTTACTAGGGCTTTACCATTAGTACTGTGTAATAAATGTTGTGACAAAACCATTTTCCTGCCTGTCATAACTTCATGTGGGCTGAGACCTGTGGATTTTGATGGTGTTGACCTAACAGCCATTAGCACCTGAAGGAGAAGCAAATCCTATCTGGATCCTGCTTCAGCTACAAACATTTTCAAAATGTCAATAATTGGTCTATTGCAACATTCCACACCTCCAGAAAAAGAAGGCTAATAGGAAATGTGCAGTTTCCTTTTCACTCCCAAAAATTGCTGCATCTTTGTTATCGCTGAATTAGTAACATGTCTCCCATGGTCTGATTCCATTCTTGAAGTCAAACCAAACCTAGATAAAATATGATTCACCAGCAATGTGGCTGCTGTTTGCGTACTGCAGTCAGGTGCTGGAATGCACTCCAACCATTTGGACATGAAACAGATGACTGTCAGCTTATATCTGTTTCCCCAGGCTGATCATTGGACTGGCCCAATAGAATCAACTTGTAGATCCAACCAGTGAAGTGTCACACCTCTTTTCATTAATGGTGCCTTACTTGTTGGTGAGGTAGGTTGCAACTGTGCAACTCTTCATCTTGGGACAAGTGTGGCCAATAGGCATATTCTTTTAAAATGTTCAATGTTTTCTGAAACCCTCTGTGACCCGGAGTTATGGCATCAAACAAAGGTACCACCCACTGGATTTGGCCTAACACAGACTCTCGAACCATCAGCCCATTTTATAATTGAATTCTCTGTCTGTTCTTTAACAACACCCTCAACTCTTCTCTCCCTTTAAAGCCCTCCTTAGTCAGAGGATGTTGCTCTGCATCCAGTAAATGGTTATAGAGTAGACCTGAAATGGGATCTTCTTTTTGTACCTTGACAAAGTCCTGTTCAAAACTCCATTATGCCACCAGCTGATCAACTGTTCCCTGTGATTTGGAGCGTGTTATCGCATTAACCTGGATTCCACCAGGTAGGTGCTCAATAGGAAATAATCCCCCCCCCCCCTCACTGCCCCAATCTTTGCTAACTGATCTGCCTTGTCTTTCCCCTCTTTGTCTTCCCCTGGTGTTTTCAGTTGGCCTCATATATTTCTCCAGTGAATGACCATGTTATTCTCTGAAGCAAGCTCATCTATGGCTTAAATAATTTTACCATATCTGAGTTGCTTCTTGGTATATGTGACCATTCTTCTCAATTTCCACTCAGGTAAATACTCCACAAAACTATTACGGGCATACTCAGAATCAGTAACTAAAATGTCTTTGAATTTATTTTCTACAGCTGTGAATATTGCCTTGTAGATGGCAGCCAATTCTGTAATCTGACTGCTTTTGAAACCTAACCTCATGCTTACTCTTGGGATACCATTACACCTGACCCACAAAATTCCTTATTTCGACCACCAATTCCTTTTCAAAATCACCCCCTGCGTGGTATGCACATCCACCTACATATGTCAGAATCTAAGTAGTTTGATTTTCTTATCACCTGTTTAGTTTTGGTTGACTTCTTCTTTGCAGGAGTTTTCTCTTTCTTTCTTGAAGAAAGCAGAGGTAAGGGCGAGCGTCCCCTGACGCCACCTTGCTGGTAGGAACCAACCAGGCTAGCACCGAGGGCAGCTACCCATATAAGGCAGACAGGAGAAGCGTCCAGGAAGTCCATGCAGTCTTGATTGCAGGGAAGGATATCCAGGAGAGGTAAATCCAGGAGTCCAGGAAGTAACAATAGTAAGAGCAATCAGGTGAACGGCACCGCCGCCGCCGTCAAGGAAATGACAAATGTTTGAATCCAGAGGTTCAAGAGAGAACCAGTAGCTAGCAGTTCAGGAGCGAGGAAGTAGCAAAAGGGAGAAGCAGGGAGGCGGCAACGTAGAACGAGCCAAGGAGCAGAGGGTGGGCAGCGCAACCCCAGGGCGGCGCTAACAGGAAGGCAAGAAGGGAACAGAAGTGCTGAGCACGGCAAACCACACAGAGTGTTGAGATCCATCGAACACATGTCTCAACAATGCTTAAATGATGACAATGTCAGCAAAGCCCACTGCTAGAGCGTGCTTGTTTCTTCTGTGCAGTGGCCATTTTTGAAGTCGAAATGGATGCTGCCAATCACCGACGAATACTCCAGGCTGAAAGGAATGGATGGCTACATTGAATCATGACAGCATGCCCCTTCCGAAACCCAACTCCACCGGGCTTGCCTGGATGGATCTGGTGAAATCGATTAACCAATTAGGGTGCATGCATATTGTTTTTGGTTTCCCAGGTTCACTCGCTAGGAAGATATCCTTTTCATTCAACTAGGTACTGCAGACGTCCTCTTCAGCATCTTGACTCGCATATCCTCAACACCTCATATTCAAGCTGGTTGTCCTTGAGAAGCAGAGGAGGTTTTATTTGGGTTCTTGTAGATGGGTGATATGGTTTCAAAAAGGATGTGTGGAAGACTGGATGGATTCTCTTCCAGGACTTGGGGAGTCACCGTCGAAAGGTCACAGGATTGATGATCTTGATGATGGAGAAGAGACCAAAAAAATATGGTGATAATTTGTTTGGCCTTAGGTGTCTGGTTAGATATCGAGCTGATAACCACATCTTGTCCCCAAGAGCATATGGGGGTGAAGGCCAACGTTTGGTGTCTGCTGATCTCTTGATGTCCGTCCTGGCCTTTAGTAAATGTTTCTTGACGTTCTTGTGCACAGTTGTCAGATCGGTTATCCAAGCATCAACAGAGGGAACCGGAGAAGGATGAGGCACAACTGTGGGAAGAAACAATGGAACATATCCTGATTGCCTTGTTGGAATTCAAGCAACTTCTCTTGGGCCGAAAAAACCTGCTCTGGACGGTCAAACATGGTTTTGAATGCTTGGATGAATCCATCATAGTTGTCTAACAAGGGATCCAGCCGCTACGAGTGGCGTAGCCCATGCTAGAACATTTCCAGCCAGATGTAGTACAATTAAGCCATCCTTGTCCTTGTTTGTCGAAAAATAGTATGGCTTGAATGTGAAGTGTACCATACACAAATCCAGGAAGGAACATAATGCCTTTGGGGCTCCATCATATCTCTCCACTATGCCTCCTGTAGAAGCACTTTCCTAAAATGCTGAATCTCTGGATAGGACAAGTTGTTGTAAGGCGGAATTCTCAGCCTTGAGATTCTAAACTTCTGTTGATAATTCTTGCATGCCTCACAACAAATCCTGGAGTGTGGGACCCATCTTCGCAGGTCTAGCAATCTGTTGGCGTCTCAAACTGTCAGAATCTGAGGAGTTTGATTCTCTTCTCACCTGTTTAGTTTTGGTTGACTTCTTCTTTGTAGGAGTCTTCTCTTTCTTTCTTGTAGGCTGGGGTGTGTGGAGATAAGGGCGAGCCTCCCTTGACACCACCCTGCTGTTGGGAACCAACCAGGCTAGCACCAAGGGCAACTACCCATATAAGGCATACCAGAGAAGTGTCCGGGAAGTCCACGCGGTCTTGATTCCAGGGAAGGATATCCAGGAGAGGTAAATCCAGGAGTCCAGGAAGTAACAATAGTAAGAGCAATCAGGCGAACGGCACCGCCGCCGCCGTCAAGGAAATTACAAATGTTTGAGTCCAGCGTTTCAAGAGAAAACCAGTAGCTAGCAGTTCAGGAGTGAGGATGAAGCAAAAGGGAGAAGCAAAAGGGAGAAGCAAGGAAGCTGCAAAGTAGAACGAGCCGAGGTGCAGAGGGTAGGCAGCACAACCCAGGGGCGGCACTAACGGGAAGGCAAGAAGGGAACAGAAGTTAGCGCTGAGCACAGCAAACCACACTGTGTGTTGAGACGCACTGAACACATGTTTCAGATGAGCTAGTGGACAAACTTGGTTCAGCCAATTTCCTCAGTACATTTGACCCGACCTCATGCTTTTGGCAAATAGCTCTGAAAGGCCATGCCAAAGAGAAAACTGCATTTTCTACCACAGGAGGCCTCTACCAATTTAAGGGTAAGCCTTTCAGACTCAAAAATGTACCTGCTACATTTCAGAGGATGGTGAAACAAGTTCTGGATGGGTCAGAGGACTGCCGCATGACATACTTGGATGACATTGCAGTGTTCAGCCCCACTTGGGAAGATCATCTTCACCACCTAGGATATGTTTTGCAGGCTCTTGAAGAGGCCCATCTGACCATAAAGGCTAGTAAATGTCAAATTGGTCAGAGTAAAGTGGTCTACCTTGGACATGAGGTAGGAGGAGGTGAAATAAGGCCATTGTCTAGCAAGGTACAAGCTGTACAAGAATGGAACATCCCTACTACTTAGAGCAAAGTGAGAGCCTTTCTGTGTCTCACTGGGTACTACAGGAACTTCATAGACAACTATGGGACCATAGCTTCTCCCTTGAATATGTTCTCCTCACCCAAATTCCCCAAGAAGGTGAGGTGGAATGAGGAGTGCACTAAGGCTTTTGAAGGACTAAATAAACCCCTTTGTCAAGCTCCAGTCTTGAGAGCTCCTGACTACAACCAATCCTTCATTGTACAGACAGATGCTTCTAACACAGGGATAGGTGCAGTTTTGGGTCAAATGGATGAGAAAGGAAGGGAACACCCTATCTGCTTCATCAGTAGGTAACTGAAGGACTGTGCAACTATTGAATGTGGGTGTTTTGCCATTGTGTGGTCTCTGAAGAATTTTAGGCCATACTTGTATGGTTCTACTTTTGTTATTCAGACAGACCACCAACACTTGAGATGGTTAATGCAGATGAAGGGGGAGAATCCAAAATTGTTAAGGTGCTCAATCAGCCACCAAATGTTTGATTTCACCATAGAACACAGGTCAGGGTGTAATCACCAAATGCTGATGGTCTCTCCAGAAAGTATGACTGACTGGATTAGGAGATTCATCCAGGAGTAGATTAAATCCTCCTGTCCATTGGTCTGGGGGCAGGGGGATGAGTGTTAGGGAGAATTCACATTACTGTGCTAATTCACTTCAACCTTAGAGACTCCCCAGCTCTTTTGCTGGACTTTAGGACTTTTTAATTTTATCCTGGAATGAGTGAGACCTTGTTCTCACTCTCTCGTGTATTTTTGATCAGATTTGCATTATGTGTTTACTGTGTTTTTGGAGTATGACAAACTCCATAGGCATCTACTTTGTGTATGGTGACACACAGCACCTTCAGAGCAGTGTCTCTGAGAAATCCTTTAGATTTCTCTTAAGGTTTAACTACCTTTCCTTGGGTAAACTACAGTTCCCAAGAATAGTAAAGGGAAATTGACTTTACTTACCTTTTCTCTTTGTAGGTCCAGCAGATCCCATCTTATGTGGAGTGCTGGGTGGGTTACTTAGTAGACCATTTCCTACTTACTCATGTAACATTTTTTATCTTACCCTCACTAATTGAAATGGCTGGTGGCAGTGGTTTAATTTTCCTACCATTGTGCTTTTCTACCGCAGTCTGAAGCCTCAGCTGCAGTATAGCACCCCTGGGTGACCATTGTGTCAAAAAGGCCCCGGTCTTCTTTTTTTCGCCATTTCTTGTTTGTGAGGTCTTTCTTGAGTTTTACTCTGTGCGCCATACCAGGTTTAACCCCTTTGTTCATTTTGCCTTTGGCGGGCTTCAGTACTGAAACCCGCCTCTGGCTCCAGTGTGTCTGGCATGGCAGGAAGTGAGGGGGTGGCCGAAACTTCCCTGACTTTAGTCTCCAGGGCAACCTGAATGCACCCAGTCCTGATTGGCAGGCTGGCTGTCCTTGCAGGACAGCCACCCTGCTGTTTGAGTGACAGCTACGCTGTGCATGAATGGGAGAAACTTGCATAAAAGACGAAACTTCTTGTACTGAAGACAGAGTTGACCACTGGGAAGAACAACCAGTCGAAGAAACCAAGGCAGATGCCTGCTGCATCCTTCTGGTCCTTTGAAATGCCCGATGAAGCCCTGCTGCTGTGCTGAAACTCCTTTTTCTGGTCAACAAGAGAAGCTCCGGAAAGGACAACCTCTTCCCTTGAGTTAGTGGGATCAACTAACCCTGAGACGAACTCTGCTGGAAGACTTTCCTCAACTGGCTGTACTTCTTTGCTGCTGCTGGAGCCGAGTCCCAGGGGTCAAGAAATCTGTAGTGGAGATCAACGTCTATAAGCCGGCCAAAAGCTCCAGGAGTCTCCAGAAGACCCTCCTGAAGCAGGACAACCCAAGCTCCAGCCACCTCAACAGAGTGTAAGGCATAAAATAACTGGTATCGCATCGCAATTCACTAGACAAGAATGATGAATTGCTTTTCATTTTATAAATCATGTCTCAATAATTGCGATGTAATTTCAGAGAAGATGAGCATGTTTATTATTCTTTGTACCAAGCTCCAGGACAGAACAGGGCCTATACAGAGGAAAGTAGAGATCCATGCGGCAGGCTGACCCCAAACCTTACTTTTAATGAGCACTTTGGCTGATGGAAACTGCAGAAAAGGGTGACTGTGTGGGAGCGTGTCTGTTTTTCACTGTACATATTTGGAGGTAGTCAGGATGGTACTAAACAAGGTAGCCCTTTCTCTCTGATCTGTCATTGCTTCCACCTCTGTTCCCCAGCATTATTTTTCAATTTCATCATTTGCACACTTTTGCACCCTTTATTGATGGTCAACCCCCTTTTTTTCCCTCACTTTTCTCTCATGTATCAACAAGTCCTACAACTTTCTCTCTTACCCATATTTCCTCATCTCTTCTGAGATGCTCTTCTTTCATCTATTTCTTTCTCGCACATCTTGCTTCCTATATCAGTTGTCTAATTCTCCTCTCTTCGCTGTCCATCTTTGCTGACCTCTATAAACCACTCAGACTGCAATAGCCTTAGACAAGATAGGTTTTCATGCACGCATGCAAAAGGCTATTGTGTGCATGCATCTGAAAGGATGTGAAAGGCTGAGTGTGCACATGTGCATTTTCAGTGTGCATGCATGTGAAAGACTATAGTTTGTGTGCCTGAAAAGCTATGCTGCATATGAAAGGCTAGATGTGCAGGTGAAAGGCTGATGTCTGTGTGCATGTTAAAGTCTGCATTGCTCATGCAAAGCTGCAGTGCCATTGTATGTGTTGCTGTGTTGCTGTGGGTATTGTACATGTTACCAGATTTGGACACCATCTTAATTTAATGACTGCAACAAAAGCTACGATTATGGTTAACCCATTTATTACCAGGTTCTGTAGTCCGAACCAAGCATGCAAAGCGTATGCTAGTCTTTTTGACTTAGTGCACATGCCATGTGATGTGAACTTGATGTGCATGCTGGCATTGAACTTTGCTTTCCATTGAAAGTTGCCAGGTTTATAATTTGTGTGGCTGTGCAATACATGAAGCCTCCCCTCATTTGCATATGTATTGACATCAACGGAAGCGATACCACAGAAAACGAGCTCATATGTAGGCTTAGATACTCAATGTGATGATTGTAAGGTACCTTACAAAACGTTTTTAAAATTAAGCCAACAGACAAATAACTTGTCTTTGCAGATTAACAAGTGGCATTATCATTATTATATATGAAGCAGTACCTGGAATTAACTTTTTTGTGTAGCATACAGATGTCAACTGAATGGCTTTTGGGCACTTCCAATTCTGGCAGATAACACACAGTGAGATCAAATGATCTGCCAAAGATCACACACTTTAGTTAAGTGTGAAGCCAGGATTAGGTTGTAACATAAAGCCCTTAACCAAATATCTTTCCAGCTTTAGTTGGTAGAAATAGTACTTTGGTTTTAAAGAAAACTCTGTTTTGTAGACTAATGGGAAGCCCTGTTGAATTTGCAAGGGTAGTGGTGTCGGTCATATGTCCAACAAAAGTCATCCTCATTATAGTACCAGTGGCGAAACAAGCCTGTGAGGTCCCTAGGCCCTCTGCTGCCGTACAGGGGAAACATGTCTTGCATTGGCCCCCAATGAAAGTAAGGATATACAAATTTGCTAATCATATATGATGAATTGATAATCAAAATATTTTTATTTAGCAGTCGCAACTAATCAATTTTGCAAGACTAATTTATGTCTTGGAGTGCTGGACTCAAGGAGTGAAGGAAGTCCAACCAGTGTCCAGGATGCACAGTGGTACTGTTTACCGTAGGTTGAAACCGCAAAGTTCCACTGAATTGATAAGAGCCTGTTGCAGCCACCAACCTCTGAACTGCTGTGCAGGAGTCCTCCAGACGTCCTCCTTCTTGCCTCCATGACTGAGGCCCAAGCAAACATGATCTGCAACACTGCAACTAAGACAGAAGCCAGCTGGATCCCCCTTCTTCTAACCTAAGGTACTGTTCTGACTAAGGGGTACTTACCTCTCTGTCTGTAGCTTGCTTTTCTCAGTTGAGACTTGCAGTAGCTGCTATTCTGGAGTTGATTCTAGCTCTAACTTTCAGAAGTGTAACAGTTTGTGGCCCAACAGTGATTTTCTACAACCAACTCTCTAACTTTGTGCAAGACATTTTCCTATATAAGAGGTGCCTCCGCTCCATAGACTTTGCTCCAATTGACTTTGGCTGTCCTGGCTCCCTGCAGACTCTTCTAGTCCATTGACTTTGATTCTTACTGTCCCTCATAGGTGATAAATTGGTTTTTAACTAAAATTGCTGGGAAAGGTTTTTATCTGGACTTCATTGGGAGATTTAAAAGTGCTCACATGCTCTGAGAAACTGTTTTACCTTTTTCCTTCTTTTAACCTTTCCTTTCTACCAATCTCAGAATTTACAAAGTGCAAAAGTGATATATAAATGCCATTACTGTCCTAGTTAGTGAAGTCACCCCAGGGTGTAGGAAGCTAGTATGACGCATCTCTAAAGAGTATATACTTGCTTTGCCTTGATTCTGAGAAAATAATCTGAAGTGTATTTTTATTGTAGCACATTGCCCTTTTTAAAGGATGCTTATTTAAAACGGCCCGTTAAATAAATAAATAGTTATTTTACTAGAAGGCCTTGAGTGTAAGTTTTATTTGGATACTCATATTGGTGAATTTCAATGCTACAGCTCTACAGCTCACATTTATCCCTGTTGAGATACGTCTGGCTGCTCAGTCACTCTACCAACTTGTGTAGTACAGACCTCTACCAATAGGTGCGTTACCTAATACCAAGAGGACAAGGGTTGTGTAGTCTCCCACAGGGGTACTACATCAGTTCTTGCCTAACACTAACTCCAGCATTTGATTAAATATATTGTCACCAAAAACACAGAAATTTGCATTTTCCTGGATGACAAAATATTTTGACAGAATATTTAAGCAAACTCTGAACACTCAGTAGATGGAGTCGTACTGCGAGTGAACGCTCCATGACCAAATAGGTTGCTGTGTCCCGCAAACATGACATGAAAAGGTTGCTGCCTTACAAAGCTCCTCTAATGGTAAAATAGCTGTGAATGCCGACGTTGTACCTGTGCTATGTGTGAAATGGACCCCTTAGTGTGAATGGAAGTGATGGAAGTAATTAATGTGCCAGTGTGTAACAGAGTTGAACACACTTAATCCATCTAGCGATGGTGACTTTTGTCACTGGTTCACCATCTCTCCCCACTGCAAAAGGAACTAAAAATGTGCTTGTCTTGCACATTTCTTTCATCCCGTTAAGGTACAACACTATCGCTCTGTAGACATCAGGAGTGTGCAATGCTTTTCCCCACTGGGTTTGGAAAAAAGATGACAGCAATTCAATGCATTGACATGGAATTTTGGTTGAAAAACATTGATGCGTCCTTACGGCCACCTTATCTTTGTGAATAGTGACAAAATGTTCCAAGACAGGGAGGGCTGCAGCACACACATCCTCCTAATGGATGTGACTGCTTCTAAGAATGCTACGTGAGCCTGTGAGTTGGCAGCAGGAGTTTAGATGGAGAAGACTTGTGAAGAAGCTTGCTGTGTTTGTGTTTACTGAACCTTTTACAGCTGCTGCTGTACTGGAAGCTGCTCCTTTAAGAACTGGAAAGCAGCTTCATAAGGTGCAGCCGAGCATGTAGCGCAGCGCTTGAATTGGCAGCAGGAGTTTAGTCAGAGTTCAGGCAAGCTTCCGGCGAGGTGGCCTACCGCCTTTGTCTGTGAGACTGGCTCTCGTGGAACCAGGCGGCACTCGTACATGCTGGCAGTTATAACTACTGGACGTAACAACAGTAAGATCCACGACTCCATCTGAGGTGAGTGCTACTCTCTCCATTTCTGCCCTCATGACTATTAACAGTCGGTCCACCCTCCGTACCCATTCCAGTTAGTTTGTGCTCCTTTAACTATTTATTTAATTTGTAATTTATAATGCGCACTAAGCCCTCGGGCATCAAGGCGCGGTTGCAATCATTAACATAGCTTAGCGCAGGTATGGTTGGAATGACAGTGCAACTTAATATATACAGAGTACCGACATTCATGTAAGTACAAGTGCAAGTATTTCGAGAAAAGGTACGTCGGTCACTTCTGAAATTCTTGGGCGAAGGGCAGTGTTTTGAGTTGTTTGTGGAAAACCCAGTAGGATGGCTCTAGTCTAAAGGAAGGTGCTAAGGTGTTCCAATTTTTGGCCATCATTACCGGAAAGCTGGTGCCCCCTGCTCTTGTGAGACTGAACTTGGGGTGTTGATGCAGTTTGTGTGTTACGATCGGGTAAGTCTCAAGTCTGAAGTTTTGGAGAATTTGGACGCAAGGTATCTTGGTGCAGTGTTTGATATGCATTTGTGTGTCAAGGCCAGTATGTTGAATTGGATGCGCTCTCGGATTGGCAGCCAATGTGCGTTTCTCCTGGCTAGTGAGATATGATCTTTCTTTGCGAAGTTCAGGGCTGCCCTTAGAGCACTGTTTTGTATAATATGGAGCTTGTTGAGACTGCCAGCTGATGTCCCAGTGAATAGGGCATTACAGTAGTCCAATCTGGAGCCAATGAACGCTCTTGCAATAGTGAGGCAGCTCTCTGTGGAGAGGAATGGTCTACAGGCATAGATACGTTTTGTGGTGTAAGCTGCTGAGGAGGCAATGGCATTGACGGGCCTGGAAAGTGATAGGGTGGAGTCTAGATATACTATGAGAGTTTTGACACTGCTGGAGACCTGGATAGGGATGCCGTCAATGATAAATGATTTGTAAGCCAGGTCTAGTTTGTTCAGAAGGGATTGTGAGCCGACTAGGAGCAGCTCGGTTTTCTCATCGTTGAGGCAGAGCATATGTGTTGCCATCCATGCTTGGATTGTTTGGTATACTAGTCTCAGTAATTCGGAGTCTGTGTGGTAGTCGCCGGTGATGTGTAGGAGAAGCTGTGTATCGTCAGCGTAGTTTGAGTAGGACATGCTTTGTGCGTCAAGCAAGTCGAAGAGCGCTATTGCGAAAATATTGTACAGTGTGGGTGATACACATTATCCTTGAGGGACACCGCAAGTGACCGGATTGGGTGGAGCTGAGGCGGCTATGGCAATGCCTCTCATTGTCCTGTTTGATAAGAAGGAGGATATCCAGGTACCTGAGGGGAGAAATCGGCTGAGTAAAGGAGGTGTTGGCAGAGAGTTTGGTAATCCACCAAATCGAAGGCAGCAGAAAGATCTAACAGAAGGAGAGGGCAAGTTTACCAGCATCTTTCGATTTGTGAACCTTATTTTTTTTGCTCAAGTAAAGCTGTTTCAGTTCCATGGCCGGGCATGCCGCCTGATTGGCGTAAGCCTAGGAGGCTGTGGGATTCCAGGTGTTGTTGGATCTGTCCAGTATTTTTAGAAGGAATGGGACAGTTGTGATGTGGAGGTCAGTTAGTGGGGTTGTCAGGATCTAGAGAGGGCTTTTTCAGGAGCTGTAGTACCAGTGGCGGCTGGTGAAATTTTGCAAAGGAGGGGCGTAATTATTTCCCGCAAATTGCTAAATGCGACTGATTTAATTTTGCGTACATTTTTTGCTGAAAAAATTGACAAAACGCCACACAATTTTCAAACAGGCCTATTTACCAACACCTGAAAAATACAATAGATGCCAGCTAACAAACAGTACTTGGGAGCATTTTACAAGACATTTTTATGATATCTCTGCCCACACTATTAGTTAACACTGCCATTAAAAAACACATGTTTCCGATGCTCGTACCCACAATATCATCACTGCCATAGTAAATCACTTTCCTAATGGTGATGCCACAACACGTCATCATTGTCACTTTAAACACCAAGACCAATGCCATTACAAATATTAAATCCAGCATCTTTGCAAGAAGGCACTGCATCAAAATGGTACTTTGTGTGCAATGGAGAACATGCAGACCTTTAGTGATGTTGCTGAGAAAATAAATGTGCATATCAGCAGTGAAAAATCAACAGGTATTCATAATAGAGTTGGTGAGTGTGAGGTGTTACCCATTTGGCAGACCACAAAGTTCCACTTACAAACACGCTAAATGTATGTATGTTTTAAATGTGTTCTTCCCACAAGTGATAGTATATCAGAATGGCCACTTGCCAATGTGCTTGGATACAAGCTGCTTTGATATCATTGCTATACTTTAAAGTAGGCATGTAAGCCCACGTGGCCCTTTGCTATTCATGGTTTGACCCTAAATTCATAGGCAATTGTCAAGCTTGCTTTTAAATCAGCTGTGTTTGTATAGATTTCTAGAAAAGGTCAGAAAATACCGAAATGACTCCGAATGACTGCTGGTTATTATGTTTGCATTCATGCTGCTTAATTATTTCGGTAGTCTAAAGACCAGAGACTCTTAGCTACCCTTCATATTGAATGTGTGCACGTGCGTCCGTTTGTGGATGATTTAGAGATTAGCCACTCTCTCTGAGGTGCACCTTCCCACGTGTCCACACGTGTACAGTCAGAAGCTGTTTGTCAGAGGCCCCAAGCACTGGGTAAAACAATGACCACATACCGATTATATTTTTGTGGTTAAAAATGTTAAAATCGCGTAACTAAGCACCTCTTAAGTGTCGCTGCCAGCACGTGCCAGGTGAATCTGCTCACATAAACGACATGTGTTGGAACACATCATGGAGTCCCTTGAAGCACGTTGCACGCTGTGCAGCCCACACATGAGATGCATGACGTTTTACAGAAAAGAACGCTCCACTTTTACTGGATGGTTCCTTTCTGACAGCTCCCCGTGTGCAATCCAGGTCCTGTTGCATGAGGCTTATAGGAATATGTGTACTGGCCCGTACCTGAGGATGATGGTTTGGGCACTGCCATCAACATGGAGTGAATTCACGGTTCGCAAATAATTGAAACCATGTCGGCATATATTTAATTTGAAAGATATTATACGAGTATGGAGGTAGCTACCCCCATACCAGGTACCAGGTCCGGGTTCAAGGAATAGGGAATTACCGGGCCATTCCGATCTTGGAGGGCCCGGTAATTCCTTTTCCCGGGACCCGAACCCGGTACATCCCCATTCCCATTTAAGCCCCCGTAGGGCTCAATGGGAATGGGGAGGATGCTAACAACGGGCCTGTTAATGACGAGCCGTTGTTAGCATCCTGGTCTGCTAGCGGGTCCCGCACAGGACGCCTGGTTTGGCCAGGCGTCCTGCGTGGGACCCGCAACAGACCTCGTAATGAGGCGGCCCGGAATGAACGGTGCCGGTTCCTTACCTGCACCGTTCATTCCGTGGCCACTTTCCTCGTAATGAGACCCAATGTGCTGTCCACACTGTGCAATGCCTGTGACGTCGAACACGTAGCTCTCGGTTTCTAAAGCCAGCAGAATGTGAACATGGCTATTTATTCCCAAACTCTGAAATGTGTAAAACAAGCGGAAATTAACCCGTTTTGGGCAGTGTCTCATGCAACAACAAATAAATATGTCGATTTGCTCCAGAACCACGCGTTGTAATAATCCTACCACTACACAGCTGAAATCAATGCAATTGGTTTTCTTGAATTCATCTTTTTTTTTAAAGGATTGCGCGTTTTAATGTATTTTTGAAAAATAATAAATACTGTGCTCTCCTTATGCCTGCATTTTTATCCTCAAACTTTGGATTCTTGTTGCAAGTATAAGGTAATGGTTATCGTTATACGGGGAGTACTTGTCCAAAAACTGCACAACAACGTGTATCTTGTTTCTTTCGAAATCTGAACTTGTTGAACCCTCCAACTTTATTTTAGTTTAGAAGGCTGCATTTTGTCGGATAATCCTTAAAGAAATAGGCCGAATTCAAATGTGTTCGTTTAAACGTATCAATTATATTATCACCAATGTTTCTCCCCGAGACCCTTATGGCAGTAAAAACATACGGGTACTGATGAGGGCGGAGTGAACAAAAGTAACTTGGATGGTACACAGGAGAGGAGTCGTGTGACTGTGCCAATTATTACAGTGATTCATGAATATTCGGGGCCCTGTCTCTGACAGTAGCTTACTCAAGGCATTAGTGCCTTGCATGCCCTCTCCATGTACTGTGCCTGGCAGTGGGTTTTCCAATCTCTGTCTGTGCCAACTGACAAATTGAATTAAGGTGTACCATTGACCCTGCAAGCAGCCCCACTCCAAAACACACACATTCAACTTCTATTGGATCAGTGAGGCAGCCAAAGGATATTGAATGTGGTATGACTGGCAGCAGATCCTGGCCTTGGATTGGCCCAGGTCTGTTGTCAGTCATACAGCGTGACATGCATTGTTACAACTTGTGCTGTTTGCGCAAAAGTTAGAGGTAGCAGGGCCCGACCACCAACGGCCCGCTATCCTCTTAATGGAAAGCCCTCCTACGCCATCTGCGTGGAGCCTTTTCAGCTTTATCCAGATCATGAAGAAAGGCTTCCCAACCTGTTGTTGAACGCGCCCCACACAGGCTGCAGGAGCAGAAACCTGCACCTGAATGTACCACCTAATGCCAACAGCCTGCATTCGCATCACGAAATATACATGCAAGCACAACATAGGCATTTGGTTTACCATTATTGGTCTGCCACTTCCTCTGTGCCTCGCTAGGTAAAAGATGTATTTTATAATTAATTTACATCTTTGACCTAGTGTCCCAAAACAACGAGGGCATTGCCCCTCCGCCCACTCAAAGGAGCCGCTACTCGGTAGGACCCAAGCGTCTTTTAGGTTGGCTGGTACAATGCCCGAGGAGAAGGAGGCATTGGTAATGGAAGATATGAATGGCGGTAGAGCTTCACCACATCCTTTGATAACTGGTGCGGGACAGATGTCGCCTTGACATCTTGAAGGCTTGCAGTCCTTTAGGATTGTGATGACATCCTTTTCAGTGACAGGCTTGAACTCAAATAGGGGGACGTCGAGTATCTTGTCTTGGGACTTCTGGCTTTGAGAGTCATTGGGAGTGGGTAATTTGTTTGAACTGATCTTGTGAATGAGTGAGTAGTGGAGGGGACGCCTGCAGTTGCAGCGACTGGTGGGGAACCGGGACAGGAGAGTTTGAAGTGCGGGAATAGAGTTTCTATTAACTCCAGCTATGCTGCTCAAACGGAACTTCATGAGAAGGGGGATTTGGGTCAAAATGAGGAGGTGGAGGAAGAGGGCGCTTTACTTCGGCACATTTTCGATATCATGGGGAGACATGATTTTGAGCCAATACAAATTTCTGCACAAACACCAGTGCAGACTTCTATGGAGACTGTGTCAGTTCAGGGTGAACTGGAGGGGCAACACTCAGTGTTGGCAGCCCGACCCTCTCGACCTATTGCAGAAATAAAAATAAGGATGGAGTTGCGAGGAAGGTTGAATGACTCAGTGGGTGTAAACAGATCAACCCAAAACCCCTCTGCTAATGCTCAAACATGAAAAACTTATTGAGGGCCACTTGTTTGATCAGAATCGCCATTTAGAACATTGATCTTAGCAAAGCAGATGGGATGCAGAGAGCTACAACACAGACCCCCGAATCCTGGGAAATAACTCCGGAGGCTGGACTTGAAACCAAAGTAAACTTCCAGGATTCCCATACTTCTTCCCTCGTCAGCCAAATTCTCGCCAAATTATTCAGTTTTTTCTCCCAATATGAACTTATATGGTACCCATCTCTTTGTTGTGCCCGCCTTTCAACTCCAAAATAATATAATGACGGCTCTAATAATTTCTCGGGCACCTTTTATAAAGCTTTATGAAACACTGAATGATACACTTAAAGACCAGGTGGCTTTATCAGCTATGGTCCACTCGAAAATAATTTTTGGAGTCCTTTACTGCAGTTGTCCAAACTAGATTGTACAGAGAAGCTGAACTCTCTGCGCAATGGCAGGGGAGATTATGTGACCTTGCTAGAGGAGAAGTGTCAGATAAAAACATTATGATGGATGCCCTCGTGGAAGCCTTTAAATGGATGAGGACTGTACATGAAAATGGTAATCTTGGTGTTAAAGCCTTGACTGGAAACGCTGGTACTCTGCTTAAACCTCGAGTTCCACTGGACCAAGGCACAAAGGCTACTATCCCTAAAACATCGTGGGATAATAGTGCCCAGATACGATCAGAATCAAATATCATTTTATCTCCGTTGAATGAGGATATACATAGTGGAGCAATGAATGGTAGCAATGATGCAATGCAATTGACAGCTCAGATAATTCAAGGAGCAGGGCAGGGACTAACATCATCAGGAGGACTGCTGAATGACATCAACAGCCTCACTGGACCTCCTGAAACAACCAAATCACCAACGCCCCCATCAAGGCTTTTCCTATATTTGAGTAACAGAAGAAACACAAACAAACCAACTCCTTGGCTAAAGAAGCACAAAGAAAGTCTAAAAAAAATGCAATCAGGGAATAGACTTAAGTCCAATGGTTCAAGAAAATTCCTTTGTAATTTGAAGACGTCTCCAGCTTTGGTTTTAGATCTGCCGTCTCAATCAAGAGGTGAACGGATGGGAACTACTAATCGTAGAAAAAACAGAGAGTACCAGGTGTTTTCAGTGACATGTAATTTACCAGGGAAGGATAAAGACAATTGAGAAGATGTCAAGAAGACGATTCTGGATTAAGTGCCATATTGAATCTATCAATCTGTTCTGATGAGGTAGACAATGCCTATGTAGAAGCTGACGAATCCTCTACCAATTTGCGGATTTAAACCCGCATTTGCCCGCTGGCATCGTTTGATAACAATTGAGGGCCTGTGGCCTGCGTATTCACTCACTCTGATGCTCGTCTCGAACCGGGGATGAGGGTTAGGGATAGGAAATAGGCCCGGACACCTAAAAAAAAGAAGAAAAAATAAAGTGGCCCACCCCTCACATTAAAAAATTGCCCCTCATACCATAATCCGTGAATCGTGTTAATTCACAACTTTATAGAAAATGCTACAGGTGCTATCCCTGCGGCTGCAGAGTGAAGAGCCGGTAGTGCACAACTTAACATTCCAGAAATCTACACAACATGTAAACTATAACTATTCCACAATTAAATGAGTCTTGATATTGCAGCATTCCTGCATGGCAGTGAGAAAACCAACAGTGCAATCAGAATGCATAGATCTGACCACGCCACACAGCTGCATTCAGGCTCCCAGTGTGCTTTACACTCTCACCTGATTACTCCTGCTTTTAAGTGCTGTAATAGCATGTGTCATTATTCTAATGAATAGTGGCCAATGTATGAGCCACCTCAGAAAGATGAAAGGCTGAATGGGCTCATGCGGGATTCAAACTTGTGAAGTGCAGACTGGCTCCACTGTGAGCAACAACAGCAGTACTTAATTTGTCAGCGACCCACCCAGATACTCCCGGCATAAGCCATGGCCCTGGCATTTGATAATGATTTGCTATTTATCTAGCGCTTTTGCCAAAGCATTGTACATAGAACATACTTGCATACAATTATTCCTAACTCAAGTTGGTACTCATATATGAACCTCAGATTAATGAAAGGAGGAGTGAGTGTCTGTGTTGACGTCGTTACCCGCTCAACTGGTGCAGAAGAAATCCATGTGGGTTGAGGCAGAGAAAAGCAGTGTTCCACCATAAAGGACAATGGGCATTACTTAATGCGTGAATATTAAGCACACAGGCCTGTCTCTGTGACTGCATAACGTTATTGATGTGTAACCATTGTGCAGCTGAGTGTTCAGCACTTATAGACCCTTTCCAAAGAAAACGAAAAGAAACACACCCTTGTCATTAGCCCCTTTCTGAAGGAAATCGCACACGCCTCAATAGCATACATGCCAACATGGCCTATAATCTATTCCATTTGGGAGATGACAGCCCAAACCTGTGCTTTCTTTGCATTCTGGGATTTGTAGGACTGGATTTATAATGGGGAAATTCAGTGCTATAAACTCCAGAATGCAAAGTAAAAGACAGGAATGATATAGCATCACCCGAATGGAATGGGTCAACCTGTTGTGTTTTCAATTCATATCTATGATTTTAAAGTTGCTAAAAATAGATTTTTATTCTGTGTGGGCATCACATTACCAAATTCTCAAACACAGCCACGTTTATGCTCAACTTCACATTTGGAATACAATTCCAGTGCAACCCACAAACCATTAATGAATTTGACATGTATGCCAACATGCCTCCTCATTCCATTCAGGGGATTGTAGTCCAGGCCTGGTTTTATTAACACCTGCATCTCTCCATTATAAATCTAGGACAGCAAGACCCAGAATGCAAATATAAAACTAGGACTGCACTAGCATCTCGCCAATAAGGCATGCTGGCTTGTCTGCTTGTCCCATTTGCACAAGAACAAGCAGATCTGTTTGAACTACTAGCAACATGAGGTTATGTTCATTGTTTTTCAAACAGTGTTTCGATACGGCCTTATCCTGAGTTTTTAGGCTAAAGCATGCGCATGTGGTTGAAGCGTGTTCGCTGAAGCTCATTTTCTGTGTCCTGCATGATGTTCGAAGAAGGGCTTGATCTAAACATTACATTTATGCTACATTCTTGACGCTGCATTTAATGCATCCGTGTGCTAACACAGATGCACGCAGAGTCACACTCACTATTAAGATCGCACTAGGATTTGTTTGAATAATTGCACGAGTGTCTTTTAGATTGGAAGTTTGCTTTTAATAAGAAGCTAATTCTACTAATCGGTGCACAAAAAAGTGAAGCAATTAAGCTGAGCTGTAACCTCTGTCCATTGTTGTGTTTGCAAAGCGACTAGAAGGAGTACGTTTGATTGTGAGACCCAGAAACCTCTGCAATATTAAAAGTGCACTTTGCTTTGTAGTCTCATATTGCAGAGTTGGGTTGATGTAGTAATCAAGGAAGGAGTATGAAGGTTCAACTCTAGGACTCTTCATATAAGATTTAGATTTGTAAATGGTTGGGTTCTCCCAGTTAAAAGCTTTGTTTGGGCAGAGAGCAGAACCTGGTTAACAGGCACAGGACATGTATGTGTTTTCTCAGTGGGAAACCTTGCCTGTGTGAGTAGATGGCTGGGACGTTTTAAGGCATGACAGTGAAAATGATGGCCATTTTCTCCATTCTCAGAAAATTATGTCGGCATGTATTTGTTGTGTCAGACTAAAGAAAGACAACCAACTTAAGCTTCCTTCTAGTTGAACAGATTTCCCATATGTGTGTGCACACACAGATGCACATGCAGACAAGCACACAGTTACATGCAAAGTGATGTGCACACTCACACAAACACATGCGCAGATACACACCACAGGCAGCAGATATTGAAGGGAGGAAACCACAGAGCAACACATAACATGCCTCCAAACAGCAACTTCTAGACCAAAAGGATGGGTGTCCCCTTCATCGTGGACATGGGGGAAGAAACTTAAGCAAAGGAAATGGGGAATGCCTCACTGAACAAGAAAAATATATATATATTAGATTAGGACTCACATTAGCAGAAAGGATAGTCCTCGGTCAGGGATGGTAATTATCAATTTATTTAACACTTTATTAAACATTTATTCTAAAAAACAAATCAATAGTCATATTATCATTTACACAAACACATAATATTGTTTTAAAAACATCTAATATGTCACATATTCAATAAACACATTTTATCTGAAAATGTGCACAGGGATGTGCAAAACAAGTGCCACAGTCTAGAGAACTATGGGAATATAATTAAAGACAACCGATTCCCATACCTAGATAAGTGGTGTATGGACTTGGTAATGTGTTCTACAGAAATAGTACAAAGGCAACTATGTTTAAATGTAGAACACACGTGTTCACCTACTGAGACGTTACTTGTGAATGTATGGCTTTTTAACCAAAATGGTTTCCATGCCCAGGGTGTGGCAACAGTTAGCTACATCACTTCTTTTACGTACGTGTAGCCTGAACTTTTGGCTACACATATGATTATTTCGATTGTCATCCTCGTCACTCACGCAAAATGATAGGGGCTTTTTGAGAATTATGTTGCTATCAATATGGCCGCAACAGCAGCCTTAATAGTTGTTTTTTTCTCTTTCTCTTTTTATCCCAGGTACATTGCTAACATACCGGCATGTATGTACTACTATTGAACTCGCTTGGGGTGAAGTATCCAAGCTTGATGGGAAAGGCTCGTTAGATCGACCCTTGTGAAAAGACAGAGAATAGCCAATGTTTCACTATTCATTTGTTGATTTGCTGTGTTAAAGTGACATAGGCGGGAGCTTGCAATTCCACGCATTAGAACCAGTGGTTGGTTAACCCCAGTCCTTTTTTTCTTCTGGTCTCTGCAGATAAAAAGTGATTTAATTATCTGACGCATTCATCGGTTGAATGAAGAAGCGATTCCCTCCACCCGAACACAGAAGAAACAAGGATGAATTGTTCGTCTTCAAATAAATGGAACTCAAAGGGTTTTTCAGAATTGGATTAGTGCTCGGTCAGGTTTTAATGTGGTTTTAATTGAAATGTGTGTATCTTCTTATAGAATACGTTGTGGGTATTCTTTGTGTGGATGGTGTATAAAGAAATGTAAAGAAACATGAACAAATCTATGGACAACACCACATCATGTTTTAAATTGTTAATGATTGCCATATGTTGTCTTTTATTGATGTATTACCTTGATAAATGTACCATTGTCCTGAGGAAGATGAACATCCGTTGGTGTTTCAACAACTAGATGAACCAATTGTCGAAACCAAATATGAAGGAATATTCTTTTATTAAGTGTTTGAGATTTGTTTTCCCGTTCTAGAATACCTTTAGTTGACATCTCGCACTTTAGTGATCAGATACTTAGCACTTTAGTGGCACGGGTAGTAAGCACTTTAGTGACATGACATTCAGCACTTTAGTGATATGACAGCTAATACTTTAATGTTATGACACTTAACACTTTAGTGACACGGACAGCTGGCACTTTAGTGATATGATATTTAGCACCCTAGTGCAAATATAGAAGACAAGACAATGTTCCATTTTGAAGGTACGGGAATCGGTTGCCTTTAATTATATTCCCATAGTACTCTAGACTGTGGCACTTGTTTTGCACATACCTTCGCAAAATTTTTTGATAAAATGTGTTTATTGAATATGTGACCTATTAGATGTTTTTTAAACAATATTATGTGCTTGTGTAAATCATATGACTATTAATCTTTTTAGAATAAAGTTTAATAAAGTATTAAATTAATTGATCATTATGACCCCCGCCCGACAACTATCCTTTCTGCTAATGTAAGTCCTTAATCTATAATATAAGTTTTTCTTGTTCCCTGAGACATTCCCCATTGCCCAAACAGCAATTTGCCCTTCTGAAACCATACATTTATAGAAATAAAAACACTAAGCATTCGTGTGTTAGGAACATGACATGAACTTACATTTTGTGCTGTTGAAACCACTTTGCAGAAAGGCAAACTCCCAACATTTAGCATTTACGCTGTTTACAAATGCAGTTTTCCCCATAAAATCCAACTGGCCTAGCAGAGCGCCCACAGCAAATAATACCTTGCCAGCGCTGAGCCACTCTGAAGGTAGTAGAATGTATGGACATGCTGCGATAAAGAGTTCTTCTCCACAGACTTGTACTCCAGCAAATGGGCCAGATTTCTAGGATGTTCCTGGGTGGGCTGCTGCTGCCAGCTGAGCTTGACTACGGATGGCACCATGGCGACTGGTGGCAGGAAGCACAAAGAGCACAGGGGAGAGGGCCTGCTTTTTTCGTCCTAACTTAAAGTGTTCACTGTAACAAGTTAGGCCACATAGAAACATAGTCAGAGTTCAGAGAGCGCTGCCGAACACTGCAGCAGCCAGAAGAAAGGAAGTTTTACTTTTCTTTTAAACACACACACGTAAAGGTTTGTGTTGAATACAGTTTAATTTCAGCCCAATGATATGGCTTTTTAAAATCGCCTACACCAACAAGAATTCTGTTCGGCCCCTGGCCGAAAGGCCGATGTGCCAGTCCACCCTTGGCAGAAGGGTGCAGTCTTGAAGTCCAATCTGCAAGGTTTGGACATTGTTGAGCCTGCTTTTACTAATGTTGGCAACACATTTAATGATGTCCCAAACAAACAACAAAATAATCAATCCTGTGGGATAACATTATCTCTAGAGCGGCTGTTATCCTTGGAGGATGACCTAATTGTGAACCACGGAAATGTCCTAAAGTTATGGCATCACATTCCAAAATTGCAATATATTGAATCTGAGGACATACAAGTGGTAGAATTTGTGAACGAAGATCTCCTGGATTGGGTAATCCTCCCTTTAAAATCAGGCTTCCCTTTCGGAGGCCTCTGTAGCATTTCTAGCGCTGGGATTTGAATTAAGGGAGCATATTGATAATTGGGTGCCACCACCAGTTCCTATCAAAAGATGCAGAAGTCGAAATGGCCCGACAGGGGGATAAAAGAAATGCAAGAACGCCTAAACCTATTGAAAGAAATCTTGGAAGCAACCAGTTAACTCCTCTTACGAGAACGTCCGGCCCTTTAAGAGTGCCGTTCAATTGTACAAAGGTGCAGGACAGCAAAGTTACTGAGATACGGGATACATCTACATCACTTACTGGCAAACAAGATTGGTCATGGCTTGCCGGTGTGTTAGCAACTGCTAAGAATAATTAACATAAGGTCGAAGAACAACAAAGAACCTTGCTAATTGGTTCCTGAAACACATACACCTGTCTAATGGAGAAGATCTAGGACTGGAGTCTTCTGATCCTGGGTTTACAAGAGATTTGGCTCCAGTCTAGACCAATTTGTGACGTATTTTCTGTCCATCTGAATCAAGCTAAAAAGGGAATTGTGGGAAGAGACTATTCAGGATTCATAATATTGGTGAAAATGGGGCTGGGAATATCTATGGTAGAAACCATAAATCAAACCTGTTTGTACAAATGTTGGTCCTGGAAAGGGATGTAGGAGGCTCCAGTGGAACTTCAGTAATACTTCATTTGTATTGGAATTCGGCAATATTTGAGGAGGAATCTTTTGTTGACTGTGTAATGACCTTAGTAGATGCATCTTATATTCGACTGAAAGAGCCACACATCATGATATGTGGCGATCTTAATATAAAATGTTTGTATGAGCAGGGAAAACCAGCCATCAAGAGATTGCTACAGAAGAGATGGCGTTATGCTGTGCGAAATGAAAGACCGGGTTCCATATGCTGAATGGTCAGACCAGAGGTGATATTCCAGGAATAGCAGCCTGGTCAAGGGGAGATCAGACCGCCTTCCTGGATTATTATTTTGTATCAGGTAATTTGGTTGACTTGGTTGAATCCCTTTTGGTGATACCAATGGAAAACAGTGATTTTAACCTTTTGGAAATAACGTGGAAGGAGCGTACTGGAGCCCCCAATTTGAGAGCTGCAAATGATATAAGGTAGGAATAGACTAAGAATCGAGTCTTGGGACATGCCCCATATTATACCCAAGTATAGGGGTAACCTGGAGGATGTGATTCTGGGCTTAGATTATCCCTGGGTATTGCTTGTGTTTGAAGAAGGATGGACACAAGGGAGGCCTGAGTTTAAGCCAATTCATATCTATAATAAAAACCTAGTAGAGGAAGGAAAAATCTTTTGTGCAGACATTAGAAAACATATTTGCATATTTTGGGTAAGATCTTTGCTTCAGTGGTTTTTGCACCAACTGACGAGCTGTGCAACTGAAGCAGGCCGACCAGATTCCAGTCAGTCAGGTTTTGTTAAAGGTGTGGGCACTGTGAGAAACCTGAAGGTGTCTCCCTGACTAGTCCCCGGGGATCTGACATCCAGATAACAAGGACACGGCCATGGCTATTGGATCCAGTTCCTGGGGGGTGGACCAGTGCAAGAGGATCACCTGGATGGAGGCTCCTCGGAGAGTGGAAGTGGGACACGAACGGGTGAGATGTGGTATCCCCTTTCTTATAACACCTTTTCCCCATCCTAACACGTAGGGCTCAGAAACTCTACCCTCCCCCCTTTTCCGACACAAACACTTTCTTACACCATGAAAGACAATGGACTAACACCAGAGCCATTTACCTAACATGTCTCAACACAAGGGTCAGGCCGAGTCAGGCAATTATTAATAACCACACACAACTGACCTCCCTTTCCCTTACGCACAGGGAAAAAAGGTGGAGTACGAGAGCACACTACGAGCAAGGCAGACTGCACAACTAGACAAATATTCCAGGATGACAGTTCAAGAGGAGGAATAGAGCAGCGAGAACCGAAGGGACGACAAGGAGACAAGTGGCCTTGCCCTTTTTGAACCAGACCTGCAAAGCCTCCATGAAAGGAATCATAAGACTGATTAACAATAGCCATTGTGTGCTGTAGCAGATGTCAAAGGTACAGGAAGTCCTCCTATGCTGATAACCAGGACGGGGAGAGACGCTTGCTACCGTGGTTCCGTTCTTGACTCCAGAGACTGTAGACACCAAATCTATGGTGAAACACGCTGCTGAGATAGCAGCATACATTGAACTCATCGGCACGGACATCTGCGCCTTCACTGAAACATGGGCACACTGCGCTGCGGGTCCCTCTCTTAATCTGGCCATTCCAGAGAGTTATATTATGATGAGGTCAGACAGGGTAGAGGTGGGGATGTGGCTTTGATATATAAATCTTGCCGTACGGTTTGGGGAAATAGCTGGGAATATCATGGAAGGTATCAAATCCCTCCAGGTGAAAATTAGATTTAACGCAGAGGCCACACTCAACCTTCTTGTGATCTATAGGCCCCCTCTCTCACCCAAGACTTTACCACAGCATTATCCAATCACCTTGTTTCTTGTCTTAAACCACATTCCAGTTTTATTGTTATGGGTGATTTTAATTTTTTGTTAGGCCACAAAGATGACCTAAGGGGTATAGACCTGAAGACAGCCTTGACCAACTTGGATCCGGCCAAAATAAACCATTATCCTACACACAGTCTTGGGCATACCCTGGATTGGGTTGTGGCCACTAATGGGATTATAAATGACCTTTTGGTCTCTCCTTGCCGATGGTCTGACCATGTGTTTATACACTTTGCTATTCAGACAGTCTTTCCCTTGAAAAATAGAAGCAAATATCTGCCTATTGATAGGGGTAGAAATCTCAGGCTTCTCCCATCGGGAAAAAAATCAGCCCACTGCTGAGTACCAATATCAATTTTTCACCATCTTGCATGGCGGCAAATATGGCAAAAGCCCTTATTACCAATTTTGAAGATATCACCAATACTCTGGCCGCTGTGAAAATCAGGAAACCCAACCCAGTGTTAAAAAACAAACCTTGGTTCTCCCCCTCCCTTCAACAGCTCAAATGCACCATGCTCAACCTCTACTATACTTGGAAGGGTAACCCTACCCCTAGCCATCACACCGCATACAAATTGGCTTTCAGAGCATATAAAATCACCATTTTGGATGCCAAGAAAAGCTTCTTTAATGATAGGATTGTTAGCGCCAAGTCGCAGACCAAGGAACTTTTCAAAGTATGGAGTCAGAGCATCCAGTATGCAATGGCGATGAAACTTCAGGACATTAAGGCCATCATTTCCAGCAAAATAGCTGCTGCCTTAGCTGAGGCTAAAAAGATGAGCAACGAGGGTTTCAAAAGATGCCCGACCATCCCCAAATTGAATTTTTCCCCCAATCTCTTTGGAGGACTTGGCAGAGGTAGTAGCTCATTTCAAATCTACCAGCTGTAAGGCAGACCCATGTTCAGCTGTAATAATCAAAACCTGTCCACCAACCCTGCTTGTAGCAATCCAAAAATGTGTGAACTCCTCGCTCAGGGAAGGTTTGGTACCAGACGATCTCAAACAGTCGGGGGTAACTCACCTCTTGAAAAAAACTGACCTACCTGTGGGAGATCTGTTAAACTATAGGCCTATTACCAACAATGCATTTTTATTGAGGATCCTGGATGGGGTTGCATGCAAGCAAATGGCCTTCCACCTTAATAACTCTCCTATCCTAAACTACCGACAATCAGGGTTCATAGTACAGAAACGGCATTGTTGTAATTAATATCCAGGCTCTTTGCGCGCTTGGTCAAAGGTCTCTCCTCCATGCTCATGCTCCTCGATCTGTCCACTGCCTTCAACCTGGTAGACCATCATTTGATGGTCTCCAGGCTCTTAGAAGCGACACATTTTTCTCCGGCTGCATCCCGCTGGGTTGCATCGTTTCTCCACAACAAGGTGAGCAGAGTCTGCTCTAAGATAGCAGAGTCGGCAGTTATTCCTATTGAATTCAGCATCCCACAGGAGGCAAGTCTTTCCCCCTGCTTATATAACATCTTCACAGCCCCCTTCTTTGCCATGCTGGAGCAGGAAGGGATATGGTTCACTAATGTTGCCGATACTCAGTGCATTATTCCATTGACAGGCTCCCACACTCTAGACGAAGCTGCCCTGAACAAAGCCTACACCAGTATTGAAAACTGGATGATTCTGAATGGCTTGGCTCTTAACAGATCCAAGACACAGCTTTTGGTCGTGGGCTCACAGCGTGCAGTATCTAAGCTCAGCCCGGACTATGAGGGTTTCAAACTTGGTGAGGTGAAAATTCCCACACTTAAGAAAGTGAAATCCTTAGGGGTCACTCTCGACCAGCACCTCAGCATGAATGCCCACATAGGGAGCCTGGTCTCTTCAGCGGCATACTACCTGAAACTATTTGCCCACCTGCACCCCCTCATCACACAGGCTAATGCAGAGATCCTAGCAAGAGCCATTGTAGGCCCAAAACTGGATTATTACCTTTAAGTGCACACAGGGTATGATGCCATGCTATCTGAGGGTTTTGATTGTAAATAAGGCCACTAGCAGAACTCTCAGATCAAACAATCACAAACTATGAGGTATCCCCAGAAGCAGATCAAGGAAAACCGAGAGGGGAGCCTTTTCTGTGGCAGCACCCATGGAGTGGAGCGGTCTCCTGCTGGACCTAAGGCTCGAGTACAATCTCGAGCCGTTTAAATGAAAGCTGAAAACATGGCTGTTTGCATAACCCTTGCCTCTTGTTCTCAGAGACCCGCCACTGGCCTCCGTGTGCTTGTCCCTAGCCTTCGGGCCTAATTGTTTGTCAGCACCATCATGCCTCCGGGTTCATTGCTGCGCTATATAAATCAAGTAAAGAGACAAGAAAAGCCAAGTGGTTCATCACAGCCGGGAGTCGGAGAACCGATAAGAAACCAAACTCTGTTGAGCAAAGGTTGCAAATGGCAAAATAAGGTGAATCAAAGAACTGTTAAAACTGCAAGGGAAAGGCCAGCTGCAGAGTGGTCTGGCGCCACGTTGGTGCTCACTCAAAAGACTCTGGCTGGTTCCCCCCCTTTTTGTTGAAACTGCCCATACCAAAAGGCCCAAGGAGAGTCGCAAGGAAAAGGTCAAAGTGGTCGAGTAAAACCCCCTGTACAGTCGAAAGTCTTTGATCCGCAAATAATTGGAAAGCTAAGGGGAATAAATCTTGTATCATAATACAGCAGAGGGAACTATAAAACTAGCAAACGTGAACCCGGCTGAGAGATGCCTGTAGAACGGGGTGAAGCATGATACCCCAATGAACATTGCAATGACACGTGAGCCCGACTGAGGGAGGTCCACAGTGGATTGTTTAAAAAGACATTGAGAATTGTGAATATAACAGGTGAAATCTTTGGAATAAAAGCTGTAGTGAACCTGACGGACAGAGGCTAAAACTTGAGAATGGTCTGAGCCCGGAAGAGGGGGATCCAGAGGTGAAAAGTCATCACCAAATGTACATGGGGAAAGGAACTTTTTGTTTTGTTATTTTAAACCCATCACGTCCTTGGAGGCAAGAGACTTTTTGTAGAAAAGAGACTTAACCACCAAAGACCCTGATACTGGAAAAGGAACTAACTGTGTGCTGTAGAAACCCAGGAGTGTGCTGTGCACAAAACGTGGGGAAGGGAGACCGCGGCTATAACATCCTGACTTATCATTTTAGTGAACACTTTTTTCTAGGCCCGTTTTATTTGACTAGACTCCACTTGGACAGTATTATTAGTATTTAATAGTTGTAGCTTGCTCCCATCTTAGATTTAGATTAGGCATTTACTTCATCCATTTTACATTTTAATAAACACCTGTGAACTGTCATCACTTGTGTCCGTCTTGCTTGGATACCATGCCTTTCTTACAGGGCAAGGAAACATGGATAGATATTATCAGGGCCTTCTATGCCCAAGTCTCTTCTTAAGCAAAGTCTCTTGCTTCAAAACACCCGATACACCAAAAAAAAAAGGTTCCTTCAGGTAATCTTTATGTGGGGTGAATACTGGTCAACCTTGGATCCCCTCACCCGGGTTCAGATCCTTCTCTCAATTGTCAGCCTCCCTCAGTTGGGTTCAGACCAACCACTCACTGTGGACATCCCTCAGTCGGGTTCACACTTGTCATCACAATGGTCATAGGTGTTTTAACACAATGCAAGATTCACTTCCCTTGGCTTTCTCTTATGCCTCCAGTCAGGCTTTCTCGTAAGCCCCCAGTCAGGCTTCATCTAGTTCTACCATCACTATGAATTCCCAGGCATTTCCAGTCGGGTTCACACTTGCCCCAGTCACTGTTTGCTTTACTTAACTTTCCTCTTCTTCTATGACATTTGCAACTCTTAATGTCTCTTTGAGCAATAGAACAAGGTTCAGATTACGCCCCCTTCATCTGGGCTCAGATCAACCAGAGAGCTTGCTGATTCAAACAGAGACTGCCGAAGGGCAATCTTGTCTCGCTGGGTCACTGTTAAACGACGACAAGTGCAATCTTTTTACCATCACAGTTCACACAGCGTTCCCCTCAGCCGGGTGCAAATGCCAATTTGCAACAACAAAAACATCTGCAATGTGTCAAGGACTTTCGATTGTACAAAGGATTTGATTTGACCTTTGGATGACCACCTTAACGCCTTGCAGCATGACTTTCCCTATGGACTAAGTATTTTTAGTTTCTTTACTCACAATGTTCAACACAGTCTCTTCGTTCAGGAGAGGGGTACCAGCCAGACCCCTTTCAACTGAGCCCCCACGTGGCGCCAGAAAACTCTCTCTCTGGTACCAAGTTTTTTTCACAAAAAACCTGTTTATTTATCTTCTTAATGTTGCCACTACAACCTTGAGCAACACAGTCCGGTTGACTATCAGGTTCTTCCCACTCACCGGCTGTGCTTAACTCGGTGGTTACTTTGCCGCTGGAGTCAAGGACGGTACCACGATGGCAACCGGTCTCCCCACCCTGGCTATCAGTGCGGGAGCGTGCCATGTACCGCTGACATCCGTTACACTGGTTGCCAGCTGCGATTCCCGGTTTTAGGTTTCTTTCATTTGAGGCTTCCGGATCTGGGTTGAAAAGGGCAACTCCCTCCTTGACGTCCTCTCAGGTCTCGCCGCCTTTCTCCTTCATTTGAACTGGCATCCTGGAAAGGCTGCTTCCTCGTGTGTTCGGCCTTGCTCTGAGTGTGCTTGTGTGCTCCGCCTTTTATCCCTATGAGGGAAAGGATGGTCAGGTGTGCGTAGTTGTCAGTAATTTCCTAACTCTGCCTGACCCTTGTGATGGGACATGTCAGGTAAATGGCTCAGGTATTGGTCAGTTGTTGTTCATGCTGTGGGAAAGTCTTTGTGTTAGAAAAGGGTAGGGCAGAATTTCTGAGTATCCTACCAGGTAGGACGGGGAAAGGTGCCATAAGGAAGGGGATACTGACTCACCCTTTGGTGTCCCACTTCCACTCCCAGAGGACCCCTCATCCAAGTGATCCTCCCTCACTAGACCACCCCCAGGAACTGGATCCTATAGTGATGGCCTTGTCCTGGCCCCCTGGATGACAGATCGAACGATTGAATCAATAAAACATCTAGTTGTGGGTTGTAGGGGTTTGATGATCCCAAGAACATGCTATTTAGGTGAATTTGTTAATAATATTAAAGCTTTGACGGCTGAAGAATGGTGGAATATGTTTTTAAGGGGGGGGGGACCTATGATTTTTGCAGTTATGTCATTTGTGAAGAAGTTGTAACTTTGTAATAGCGATATGATTGCAATTGTATTTGATTTTGTAGGAGATTTTAGAATGAGAAAATGTAATGATATGGAATTGGAATTGATTAAATGTAATGTGTTTCTTGAAAATATGAAAGTTTTGTAATAAACCAACCTATATTAAGTCCCAACCAGAAGGCAGGTGAGCGACTGGTGGGTGAATGAGTTTGACTCCCTACATAAAAGCCTTAAGGACAGGCACCATCCACCAAGATAACAAGTATGGCAATGTGGTGTATGCTGACAATGCTGCCAGATGGACTTTAAGGGAGTTGAAAACCAATCCTGAGTCTAGAAGATAGCAGATGCGTACTAATAGCTGCTGTGGAACAGTCCATCGGGTTAGTACCCTTTTTTGAGCACTATATGATGAACCACTTCCATTTGATAAATAGCGTCTAGTGTTGGGCTATTTAATTTATTGTAATATTTCCATGCATTTTAGTGGTAAATGCAACTATGATTTCAGGAGCAATGCTGCCAAGTTTGTGGTCTGAGGCTTGGACGAGTTACCTGAGCTTGTTGTTGCATTAGAAAATTGCACATTGGAGGGAGGGGGTGTGGTAATGTGATTGTTAGTTGGACAAGAATCTCCATGGGGTGGGGCTACCAAGTTTGCCTAGCCTGCATTGCTGCTATGAACATTTGTGTTAAATGCCAAGTAGATTGTGTACCACTTTGCATAGTAGAGGTGTTCAGGAGAGGGGGGTGGGTTGAGGGCGCGCAAGAAAATATCCCTGACCAATTAATCCATAGTGCATTTTCTAGCGACCCCTTCTCTGGTTAACTGGATGTGAAGGCTGGTCATCTTGTGTTCTGGCTGTTTGCAAACAGATTCACTGTTGGTTGACTCACACAGCAAAGATCTGTTTGGAGTGTGTTTGTTGATTTACTACTCCGATCTTGAAGGAGCACCCTGCCTGTAAGGAAGTGGTGATCTCGTGGAATGTGCTGTGCTTGAATGAAGACGAGTCTCTGGACACACCAATGCCATACCTGCTATGCAAGTTGTGGCAGGGGTTTTGCATGCGTTTCACCCTGTTAGTTTATAAAGAAAATGGCGAGTGGTGTTGTCTGTATTGATATAAACACTTCTGTTGTAAAGTCTTGCTTGAAAAGAGAGTAGAGCCATGTTTATTGCCATGAGCTCTAACACGTTTATTTTTTGAGCTGCCTGGTCTTGTGCGCATGCCCCATCTGTGGTAAGCTAAGGACGATGAGCCCCCGAGTTGAACTGAGGCCTGTAGTTATTGAAATCTATATTAGCGAGTTGGTG
Organism: Ambystoma mexicanum; assembly: GCF_040938575.1. Classification (NCBI taxonomy): domain Eukaryota; kingdom Metazoa; phylum Chordata; class Amphibia; order Caudata; family Ambystomatidae; genus Ambystoma; species Ambystoma mexicanum. Next base: position 1,394,717,195 of record NC_090934.1, on the reverse strand, counting down.
AAAGGTCTTCCTTTTTAAAGGTTTGATTTTGTCCACTAATGCAGATCACATAACTTTTGTAACACCACCACTAGATCATCCCATCCGCAAGACACCCATGATCATTGGCCTGAGAGCCACTGCTGTAGGATACACATGTTTATGTGTGCGTACGCACGTGACAGACTAGTTGCTTACCTTTAACTGTAGTTCTCCAGCATTGGTATCTTCATAGATTCAATTGCTTGAATATTAACCATCATCATACTGGGAATACCCTGGTGTATACAATGACGAAACACTATTTAAATTGCTCTCTTAGCCATTAAGGCTTGAGTTTGTAGACTATCACCTAATTTTGGTTCTTTTGTCCCTCAACCAAGGAGATTGCTAGGGCTTTAGCTCCACCAAGGGCAGCCATCTTCAGAGTCAAACCTCTAATCAAGTGACTGGTGGCATTCTAGGAGCAGCCTCACAGGGGAGGAGGGAGGGTGCATATGAATCTATGAAAGATAGTAATGCTGGAGGACTACTTAGCAGGTAAGCAGCTCATTCTTCTCCTGCATTGGATCTTTTATAGATGCATATACTTGAATATAATACCAAGCAGTTTGAACAGGCCCATGGACATTGTAGCCACAATAAGGGTACCATACTATTATACATGAGGGTACACCCTGAGCTAAGGCTATTCTATGCATACATATACAGTCGTGTACACCCATTTCGTCTGCCCCCATATTGCATGCCACAGGTACTGAAAGGGAAGGAGGGCGAGGTTGCTCCTTCCTAAAGAAAAACAGATGTTGAAGCACTGCTTGCCCAACTGCTGACAATCTCCTGGCATCTACATTCAGACGTAGTGCTTAGCAAATATATGGAGCGTGCTCCATGTGGCCGCCTTGTAGATGTACCTCAGGCATACTCATGCATGGAAAGCAGTTGTGGCTTCTTTGCCTCTGGTGGAATGAGCTGTTATGTGCTATGAGCTGCCTGTAAGCGGGTAGCCCCTTATCTTGTGTAATTTGCGATGCTGCTGGACACTCAGCAGACTAGTTCTTGCTTTGAAGTGGCCTAGGCTCACTAACAGAACTTGTGCGTTCAACGTAGAATTTGAGCATGTGCTTCCCATCCAGTGAATGCGAAGAGCGTTCATCCGCCATGGAGGGATTTCCGAAGGACGTCAGCAGCACAATGATTGCTGTAAGAGTCATCTTCGAGACTACCTTGGGCAGGAATCTAGGATGAGGTTTGAGTAGGACCATGTCCTTGTCAAAGATAGTAAATGGCGGCTTTACACAGCCTGCAGCTCGCTTTCGTGCCTGGCCATAGTTACAGCAATCAAGAAAGCTAATTTCCGCAAGAGATACTTTATGTAACACCAGTGGATTGGTTCATAAGGTGAGTACATTAGAGCTGCTAGTACTGTGTTGAGTTGCAACGTGGTGTAGATCGCCGCACCGGCGGTAGAGTCCATAGAAGAACATCTTTGCTTGTGGGGTGAGTTAAGAAGGATGGAGACTGAGGCCCCTCTTATGTAAGAAGTAATGGGTGAGAGATGTACTTTGAGGGACAAACTCCATGAAAGGGAGAAGACGTCACCCAGAGACGCTGGCTGTGTGTCTCTTGTTGCAAAAAGGGAGCACTTGGCATTGGCAGAAAACCGGTTCGCTTAGGGTGTCCCACACGTCCCAAAGACAAAGCTGCCCATTATTCAGTTCTCATTTGTGGGACGTTGTGTACTCTCTGCTGAGTCTTTCCACTAGGGTGTTCTCTTTTCCTGGAAGGTGTTCTGCTCTGATGTGGATCCCCTCCTTCAGAGCCCACCTCCAAAGATTCAGTTTCTCTGTAGATAAAAGCACCAATCTCGTGCCACCCTACTTGTTAGGGTGGCACGATGTATTGTCCAGCTGCACTGTCACGATGTGCACCTGGCGGATGGACTTCAATGCCCAACGTATGGCTCTCAGCGCCAAGACATTTATATGCCCTTCATCTGCAGCTGGGGGAAGTGCGCTCACCAACCTCAGAGTGGTGTTGGTTTCCCCGGTACACTGCACATTCTGGCGTGCACGAGCTTCAGAGGGTGCCTTTATCAACCACTTCTAGCTACAGGAAGACTTCCATGCTGGACCTTCGTGTATGAACCACCAATGGTGCTAGATATTTTGGGAAGACCCACAGCAGTGACCTGTGGCCAAAAGGGAGCACCCGAGTACCCATTGTAAACCTTAATTAGTGCCTGTGGAATAGTGAGGCCACTCCAGAGACCGGTGATCTCAGTATGGAGATTTAGAGTTGTGGCACTGGAGGACGCTGCCTATCGCACTAGGTTGAAGAAGGAAATTACTGTTTTTTAGGTGAATGAGGGATCAGTGTCAGATGTGGGGACACAATGGGAAGCGTTTAAGGTGACACTGAGGGGATTGTGCATCTCAAAGATAGCAGGTGTCCGAAAAACTTTAGGGGATTCCCTCCCTGGGGTAGAACGTTCAATTCAGCACTTACAAGAAGAGTTAGGGAAAGGATCCCTGTAGGACAAAAATTGGCAGAGAAATTGAATGCCCATCAGACTACACAGGATTCTTATTGAAATTTGAATATGCCCAATATACTGCTAAACTGCATCAGGAAGGAGATAAAGCGGGTCGTCTATTAGTCTGGTTTATACAGCAAGAACACCCAAAATCATTAATTACCCAGATTCGAGATCAGAATGGTGATATAGCGGTATTCCAACTGAAAATAAAGTGTTTCACTTGTATACCCAGTGAGGGTACCTATAATTGACAGAAAGCAGAGGATCGGGTGGCTCTAGCGAAATTGCCCTGACTGGTGGATGACCTTAGGGAGGAGCTGGAGGCACCTATTGAAGATGAGGAAATCTTGCATGCCACCGAATCCATGCAGGGTGATAAAGCGCTGGGCTTGGATGGGTTTACGGTGGAATTGCATCAGATGTTTGCAGATCTATTGGTGCCCCAACTAAAGGGTTTATGGCATTGCGTTCCAGACAGGTTCTCTGTTGGAAACCATGCGACAGGTTATTGTGGTTTTACTCAAGGGGGGCAGGGACCCCGACAGAGTGCGCATCATACAGGCCTATCTCACAATATTCAAGATAATGTCAATGCTAAAATCCTGGGAAAAATGCTAGCGACTAGGCTGGCTAGGGTGTTACCTGGCCTTTTACATCCGGATTAATGGGGTTTTATAGAGGTGCAAAATACAAGCATGAGCCTGCATCGATTCAATCATGTCATGAGTCAGGACAGGAATTGGCCATTACATTGCTAGAAGCGGTCAAGGTGTTTGATTCGGAGGAGTGGGCGTGGTTATTTTAAGTTCTGGAGGCCTTTGCAGCACGAACGCAGGATTGGTTGAAACTTCTATATACAGGTCCTATGGTGCAGGTCAGAACTGGCGACTTGGTGTCTTCACGATGGGGGTTAGAAAGGCACACGACAGGGTTGCCCGCTGTCACCCATTTTGTTTTTTCATTGGCGTAAGAACTGCTGGCTCGTTATTGCCGGATAGACATTAAGAAAACAGGGATTCAGGTAGGAGGGGGTGCTGCATAACATCTTTATATGCAGACAACGTATTATTGTACTTTAACAACCCTTTGGAGAATGATTAGATTGTATTGGAGATCCTAGACAATTTTAAGAAGCTATCAGGCTTTCAAATCAACAGGGACAAATCAGTACTGTTTCCCCATGGTGGCTCTGTGCCAGAGGCAAGTACACGACTTGCCAGACTGGGGTCTCAAATGGGAAGGGGAATCGTTTAAGTACTGGGGGGGGGGGGGGGGGCAAATACAGTGGAAGACACGTGTGTTTATAACACAGGAAGGACGCTATCAGGCATCTGCGATTTCATCCAGCTCTGGAAGATGCAACCCATTTCTTTGAAAGGTCGAGTAGCACTGTGCAAGATGGTGGTGCTCCCTGGGCTACAAAAAATGTTTCACGAATATTCCTTACACGATCAAGAAAGTATTCTTTAAATTGTTAGATGAGAAAATAGGCGAGCTCTTATGGAAAACAGGGAGGCGTAGGGTAGCCCCGAAGACGCTACAACGCTGATGTGAGGATGGGGGACTGAATTTACCAGATTTTGAAAGGTACTTTTTTCACGGCTCAGTTGCAATCAGTGGCCAGATGGGACTCCTCACCAGAGGGAGAAATTAAGGGTCTATTGGGGAGGGGCACAGTTCCGGCAAGCCATCCCAAGGGGGTTGACAGGACTTCCATCATGTTCATGGTAATACAAGAGCTATGGGGAAATTGCTGAATCAGCTGAAGGTGGAAGGTCCCTACAGCACCGATTTGCCCATAGGGTTTGACGTGCAACTGATATTATCCTGGAAGTCTGTGGGGCTGGCCGCGCTTGATAGGAGGTTGTTGTAGAGCATTGAGGGATCTTTTTGAAGCCGGGCAGTGACGTTTAAGCAGTGGAAATCGACATATGGCATGCTGCCAGGTCACTTTTTAGCATATGCAAGGATATGTCCGAGGTTCGCTGCACTATGGGATAGTATTCCGAAGGAACCAGAGGCAAATTCACTGATGCAGACCCTATTAACATTAGGGAGGAGGGGGGGGGGGGGACATAAGATCGCTAGATTATACACTGCCCTACAGGCAACTCGATCAATGTGGGGAATTAGCAGCTAAGAGTAAATGGGAGCAGGACATGGATTACTCCATGACAGACAATCGTCCCAGATCCTACCGCTCAAGGTCCATCTTAGTGCATCACATTTCCTACCCCCAAAGTCCATCTAACATATTCAAAGTACACATTAGTGGGGAAAATGCACCCAATGTTTAAAACTCCCTTGAATTCAATCAGTATAATGAAAGTTCACTTCAATTAAACTTGAGCAGTGCAACGAAGAAACAAGTTCCTTCCCTGTAACTATTGTTCTCCAGCATGGGGTCTGGCATGGATTCACATGTACATGAATATTACATCAGGCTGGGAATCATCAGTAAAAGAAAACCCAGTTTCACTTTCACTTACAAACTGTCTTCCTCCTATAAACCAATCACTGAGCTCTGGCTCACACTGCTCCCAGCCAATGGCTTCCCCCTCCTCTAGCAGCCATCTTCAGATTTGGTAGCACAAAGTGGCACTATGACCAACAAGAGCCACAGGAGGGAGGGTTTGCATGCGACTCCAAGCCAGACCCATGCTGGAGAATAGTTACAGGTAAGTAACTTGTTCCATCTTCAGCATGGGGTTTGGCATGGATTCACATGCTCATGAATAAATACATAGCAATACACAACCAGAAGCAAATACTCATCTCCAGAACAGGCTCACCTTCAAGCGAAGGTTGCATAGCACCGCTTGGCCGACCTTGGACTCCTCTCTGGAATCCCGGTCGGCGCAGTATAATCCTGAGAAGGTGTGTGTGGACCTCCACATAGCAACGCTGCAGATGTCCAGCAGGGGCACACCAGACAGGAACAATGTTGTTGCAGCAATCACTCTGGTGGAATGGGTTCTCGGACGGGCGGGAAGCAGTCAGTTTGCCAACCAGTGACAGTGTGTGATGCAGCCGCAGAGCCACCTGAAAATGGAAGCCTTGGACAAGGTCTTCCCATGGTTCACAGGATCAAAGTTCGCAAATAGTTGAGACATCTTCCGGAAACTCTTGGGGCATGCCACATAGAACTTCCACACACAAGCCACATTCAGCGAGTGCAAAGTGCTTTCAACTGGCGACAAATGTTTTGGAAAAAACTCAGGCAACACCAAAGACTTGAGGTGCGATTCCGACAGAACCTTTGGCATGAAGGAGGGGTGCGTCCACAGCACCACCCTCAGGTCGTGAAATGTCAGATAAGGAGGCCTGGATCTCACCTACCCTCCTGGCAGAGGTGATGGCCACAAGCAAAGCAGTGTCAGTTTCTCATTTCCTTTGCCATACTGTCAAGGGTCCATGCTATAGTCAGCACTTCAAGCATTCACTCTGGAGGAGTAGCAAGGGAGGATTACATTGGTGCTGGGTGGTTGAGTTGGTTTGGAGAAATGTTTCCTTAATGTTCTTCCCTCAGGAAGCCTTTGTTTCCCCAGGCAAAATGGAGGGTCAAATCTACAGCAATGATTGGCTAAGGCTGTTTGTGATGTAATTTGGAATTCGTAGAATTCTAAACTGCCTTTCATCAACGTTTGTTTCAGAGCAGGTCATAGCCCTTGTAGCTCCTGTAAATAAAGTTAAAATTCCCAGTTGTAGGAAACGTATTCAATGAGAAATATTTTTAAGACTTCAAGACACTGAGAAGGCTAAGGAAGCAGTTCTATCCATGACCAAAACCATCAGCAGCTGAGAAAAGAAACCTGAGCAAGAGACTAAGCTTAGGGCATTCATTTTTTAATCTGAAGTAAAGACTAGATTTCCAGAATTTAGAAAAGCAAGGATCTTGATAGCACAGTGTAATCAGTAAAGTACAGAGTAACGCAGTGGTAATTACTTGTTCAGAAGCCACTCACTTGGCCCGTGTATTAATCACGAGCGAAAACTACCAGTTAAGCACATTGCACGATTAACTAACACAAGCTTGCGGCCAGTCCGTGTCGTGGCTGATTTACTAAACTAACTAATGTCATAACAGTTCACCTAAAGTAGAGTGATTTTTCATTTCGGAGTCACGGCGCTAAGTTTACGTTCCAAGCGCATTAGAAGACACCTGTAATCGCTACATGCACACTTCCCGAATGTTACTTCACATCCGTTAACACTAGTATTCAGTAGCGTTTGGCAATATGCATTCCCTTGGGGAGCTGAAAGACAATTTCTTTGTTTGAAGTTGCATCCGCGTTACAAAGACAGACTTTAGCCCCAAGTAAAAGGAGAACCGCAAAGTGCGTCGGCTCCGTGCCAAACAGCTAACATTTCCTAATTCTTGTTTAATTCAAAAGGCCCAGTCACGTACAGTAATCTACGCAAGAAGCAGCAGAGAAGCAACAGATCTGAGTGTATCTACAATGTTGTGAGCAGTCAGATCATCCACAAGCCCATCAGCTTTACAGCATAGACAGCAGTACTGAGGGGAGCTTGAGTTGCAGACAGAGTTAGATAGCTGCAAATTAGGAGTAATCTGGGTCATCTGTTATAGGTCTTCTACTGAAGATTCCAGTCAGGAAGAGAGCAGGAGAAGATTCTGCATTTGTTATTTTCTCCACTTAACCTTTCCCCTTGGGTTTGCCAGCTTGATATTTGTAGCAAGAAAGATTGTTGGGCCTGCAGGTTTAGGGGGTCTGGTGGGCCATTGTCACTCCTTCAAAAGGGCAGACCTGACAAGCAGTCTTCCACGAAAGGAACTTGAGGGGCCCGAGCCTCATCAGCACCATAATGAGTTCCCACACTGGGGCCTTCACCAGCAGGATCAATCAAAACAGTCCTTTAGGAACTCCTTGACTAGACAGTGGGACCAAAGAGAAGACCCTCCTGGACACCTGGTGTAGCAGATCGCCGCTAGATGCACCTTTATAGAGGCATGCGCCAGCCAAGGACAAGTACAGAAGACTGCAGAGCCGAGACCCTCAGTTAGTCTTCTGCATCTGGCACCACATTGCAAAACTTTTCCACTTGTGCCCATATCACTGAAGAATCGGTGACGCTCTGGCAAGGACCTCCCTGCAGTCCACCGGCAGCTCACACCCTCCGAACTCTAAAGCTGCAGGAGCCAGGCCTTCCGGTTCAGCAATCCTGGGTCGTTATGTAGGATTGCACCTCCTTCTCTGGCGAGCAGTTCCACGATCACCAGCAGCTCAACCGGAGGCAACACTGCAGCAACATTCAAGTTGATTCATGACTCGCAACAGGGGACCATGTACAGGAACAAGCCTGCCCACGGCAAGAGGACACACCCCCATGCTCCTTGGCTGGTGGAACCTGCTGGCGAATCTGGCATTTGGAATCTGTCGCTGTTGCAAACCGATTAATCCAGGGTGTGCCCTATTTGAGGAAGAGGCTGTCCACTTGATCCTGGCGAAGCTCCCTGCTGAGTGACTCAGCGATGGTTTTCTTTACTAAATTATCTGGAGTGGACTCCGGAGCCCCAGAGTCACTTTGGAACCAGCTCTATGCCCAGCTTATTTTTTTTTTAGCATGGCCCATACTTCATGCAGGAACTGAGGGATGTGTTGCTCCTGCAGAACCACTGGTGGTATCCGGGGCCACTTCTGCTGGAAATTGATTGTCCATGGACGAGTGTGTCCAGCACCAGTCAGTCTGTGGAGATATTTTCCCCACTCGCTGACGTAGCCTGCCAGCCAGCCTCCCACCGGGGTGCATGGGTGGACGCCCAACAGCCTGGCCAGTTCAAACTTGCCACCTTGTGAACACCATCAGCGACCTCCACCGAAAGCCTTACAGCGGCCCCTGTAGGCCTCTTAGGTCGTGGACCGGGAAGGTTGAAAGTACAAGGAGGACCCTCCACCGAACCCCTTCAATGATCTGCCCGATTTTCCGCTGGAGGCACGAAAGGATGGACGATGCTGAAGAGTGCCCAGGGCACAGGCCGTCTGTCAGTCTTCATGGCCTGCAATGATTAGTTAACAGCTTTCCCAAAAAGGTTGTCCCAGTTCAAGGGCATGTCCAGTACCCTCGTCTGGACCTCTTGACAGGTTGGTGGCCTTCAACTAGCCACGAGGACTGAGGCAGACACTGTTCCCCCATCTGTCAGAACCCCATGTCCATGATGGCCAGTGCCACAGTAATGGCATGGTTCGATGCCGCCTCGCCTTCCTGGAGGATTTCAAGTGCCTCGACAGGCTTATCAGGTAGAAATTCCAGCAGTGGGCCATCTAATACCACAGCTCCCTGACTTAGGCTAGGAACACAAGTGCATTTGCTGCCTTGACCGTCGACGCCATCGAGTAGATCACTTTCCTACCATTGGCGTCCAACTGCTTCCCCTCGCTGTCTGGGGGGAACAGATGCTAAAGATGAGGGATTAGAAGACCATCGCTGTGCCGAGACCACAGAGTTTGGGGAAGCTGCGACCATAGATACTGCAGACTCCGGCACTTCTTCTCCAGCCTATCCCTCTTTGCTGTGACAGAGGCTGGGTTTCTCATCAGTGCCAGCCCCTCATCCCAAACGTCATCCAGGAGAGGTACCACCAGAATGGTCTTCCTTTTGGCCTCACGTCGTTGGTAAGGGAAACCTTCCTCCTTGTTCTCTTCAGGCATCAGCTGAAGTGCTCAGACAATGGCGACAATGGTGTGGAATGACCCCGCTTAGTCGGGGGAGGGAGGAGAAGGCCTCGGCGGCAGAGAAATGTCACCGCTGTTGTCATCCCCCATATCCAGGGGGAGGAGGTGCTGGATTCCTACGATATTGGTGCTTAGTACAAAGGTGATAGATATGGAGAATTCCTATTTTCTGTTGTATCACAGTATTTTAAGAGATGTAGTACACTCGTTAGGTATTTGTGCAATTAGGTCTTTATTTTCAACATGGGTGCCAACACGTGCTTCGACCACTCAAGGTTCTTTATGAAGGGAATTGTGATTAGTCCTCAACAGTGGCTTAGTGACCGAGTGAGGTCTTGTTCTCATAACCGCGGAACGAGAACGAGACATTGGGCACTACGCCGTTACAAAGCACTATTCAGTGCACTGAACCACAACTGGCAACACTCCACCTAAACCCATTGTTCAGGACTAAATCACAATTGCATTGATAAAGACCCTTAAGTGGTCAAAACACATGTCGGCACCCACTGTGATAGAGACCTAATGGCACAAATGCATAAGAGGTGGACTACATCTCTTAAAATACTTTGATACAACAGAACATAACACTTTTGTACTAGGGGGCCAATATCGTAGTAATCCCACACCCCCATTTACCCATTGTTTGGGGCACAGGAGCACTGCCTCCAATATAGCAACTCTATATAAGGAGCTCTACAATTCTTGCACTTCAGGGGAATTGAGACACCGACAAAAGGATCCCTGCTTTCCGGTCAAAGGAACAAAAGAGCACACTGGCGCTACTTGACAAAAATAGAAACTATCAAGAAAGTGCAAAAACATAGAAAAGCTCTGAGCAAAACACGAGGACTACCAACACTCGAAGGAGCGGTAAAAATCTGAAGATGGCTGGAGAGGGTAGTCATTGGCTGGTGCAGTTATGACCCAGAGCTCAGGGATTGGTTTATAGGAGAAGACAGTTTGAAAGTGAAACTTTCTATTACTGAGGATTCCCAGCCTGACTGGGAATATTCATGAGCATGTGAATCCATGCCATACCCCATGCTGGAGAAAGCCGCTAACACAACTAGGCTAGATGAAGTATATACACACAAGATAGATAAGAGTGGTTGAGTTTTAAATGCCCACACCACTTGGCTTGTATGTCGCTGTAGGTTTCAGCATCGGGTGTCCCAGGCAAACCAGAGTGGAGCTGCTCAGTGGGAACTTCTGGTCACCTGACCACACCAGACGACCAACCCGCTTGGGAGGGGAGGAGGGGAACACAGGCGCAGGAATTGAAAAAAAAAAAAAAAGACAAAAATAAAAAAAAGAGGGCACCAGAAAAGGAAGGAAAAGTTATGGGCGTGCAGTCCTAAAAAAAAGATGGCTGAGCAGACAGCAAGCCTCGTTTCCTAGTATGTTCACCTGATCACTCCAAAAGGTCCAATCCACTTATAATTAAGAGGGTGCCGGACAGGGAAGGAAAAATGGCCAGGGGAGGGAGGGGGGGGGGGGTGGCTTGACAAAAGGGAACACTAACCAAAAAGTTACTAACGTGCAGCCCTCAGGGAGAAACTACTCACAATGGTAACATCTCCTGGGTCTAAATTGTCCCATATCCTTGTGGTACTCCCAAACAGAATATCCGTTATCTTTTGTGTACAACCAAGTCTATTCATCTTGCTTTTTGTTAAAGCAAATATTGGTCTAGATTTGCCTTTTTCCCCAGTCCTTTCATGTTAATGTTAAAGGACATTTGTACCGCGCACCATCACCACCGAAGTGGTCCCCTGGCGCTCTGAAAAAGGGGAGAAGGGGGTGGGTTAGTGGGAATAAGCTGGAAAAGTGCAAGAGAGCAGTGATGTGCTGTTGGCAGCCTCAGCCCGGTGGGTCCGTCGGCTGTGCTCGGGGTGTTTTATGGTCCGTAGTCGTGTGCTGTTGTGCAAGTTTGTTGTTGCATTGTTGTGAAGTTTGTGCGGATTGCTGCGTTTAAGGCTTGTGGTTGTGTTTGGTTATAGTTTGAGAGATGTATGCAGAGGGATGGAATTGTTGGTTTGTTAGTTGGCATTGCTGTCCTTGCAATTGTGGGATTCTATCTAGGTCCGGTACATGCTAACAGTCATATTTCTATCTAGATGCTGCGCAAGCTAGGTTCATAATTCTAATTGTGGTGCATGCTAAGAATCACATTTCTGAAATTCCATCTAGGTGTGGTATTGCTAACAATCATTTCTATCTAGATGCAACGCGGGCTAAGCTTGAGAATTCCATCTAAGTGTGGCATATGCTAGCAGTCACATTAGGTTTATATTTGGTGCAGGCTAATCTTTGTGCTTCTCGGTGTCTGGTGGCTTCCCCTGCTGACACCTGCAGACACTCTGGAGCTGCCATAGTGGGAGCCGCCCTTGGCCGCAGGGGCTGCCCCGGGAGGGCTGGTTATGAGATGAGGGGCAGCCGATCACTGCCCGTGGGCAGGATGGGAGGCGGTTGGAGGGGGAGACCAGGAAATGGTGGCTGGGGCTGGTAGGGAATCCACACACTTTTTAAAGTGTTTTTGTCCCAAAATGGGCACCGCGCATCGCTGCTCCACTCACCTGCCTCCGTAATGAGAAAGAATGGTGTTCCATTAAGGATAACAGATGTCTTTAACATGTTTCATATACCATTCTTTGAAGCATTGATGGGTAGATGCACAAGCTGTGGAAATTCAGATCTAGCAGATTTCGGCCTCAAACCGCAATGCAGACATCGTTCCCACTTCACAGTAATGTACACTGGGGGCTTCTGCTGCAGAGTGCCCGCTACCCTTAACCACTTTCACGGGGTGGAACTAGACAAGTGTCTAAAAACCTTTTTCAGCAGGTTCCTGCTTTTGTGCTGTCTTGTTCTTTTCATAGAGGCCCTCCATACCTGGAAATACTGTCCATGCATTTCAGGGTCAATACAAACCCCTCTGTGCCTGTCTGGACTCCGCCTCATGGCATTTTGATTTGATGCTTTTGCAGTCTCATGGTTGCTAGGGGAAATCACCATAACTGGTTGTAATGAATCTGATTGTGTCAACACTTCTTTCCTGGGCTGACCCATGTGGCCAGAAAATGGCAGCCTCTAACTGCTCCCAACTACGGGGGTGGCTGTTTGAGGTAGGATCACATGGGATTGTGGGGGGGGGCATGAGGTGAGACACGGTATCCCTGCCAAGAGACCCTAAACCCACTTCCTACAACCCTAGGCATAATGGCTTCCCTAATTGACTGATGGCTTGTACCTATCCTACCATTCCCCAAAAAGTAGTCGGTCAAGGAAGTAAACTAGTAATCTAAATGAAGATCCTTTGCCAGTACTGTAACGAAGACCTCCCTAATGACTCACAAGTGAGTGAGACGCGAGAGAAAAATTTAGGAATGAGGACCACATAACATGCAGCAGTCTTTTGCAAAATCCTATTGGCCAAAGCCAGTATAAAAACAAGCAAAGACCCAGGAAGTATGAGAAAGGCCCTACCTGGAGAACTGGGGATCTGCCCATGAAAGCAGGAAGTTTAAAACCGTCATTACTACAGCTGAAAGGGAGACGCTGGCTTGAGACGAGAGGCCCAGTCCTCTCGATGCTGAGGGCCCGCTGGGGTGCTGCAAGGTCTGTGGAGCTAACTGGCTCGCAGAAGTAGCCAAGGGGAGAAAACTGCACGAGACTGTACACGGAGGATGCCAGCACAGGAAAGAAGGCTTCCGGGCATGTCCGAGTACCGAATGGTAGCCTCCATGCTGTTTGAGCAGACAACCGAAGCAGGTGAGCGGGAGCCTCAAGAGTCACAGAAGCCAGAAGCGAGGTAGCAAATCCAGGCAGAAAACACGATACCAAAGATCGCTGCAGGCTTGCTGCGGAAAGCCGAACGCATGTTACAGAGAGCCGGTTAGTCCACCCAAGGGAAGCAGGCAGCCAGGGCCTTACAGCAGTACTACCAAAGTTTAATAGTAAAAGGAAGCATATCAGAAAGAACGAGATGGTTCTTAAAGAGGCAAAATGGGACAATTCAAGAGCCTCAAGTTTATAAAAGTGTGCAATGCAATTGTACGAGCAAAGACCTGGCAGGGGAGTATACCATGCATATTCAAGTTGCATGAATTGTTATGAGAATTCCTGGTAAAAGTGTACAAGGCATGGAAGTTGCAAAGTGTGAAGTAAATCACAGGAGGAACTCCTGTGAGGGATATATAACGACTAAGTATTATATTAAAGAGTAGAAACCTGGCAGAAGAGTACATCAGGTGCCTGCCAGTTGTGTTCTTAATCAAAAGAAACCCCAGGCATCAATATCCTTACAACCATAAGCAGAGTGAAGAAAAACCCTAGGGAATGGGGGACCACACTCTGGAACTGGGAACTTTATCCTTCTGAAAAGTGTGGATTTCCTTTTTGAACAATTATACACTTCAAGGCCAAAGAAATTACCCTTTTCACCTCCGTTTATTTTTAGAATGTATGAGCCAGAATTTGGCCACAGTACATTTTGCTTTGGACATCTTGACAATGGATAACCCGTAGTTTGGTTTTTAGGTAGAGAAAAGAGTAGGGATCGAGCCACATTTTTCAACCCCCTTTTAAGTCTATGGCCAAAGTCATGAAGCTCCTGTGCCAGAGTTTCATTTCTGGCTCCTCACAGTTAATGACGGCACAAAGGCCTTGCCGGGTGGCACCACCACCTCCTGATTTGGCTGATTTGAAAGAGAGCAGGGGGTAGGAGTAATGAAGGGGCAGAGAGGCCCTACTCCATCCCGTCTAAAACCCAGAACTCTACTCCAATGCATGCGCGCCTGTCTCAGTTGGTGCAGATTCTGTCGAACTTGCAGAACGCATCGCAAAGACAGGTCACTCCCCTCGAACGTTAGCCTGTTGGGGACTGCACAGGAGTTTACTGCACACAGCAGACTGCAAGGATTCCCTGCAGGAAGAAGCAGCAAAGGTTGAGGTATGGTTTGGAGTGGAGGTATGTGTGGGGGCACTGCGAGTGCATGTATGTTTTTAGAAAGGGGTGGGCGGGGTCGGGGAAATAGGCATTTGGGGATCAAGGGTGGCAGTATTGTCCATATATACTAAGTGGGGTGTCTCGCGCATTAGTGTAATGGACAGAAAAGGGCACCACAATGGAAAGATTCCCTGCAGCTCCTAGATCGGCCCCAATGAAACTGGTTTAACCATGTCCCACCAGAGCAACTTTGAATTACGTGGAAGACAAACTTTAACAGGGTTATTTTCCATGTGGGTCTCACAGAATATGCAGCCTGTAGGTAAAAAGGAGAATAGGAATGCTCTAAAAAGAGTGTTGTCCAAGCACCAAACTCCGAAAACTGCAATCAGGGCATTTCAAGCATGAAGGTACATGGGTCCCTGAACAAGCACATGAGCGCCCCAGTTGACGCTTCAAATTCTAAAAAAAAAAATTGCATGGCTTACACTCAATCACTAGATAGTCAACTACACAGTACGAGAGGTAGCAGATTCATAAGGCTCTGAAACACACACCACTTTCAAATGTGTAACAAAGCTACCAGATAGCCCCAAAGGTCACCCTCACCCATCCTGAGTTATCCAGGGGCAGAGCTGACCCTCCACGAGTTCTAGGGAAGAGGTTGAGTTCAGTAGTTGAATCTCTTTTCTTTGAAACTTTATTAGGCATACATCTGTCTTTCTGTGGAAAGAAGAGTTTACAAATGTTGTCACAAGTTTATTTTGTGGCCTTTCCCTTAGGTTTTTTCTTGGCGTCTGCAGATTTTTTTGCTTCCTTTGGTTTTTTCGGCTCCTTGGCTACCTTGACTTCTTCCGGTTTCTCAATTTTTTCTGGGGTCACCTGTTAAACAAATTGAAAAACATGTTAAATTACCTGGAGAAGGGGATGCGTCAAACAGGTGACAATGCCTGAAAACAGAAATTAAACCAAATTGTTGCTGCACTGGCATTGAACAAGGCACCTTCAAGCAAGGACATTGGATTTTATCTCTGTTTTAATTGCCTGTGGCACATAACCCTTTCCCTCATACATTCTGGTGTGCTACAATTACCACTCCTATGTTGTGTGCAGAAGTGTGGGTTCTCAACGGGCTATTCAGTAGCTGCACCTTCTACCACCAGTGTTCAGTTCAGATCAATTTCCACCCAACACACATCCTCAACTTACTTTGGGAACATGACGCAGGATTGCATTCCGGCGAACAGTTTTTGCATATGGGTTCAGTTTTACCATGACCCTCAAGTTCTTCAGAGGATTCTTCTTCAGAACTCTGCGTGTGATTTTCTTGCTACATGAGAAGAAAAAAAATATAAGTAAAAAAAGACCCAATTCACTGCCTTTTAAAACAAACCATTATTAAGAACAAGTGCTTCTGTTTAAACTTGACCATGACTTTCTTACACTCCAAATCCTGCAAACCACCTAGCTACATTAGCTGGCCGTGCAAGGTGAACCCACAAAATCACCCTTCGGTACTGGATGTGGTATGCTCCCACTACCATGGACAAACTGCCAAATCATATATGGTACTGAGAATTTCAGCATTGTATAATGCCCAATGCTCAGCTCACTGTCACCAAAGTGCCAGAAACAAAAAACAGCCTTACTTTGGTGCACGCAGAGCCTTCTGGATCTCTTGACTTTTAAGAATCCTGCCAAGGTCTGTATTTGTCATCTTGTGCATAGGCAGGCTAAAAATGAAAGCATATGGTTAAAATCACTAAAGAGAACACATTCTTAAAAAGCACTGAATTGGCACTCGTAGGACCTGGGATCTTACTTGTAGCTGGACTTTAGGGTAGCAGGTTTACGCCAGGTGCCATAAAGTTCATCAAGCTTACGGAATGCACTCTCAGTCCAGATACAGAAGCGCCCAACGTGTCCACCAGGAGCGAGTCTTAGAAGATTCAGTTTGTTAACACTAAGAAGAGTTATACCTGTGAAGTAGGAAAAAGGAAAGATGGAGTTTCAAATATGGCATTACCAAAAAGGACCATCTACTCCACACGCTCCTGCTTTATAGATTCTGAACTTTGAAAGTCTTCAAGGGGATGCAAAACGCACTACTGCATCAATTATTGGGTCCCAAAGGGACTATTTGATTAAGATAAAGGGAGGATCACAATCCTGGATAGAGGCTTAACATTATACATTGTATACCAAACCTCCTACATGGAGGAATAACGTTAGAAATTTCCACATTCAGCTTAAAGAGTCATAATCCACCTCCCTAAACCAACTTAATCACAGGTTTCTGGTCAGAACTTCCACTGAAATCATGCATTTCAGAAACACGGACCATGAAGTGGAACTCATCATGCCCATGTGTGCCCATAGTTGTGCGAGATATTGCTGTGATCGATTGAAGCAGTCCAATTACCTGGAATATTTCTGAATGCCTTAATGATGCCGTTGTCCTCATTGTAAATAATACAGGGTCCCCTGCGCTGGATGTGACGGCGGTTTCTCATCTTTCCCTTACCAGCACGCATACGCTGGGAAGCGTAGACCTGTTGGATTGGGAAGACTAGGTTAACTTTCTTTTTGGCGTGCATATTTTCATTAAACAGTTTTAAAAGTTCTTTCACGATCAGAACACAATTATCGTCACACTGTTCAGCTGAAACAAGGACTGAAAAGGATCATGTAGAAGGGGGAAGGAAAACAAAACTAGCAATTTATTACGGCTCAGGTATTCAGGGAACCAGCCGCAAAAATTCACACCAGGGTTAAAGCTAGTAAAAATTACTAGCCAGTTAAGAGTCATCCACAGGCACAACAGTGTGCTAGTGGCATGCTTATAGAAGTATAAAGCTGTAAAATGAATAATTCCATTATTTATGAAGGGAACAGAGGGGGCTTCATTTTTGCACCATTAATCTCTGAAAACATTCCTAACCAACAGTCTTAAGTAAATTTATTTTTTACAAATGTCAAATGTGAAATCATATGCAGCACTGCCCACTATGAAGGCATCGGTTACTGTTACTACATTTTTAGAAGTATCCACATATTGAAAATGAATGACTAAGCAGTCATGCTATGATAGGTCATATGCCAGATAAGTCTTCATAAAATCAGGAACGTTTAGGTCGAATAAAAGTTCGATGAAAGGATCTGTTGAATAACATTTTAAATATCCAATTTGTTGAAGATCAGGTACAACACAAGGAACTTCTAATCCGAAACACTTTCAAAACTGAGTGGACCTCAGCAATAAGTCTGAAATATTAAAGGGAAATTAAGCACATTCTCCTCAGCCAAATCAGTCAACATCCTCAAGAGTTCAACTTGCAAAGGCATTGGGGCACAACCTATATTGCTACCCCTAGATTCAACAAGGACCACGTACGTACCCGTGAAAAGCTAGAGATGCAGCCTTTCATATTGTGGAATGTGTGCGGTCTCAGGAATCTTAATACCTTAAAAATACTTCCAAGGGAGCTTGGCTAGCCATTGAATGCCTCTACTGTGAGCTGTGCTTGAGCCCGCTCTGTGAGCCCCTATGCCCTAAAAAAGTTAGATTTCCCCGTTAAAACAGAAAAAGGTGAGGTGTCGGAAACAGTGGTTGTGATCTCCTGAAGTTTAATAAGTTATGGCGTTTAGGAAAGGGCGAAAACGCGGACTGAAGCTTCAGCCCACATGTAACCATCATGGCAGCCATGCTCAGCTCACCGGCTGTGCATCAGGCCAGGAGGAGCGGATGGTTGCAAACCGGATCAGAGGATGTGGTGTTGCTGGACCCCCGGTGTAGAGCGCACGACTCGGAGCACTGCGGGTCAGGTGCAGTCTCCTCTGCAAAAGAACGGTGCTGCTGTGTATGCAGCCGGTGGCCTCATGGAACCGTGTGGAGAAATTGGTTGTCTGCGTTGGAAGACAGCGTAGGTCCGCCAGTGAACCTGTAGGGGTTCTGGCGACACCAGTGGGCTTCCCAGCCGTGGTGCAGGTTGAGGGGAGATCTTGCTGCAGCGCAAGGCTGTGATGAGGGGAGTTGATCAAACTGCAACCTTCTGCAGCCTTCCTGAGAGAGGAGCTGCTTCGGGCAAGTTTAGAATGGGAAATCGAGGAGGCAAAGAATGTGCATGAATCTGGGGATCGCAGGGAGCATGGTGGGACATTAGGACTAGGAGAATTAGAAGCCCACTTGGCGGACAAGTCGGTCCAACTCCTCATATGAACTAAGCAATCATATTATGCAAGGGAAGATGAAGTCAATCTGTTAATTGCAGCAAAATTAAGGAGGCAGAAGACTAGGAATAAATTAAGGATGCAGAAGGCTAGAAATTACATTTCCCAGCCTAACTATCCAGCAGGCAATCTACTGAGGGGGAGGGGAGGTGGAACTGAGAAAGTGGGCATTTTCCAGGCATTCCACCCTCAGATCTTGGAGGGAGTGGGGGACTTAAACTTGAGGGCTCAGCAGGCATTCTTAAAGTAATTAGAGCAACACCAACTCCCTGAGGACAGACCACTTGGCGGCCCAGATTACAGAGAAGGTAGGTCGAGCTATAGGGTGTCTTCCCGGCAATAAAGCTCCAGGACCAGATGGGTTAGGCAGTGCATACTACAAAACATTCCAGAATATTTTAATTACCCCTCTAACAAGATTTGTTTAATTGAAGTCGGGGTGGTGTCTGGGGATATGGGACCCTCCACGACTACTTTAATACTGAAGCCAGGTAAGGACCTCACTGAAGCCAGCTATCGTCCCCATTTCTCTACTCAAAGGGGATGAGCAGCTCTATGCTGAAGTGCTGGCCCAACGGTTGATGGGGATGCTGCCAAAAATCATACATTCTTATCAAGCTGGGTTCATTATGGGGAGGCATACCCAGGATATTATAAGGGCTGGGAGTGGGGCAATATGGGGGACGCAAGACTGCCCAGATGTCCGTACTTGTGCTAGATGCCACCAGTGCATACGATAGCCTGGACTGGGGTTTGAGGCAGACCTTGGAAAGGTTTGGATGTGGGTTTTAACCACATGATTCTCGACAACTTTCAGATACCCTCTATGAAATTGCTGATCAATGGCCAACTCTCGAAATCTGAGTGCCGAGTGTCACCCGATGGGGAGGTCTTGATTTTTGCCATGCCCATGGAGCCACTGCCGCAGGCAATTAGGGTAGAGCCAGAGATCCAAGAGGCCAGAGTTAAAGGGGACACACATACGGTTGCACTAGATGCAGATGACATTACTGTTCTTCCAGGACACTACACAATCGCTCCCAAGGGTGGTGGAGCTCCTGGAGGAATTAGCAGGCTTCTGCATCTGGCGTCTGGCTTCTGCATTAATTACCCCAAATCAAAGGCCTTTAATGTTTCAGAAGATGTTTGGTAAATACTGGGAGCTGAGATTTCCCCGAGCTGGGAACAGGATTGTATGGAATATTTAAGGGGATATTCACAGCAAACATCCAGGTTTTTGGAAAGCTTTGTTAAGGACCTTAAGAGGTGGGACATGCAAAAACTTGGTTTGCTCGCATAACAGCTATAAGATTACCCTGCTAATGCGATTTTTACATGTAGAGCTCCCATACGATCCAGACCCGGCCCCAACATTTTACAGAGGGAGATCCTTTGTTTTATACTGGGGGGGAAGCGGGCAAGAAGCCTAGGGTGCTCAGAAGCATCCTTTTCCGGGCCCGAGGGTTGGGTGTTCCTGAGATGACCCTCATTTCCTGGCAGCAACGCTGGCCCCAATGTTGCACTGGTCAGAGGAGTATCAAGTGGGCTGGTGTAAACTAGAGCAGAGTGCCACCGACATTCCACATGCGTTCTTGGGCAATTGGTGATGGGGCCCAACCTCTTGAAACCTCGAAACACTCAAATATTGGGGCGTGTCAATATAGGATAAGGTATTTAAACTCTGGTTAAGTCCTTGTACCCCCCCAATGGGCTACAACACAATTTTGCACAAGGTAGATCTCCGTTTTGGGAAATACTGGGCAGGGCAAGCTACACTAACTAATGGATTTCTACCCTGAGGGCGGCTCACTGCCATTGGAGGACTATAAAACGAAATTTGCCATGACGTGGCAGGAATGATTCCACTACGTGCAGATTCAGCATTGCATCTCTAACAGAACAGCTAGAGAAGCAGACAATTGGGATGGAGCTTACCATGAGGAAGGGTCAACAAAAGGGTCGCAAGACTATACCACCTATTGATGGGGCCACATGTGGGGATATTTTTTCCCTATATGACCAAATGGGAGCAATATCTGGGGGTTACCATAACGGAGGAAGAGTGGGGCCAGATTTGGACTCAAGCAAGCAAAAGTTCCAGATATAAGGCCATCAGAGAACCCGCATATCAAATATGCTTCAGTTGGTATATGAGCCTGTACTCTACCAATCACAAAATGCCCCAGTTTGATGGCGAACCATCTGAGCTGCATTAAGGACATCCTGGGGTGCTATTACCGTCAGACGGTGGTGTTGGGGTTGGTAGCCGCGGGCCTCTATGATGCTAGGTAGCCTGTGCCGCACTTATTAAACACATGCTTGCAATGGCAAGGATCACGCTAGCCCATGGGTTGAAACAGAACCGGGCCCAATTGTGGTGGGTCAGAGTATGGGGAATTGTGGCGATGGAGAAAATGTGCACCTTCACTGATGGCAGAGATTCCTGGGTGTATGGCTTCCATTTCATGAATATGTATTTAGACCTACTTTGCTTTGAAGCGTCTTGGTGCTGTGAGGGGGTTTGAGAAGTTGGGGGGGGCAGTGCCTTTGAAAGATGGATTGTAAGCAATTGCAAAGACAGTTACACCACCTTACATTTTTGATTAGCTTATTGGGGTATGGCAGGGCGGGTTTGTTATTTGTTAAAATGTTGTGAACTCGGACACAGCAAAAGTGATTATGTGGGGGTCCCATTGTTATAATGCGATGGCGGAAAGTTGAAAATGTTTGTCTGTCAAATATAATATACATATATACACACACATATATATATTTTTAAGGTTTTAGTTTGCCCAAACTAGGTTGACCTTAATACAATAAATACATAAAGGGGAAATAAGTTTCATAATTCATTTCCTTAGGCAATCAAATTCAACCCGTTTAGAAAAACCAACAATGGCTAAAGATGGAGCAAATCCAAATTCCAGATTAATACTTTGTTCTTCCTGAAAGTTTTGACGTAAACAAAATAAATAAAAAAAGCAAAGTCTAACCAAATATAACAAACAAGCTACCTAGCAAAAACGTCTGGCTTCAAATGGAGAACAGTACAATTTATAATGAACAGCTAGAAAGATGTTCTGGTTCAATGTTGAATTAAGGCGACATTTCAGGGATAATACATCTATAATGCTACCATGGAAGACTGTACAAAAGTTGCTTACAAGACATTCCTGTAACACCCCCCGCTCCCCGACATCCTTACATTTACTGTCAGCATATCATCTCCCTTCTATAGCCAGCACATCACCTTTATGTTTGGAGATGTTGCACCAAGCTACATGCCCCCCCCCGCCCCCCCCCAACCCCTGGCAAGGATTCAACACTCCCGCCTTCTACCTTTCCTGTACAGTTTAGTCATGAAGAACCCCCCCTGAAGGATTGGAACATTCTGAAAATGACATTTAGGTGCTACCTCAACACCTGCTGAGGTCAGGGAGAAATGTCATTTAGACTGGAGACATCTCACAAGCTGAAACCTTTCGCACAGGTTAGACTTCTAAGAAACAGCTAGAGATTCTGACCCCGGACATATGATAAACACCTAAAAGGATGTCAAGCATGCAAAAAGTCCCAGCGGGCCATTGGGCGTGTTACTGACATGAGGGGGGTCACTGCCTCCCAACCAAAATGCTAAGTTGAAATGGATGACCGCAGCCCTTAAATTCCAAGCCGACCTTTTCTCTGAACCAACATTCTTGCCTCCCATGAACCGAGCATGTAGCTATAGTAAAGAATAGCTTCTAGGCTATTCAATTCCCATTATTTGCAAACTCACAGATCATAGTTGTTGATGCACCTGGGTGAGTTTGAGTGAGAAGTATGCAGAAAGTTTGAGCTTATCTTGGGTTAGTGGGCTATATGACATTTAACATGCCAACATTCAGAGTTTTGTCTAAGTGTAGCACTTGCTAACCGGCACAATATCTAGATACGGCGCAGGCTAAGTTTGAGAAGTGCATGCAGAGGGGTGAAATTGTTAGTGGACTGGTTAATTGGCACTGCTGTCCTTGCAACTATATCTAGATGTATTGCTTGCCATCATTCTCTATTCCATCTTAGTATGCACTTGTTAATCTTCAATATCCTATCTGGATGTGAGGCAGGCTAGTAAACACGATTCCATCCAAGGGTAGCACTTATTAACATTCAGTTTCATCTAGGTATGGCGCATGCCAACATTCGCATTTCTATCGGAGTTCTATCAAGTGTGGTACATGCTAACTTTCCTGATTCCATCTAAGTGAGGCAGATGTCGATATTCACAAACCCATCTAGATGCGACGCTGGCTAGCATCCACAATTTCCTCCAGGTCTGACACTTGTTAACATTATAGTATGTTAGGATGCAAGGAAAGATTTCCAAAACAGTCATGGAGAAATTCAGGCTGGTGGTCACAAATCTTTCTAAGTATGCATGGTCTAATGGCAGTCTATGTTATGGAAAGGTACCGTAGAGTGGCGGGGGCTTTCTGGTGTAGAGTAATTGCTCTTCACCCCCACCCATGCCACACTTACTGTTTTTGTTGTTGTCTGTTAATTGCTGGCTTCTCTTGCAGACATCTGCAGACACGCTCTGGAGCCGCCCTTTGCCTCGGGCCCTTAGCCGCAGGGGCTACCGGGCAGAGGGCCTGGGAGGGTCACTTATGACCTGATTACTCTACCAATGGGGAGGCAGGGGGGGGGGGGGGGAGCAGGAAGTGAACACTGGGTATCGGGGGGGGGGGGGGGGGGGGTAAGGCTCACGGGCCTGCAAGCACGTTGGGCAATTTAACACTGCAAAAGTGGCAACAAACTGAGGCAGCACACACCTGTTCCACAGATGGAAATGGGGCAGGTGGCTGCTATCGGGTCGCTGGACCCAGGCGGTGGAAACAAATTAACCAATGGGGAGGCGGTGGGCGGCAAAGATTTCTTGAATTGACACGGGTAAGATTTATCATTGCTATGAAAATCTTACCCAACACATACCAATTCTCAACCACTGAACAAAATCACAAGCATACCTAGGCCCCAGAGAAAAATAAAACAATCGCAAAATACAGACACCCCTCCAACACAGACAGGAAACTAAATCAATTGCAATCACCCCATGCACGCTCGTGCATCAAACCACACTTAATGTCTACCAACTAAAAGCGTTCCAGCACAGTGACCGTTTTTTGCAAACTCAAGCTACCAACAGCCAATCAAAGCTCTTGCAGTTTTGCCCTCTCAAGCCCACTAAAACCTCTCAATCCCCTTTCTTTTTCAGTTACGCTGAGGTGCCCAAGACCATGAAACACAATAGCATAACATGCTAATGATGCCAAGACTGGCATGCTTATTGCCACCACATGGCTCAACAAATTAACATTACTAATCATTCTTAGACGGTGCAGGAATACCTTTGATCTATGTCACGGGGGTGTTTGAGAATTTCCCCCACCCCTAATCAGTTTCTACAACTATGAACATTCCAAAATATACACCACATTGGGCCTTCATATCTGAAGTAGCCGTTACCCATGCCAATAACCTTAGTGCCATGCTAATAGCAATTAGTCTCCAGACTGCCCCGCCCCATACCTAGTCAAACCCCAGATGATTGTGGCACGGAGTGAGTACCAATTTTAGAGACCAGCCTGAAAGCCGCAATGTGAAGTGAAATAGGACAACACACCAAGAGGCCAGTGTTAGGAGCACCGGGAAAACACCAGGTTGTAAAGCCCTTTACATGAGTTACTTCAACTGCTCTGTGCGGACTTCATCCCTAGTTGTGCCATGTTGCGATTTGCAATATTCGGCTTCAAGTTTGTCTGCCCTTCAATGTCCGACTGCTCCCCGCACAAACACTAAAATACTAACTTCAAATACAGATTACCAACTAAGCCCCCACCTGGCATTTTTATACCCCCTCCGAACACTCCCCCTGGGCCAATGTATTGTAGAGAAACTGGCACGTAAGCCTCACTTCGGACACAACACCTCTATACTTAGAAACTTCCCTGCATGCAGAGATCAGACTTCCGGTCTGGCAACAGCAAACCCATCTTGCATTTCCCTCCCATTAATCCGACCCTCCCCCTTCTTATTCAGATCTGCCATTGCTTGGAGACCATGCAACAGGCAGCAGAACACAGTGTAATCCCAATAAACTAAGATTAAAAACAATAGTTCACTCCAATTTACACGGTGACCACCATTTTGCCGTGCAATTGGAAGCCGCCAAGTACAAGATTAGGCTAGAGATGCAACTGCTCATTTATTAAGACCTTTAAAATGATTATGGATGTCAACCAACTGAAGAAATACTTTACATACCATCAGCATAGAAGCCAGAGTAACAAAATAAAGGCAAGTAATATGGAAAACAGCAGGACATAGCCAATAATTGTGGTAACAAGTAGCTCACCTTCTTGATATCATTCCATGCTTTGAGCTTCTTTAGAAGTAGTACAGCTTCCTTGGTCTTCTTGTAACCTTCGATTTTGTCTTCAACCACTAAAGGGACTTCAGGTATCTCTTCAATGCGGTGACCTTAAAAGAAAAAAAATATACTATTTTTGATGCCATAATCTTGTTATAGGCAACAAGTGGATTTCAATACTTGCTGCAAGCGTAGCCTTTTAATAGTTAGGGAAGCAGCCGATAGACAAAGATAATGGCGTTTTAATATGTGCACCACAATGCCAGAAAGGAGCATTGAAAGGTGGCATGTAGAGCATAGTAGGAACCACTTGTGAATCACCACAGGAACTTTATCAAAAAGGAGACACTAGCAGGGCGTCCAGTTCACCAACTGTCTCACCACTATCCTACCCTATCACTGCACAAGAAGTAACGAGCAGTAGAAGGTTGGTGGATGCCAGCCAGGCTTGGAGGAAAATCAGTGTGGGCGCGGCTGCAATGACTGAACGACAGTATGAGACATGGGGATAAAGAGGATTCTACAAAGCGGTTAGATTTCTTGTGCTGTATTGAACCCCCAATCCACGAGCTGATCATTGAGTAGAAGCGTCATATGCGAGGGCGCTGCAAAATGGCAGGCATAGGCTCACTCACTCCATAGACGCATAGATTGAACACATTACACAGTGATGGCAAGAAGACTGCTTTGCCCGGAGGGGAATTGCAGAAGGATTGGTCACCCAAAGCTATTTGTTTACGATTATCTTCCTCATACCACCACAGACAAGCTATGCAAGACTGAAAGGACTGATCCCCAAGTTGGACACATTAAATGAAGTTTCATGAAGTAGAGAATGAGGATAGTGTAGAATAAGTTGCAGTGAAGGAGTTCAGAGGGGTCACAACCTCCTGATTCAAGAACATGCAACCCTTGGAGCAGGTGCTGAACCAGCTGCAAAACTCATCCCATTTTGCAGTGGAGTCAGGTCCCAGGATGGACTGAAAGAAGCTCAAGATAACCGTTTCTGCAGTACCTGGCAGAGAAGCAGATGGACTCAACCAAATGACTTGCTATGTGTTACGACTTGACAAAAGCTTAGCGGTGGGAGAGCAGAGTGATGTTAAGGGGTATGTTCCACTGTAGATCTATAAAGGCATGAAGACTTGAGTTTGAGAATCCGTACGAGGACATGGGTTTTAAGGAAATGTTTTGGGAGCGAAAAAGAAGGTTCATGTCCCTGAAAAGCGGAGGAATTGGTCAAGCCTAGAGAGTGATGTAATTACCTTTCTGCACATCCCGACCTCGTTATGCTGCAGTGTCTGATACAATGTTTCTACAGGAGTTTAAGCCAGAATTTTCACAAATGCAGAGTGCACCACCGTTGATTTTCCTTACACACAAGAAAAAACGCACACATTTCCTGGGCAGACTAGCAAAAATGGCTTAACATTTGTCAAATTCGAGACCCCTTCAATTCACACCAGATATCAGAACTTCCACCAGGAATGAGTTTCAAAAACTCAAAACTCATAACAATTAAGTGAGCTCAGTTTCACAATACTCCATTATTTGCTTTTCCTACTGACATCCATAAAACGGACATCACAATGCGAGGAAAGATGGGAAATGTTATGTTCGCAAAGCAGAAAGCTGCCAGCATACAGGACCACCACAACCTAGCATTGTAGAGGGCAGCTCAAAGGTCAAATACTACTACATATTTGCTGGATACAGAGTAGCACGTGCTGCAATAAATTGAAACACCACAAATGTACACACCTTTTGACATTACCAAGGCTGGAAGAGCAGAGGCTGCCAAAGCAGAGCAGATTGCATAACGTTTCTGGGTTATATTAACTCTACGGTGCCAACGCCTCCAGGTTTTGGTTGGTGCAAACATACGTCCTCCACGACACATCTAGTTCTTGAAGTTAAGAAATCATCAACATTATTTAGCCTTCTTGAATGTTCAGGTTGCTCAGGTAACAGGGTTTCGTCAGTCATCTGTACCGGCATATGACAGTAGGCAACTGTCACCAAGTACAGAGTAAGACGCAAATTACAGCATCACAGCAAGCAATATTGTGCTAATTCACAGATGGCTTTCGACCAGACAAAGGATACATTTCCAAAGGCACCTTGACCAGATCTGTGTGTGCCACCACCACGCACACGAGGAATACGAGCAACAGCTCGACCAGTTCCCCATGATTCTGCACTGGTTTGATGCCCTGAAATAAAAATATCTAATTATTGTAATGAAAGACCAATGCAAACAAATAAAAATAAAACATTGATTTGTACTTATTTAAAAAAGCAAGTTGCAAACACTGAAAAATGTGTACTGTTGGCGAGTAGGAAAGGGTGTGATGCGTGTATTTATATAACGGAGGTGGCGAGAGATGGCTGGCTAGTAGCTTGAAGTTTTGCCCCAGATAAGTTATTTTACTGCCCATTTTAAATGTATAGTATAATGACAGTAAAAAAATGGCAATTCAATTTCCAATGAGTATTTTATAAGCAAGTCAAAATATGTTTCAACTGGAAAACGTAAATGTCTTTATAATTATGTCTTTGCACCTGGTTATTCATGCACTTTAAACATGTTTACTTGCGCTACGTGCATTACTGTTGCAAATACATCCATGGAACTGTCTTGGGTGAAAACAAGGTCACATGGTTTTATGTGTACGTTTCCAATTTTTGTTGGGAGTAGTTGTACTCCCCCATTTAAATTTTTTTGGCAGTATTGACCTATATTTAGGGAGTAAACGTGGCTGATGCACTCCTGATCTGTAGGGCTGTGTATAACGCTGCCAAATCTGGTCTGCCATGGAAGCTGAACAGTTGGGCTACTGAGCGCCATCACATGCTTCTGCAATATTTCTAATGCCATGGGTTCTCAAGATCAGAGAACCGTCACTTGTAAAAGTGGGTCCAATTACTTAGCATTGTTCTACCTATCCATTTTACAGATTTTGCCCTTGCAACCCAAAAAATCAAAACGTGTCATTTTGACATGTGCTACAATTCTGAAATGCGGCTAAAAATTGCAATATATAGTACGTTTTTCATCAGTCTGTCACTTATAATTAGACTGAACGACAAATAAGTGTCAATTTCTGATACCGAGCACCATGCAAGCGAAGTACGGAGGCCACTAGTCTCATATTTCCTTTTTCTTGCTTCAGAATCGAATGCCATTATCTTCGGAGGGTGGGTGACACGGGAAAGACGGTCAGGCAAGTTCAACAACACGATTTATAAACTTTATAAAAGGCAGCAGAAGTACCAGAACACATTGAAAGTGTTTTTATTAAAATGCACAATATTAGGATAAAACGGGGCAAATGTAATATTCAGCATGTGTTTAGACTTCAAATTAACTATCAATGGCAACATCTTATTTTGTCAACAAACTGGGGAATCAATGGACAGCTCGTTTTAGTTCTGTAGGGAAAAATAAAAGAAAGCCGTTTGTCAAGCCGCATATTTCTTACCTGCTAATTTGCTCACAGCATAGGGTTGCCGATTATTCTTCCGCAAATTTGTGTGAACAAAGTTCACAATGTCTGGGCGAATGGGAGCCTTGAACACAGCAGGCAAGGTAACATTTTTTCCAGATACTTCCCCCTTTTCGGAGTACACAGATATCAAGGGACGGGCGCAAGCCTGACAAGAAAGGAGTGTATTACAAGACAAGCAGCATATGACTTACTCAGTGATGACAGACCAATTCAGCGGCAAGGAGGTAAAACGGAAAAAAACAAACAAAAACAAATTTGTGCTAAATAAATTCAACACATCACAAAAAGGGGCCCTGGGTACAGTGGCACTTTTGAGAGACTATTCAATGTGGGGGTAATACCCATTACAGAACATGCACCCTATATATTTTTATATATATAAAAAAAAAAACTGCTGTGCATTCTAGAGTGGCCCCAATTCCTAGTTGGGACAAAGTTAACAGATGGGATTACACTTCAAATAAAAGCCCAAAACATACTGCCACAGAATAGTACAGTGACTGGTTCAAAGAAGGACTGCTCAGGCTGATACAATTCACAACTGGGTAACCGGATCATGGAAAGACAGTTAAGTTCAATTGAGCTAAAATTGCAACAAACTGTAGGAATTAATTTGTGTCTGCGCCCCTCCACCCCATTATAATTAAGAACATTAATTTTATGGAGCTCGTCAATCAAAAGGTCTTTACAATTACACGTGTACAATGCGAGTGTTAATGTAGCATTCTGGCTCATCAACATTTTAAACCAGTATCTTACGGTCCGAGACTTGAAGAAATAGGAATTCACTACCGCGTCTTAATAGAAACCATATGGATCGAACCTTTCAAATCAAAAGAATCGTCCTTCTCCCCACTATATTCAACAACTACCTGTCTCAACTAATCAATTTCATTAAAAGACAGCCTCACCTGTTACAACTTCACTGACGACAGTCTACAAAATACAAAGCAAGCTGTCTTCGTGAAATCTACAACTAGATGAATTCGAACCTCAAACTCAACCCAGGAAAAACCAATTATGACCACCACAAAAACAATTTTTTTTTAAAAAAACACGGAGGAGACAATCACATGCCCTGGCACAACCAAAGCCGCATCATTGATCGAACTTACTCTAGAGCCACAAGTAAGTGCTCTAATCAAGAAATGCTTCTTTCTCCTGTGAGCAGTAAAAAGGATCCTACCATTCACGAACAAAACACTTGCTGTCATCGCTCTCGTCATGGCCACCAGGGACCACTCTGGTGCTGATAATGTTAAAGGACATGTGTACCGCGCACTAACAGTAGACTATGCCAATAGTCTGTATTTGGGCTTGCCAGAACGACTTCTAAAAACTCCCAATGCATACAAAATGCAGCGGCTAGAGTGCACCTCTGTACATCGAAGAGCACACATCACACCAGTGCTGATAACGCTACTCTGGCTACCAATAAAACAGCTAATCAAGTTCAAATCAATGTGCATAACGCACAGAGCAATCCACGGCCAAGGCGCAGAGTTCTCAAGAGAAAACATACACCACCCAACAAGGCCACTCCGATCCAGCAGCCACATCCCGTTGGGACCAAAACCATACAAAATTCTGCGGATCCTCCTCTCACCAAAAACCGGGAACGAATTACGTAACACAAGAGATCACTTCCTATTCAGAACTCTCCAATCTTGGCTCTTCAACCCTTAACTAGAAACAATGGCTATGGGGAGGGGGACACACACATCTGAAACCATGCTGAGAGAAAACCAACCCTCCCCTCCCCCTGTCTCCCTTAACTACCGCCCATCAACTGAAGGGAAGAACAATCTACGGTATTTCATCTTACCAACTGAAAGATAGATATGCTAGATAGATCTGCTAGAATCATACCAAAGAACGATCACAGAGATTTGGATGGAAGGGTAAGGATGATATGTCAATAATACCTTGGCCTACAAACTAAACACAGGAAGCAATGTATCAGACAGGAAATGGATAGGAAGGGAGCTGGCGATTGTTAAGATACAGCACCAATACGAGAGTGGGGGACAATGCACACCTCAATCTGGTACAAAGGTTGAAAACATAGCTGTGAACTTGCCACACGGTCACTCCTAACAATTAGACAGGAAAGAAAAAGAATATGCCTACTACATAGGACAACCAGATACATAGAACAAGAATTATAAGCTCCAAAACATAAAAGCTCACATTTCTGCATACTTAACTCACGGCAAACACACACAAGTCACAACAACCGCACACGAGGACTCCCATCTATCCGATATTCACACCCAAGCTCTGCCCCAGATGAAAACCAAACTGAAGCTGCCAACAGGACATCACCTTTCCCTCTCCCTCTTCACCCTACTAACCCCACCTTGTTTGCAGATCCACCCGAGGACCAATTCCACTGGTGATAGTGCGCGGTAGAAATTCCTTTATCACCACCCATACTACCAGTAGCGCAAGAAAGTTGGATTTGTTTTTTGGTTGCAAGAAACAAATTACAAGCAAGTTGCAAATTATGAGAAACACCCACCGACACCATCCATAATGGCACTGAGCTTCAAAGTAACATTCACAAACCACATGATCAAGCTCTAAGCCTGCACCCTCACAAGAAAATATGACTGCCATCATGCACAACCGTCTTCCGATGCAATAAACTCCACACACTAGTCTTGGTTGTTACAATAACCAAGCTACATATACCACACCTCAA
This sequence comes from Ambystoma mexicanum, assembly GCF_040938575.1. NCBI lineage: Eukaryota > Metazoa > Chordata > Amphibia > Caudata > Ambystomatidae > Ambystoma > Ambystoma mexicanum. The sequence continues at coordinate 1,394,686,179 of NC_090934.1, read as the reverse complement.
GGTTTTGTCCTAACATGACAAATTTCCTTATGATTGACATTCTCGCTGGACACTAGTATACTGTGTGTGCAGTTCTTGCCATTGCACTGAAAAGAAACGTCATTGTAGGTCAGCCCATGCTAGCAGTTTAAAGTGCTGTTATTACTATAGACACCACCCGCAATATGGTTAGAGGTGTGGTATCGCTAGACAGTGCTCTTATGAGGTTCAAAATGTGCACATGCCACTGGCTAGTGATATTTAACTCTTAGCGACTAAGAAATGGTGTCCATGTACAGAATGGAGGCGTCAAGTGTTTTTTTATGGCTATCTAGTAGCTTGCAACACCACTGATAACAGACCAGTGGCTCTCCCAGCTAAATCATGTTTTCAACCCTCCAGATAGGCAAAAGTAACTTGGTCACAAACCACCAAGAAACATTACAATTCAGGGATCTGGTACTTCTGGCCTGCGCCAATTAACCACTTATGTTTTGCCTCACCCACCAACTGTAAACCGAGAGGCTTTTGAAGTGAAATAAGACAAGACCACCATATTGCATCAAATTACTCACGCTAAAAGGAAAAATAAGGGGCATTAAAGCCCCGGCCTCCAAAGCATTCCTGGGACCTGAAAGTATCCTTCTTAAGTATAAAAAAACAAAAAAGGGGATAGTTGGAAACTTCTGAGAATCTGGGCAACTGTAGTAGCCAAAAGACAGGCGGTACTCCGGACACAGACCAACCGTCATAAGCTATATAATTAATATGAACAGTACCTTCAGGTTCCAGGTACTCTTAGGCTATATACATTCACACCTGAGGAAGAGTGCTGAGCCAAGCAGGTGGCTGGAAGAGTTGGAGAATACACATTCTCCCCTACTCACTGTGTCAAGCCACCCAAAGCCCTTCCACAGGTGGAGCCATCTTTTTCGAATGTGGGGGCCACAGGGAGAGGCTCCCTGTTGCCTCAAAAACAACCCCCCCCCCTTCTTTCCCACCTCGCCAAAGCTTTGTGCTCACCATAGAAATGGCTTTCACCCCACTGTGGGGGTAGAGACAGCCTTTAACGGCCCACAGGCCTGCTTGGGCTGGTGGGCGTTTGAAGGCCATGTCCACCCCCCACAACAGGGGTGAAAGCCACAGTAAAACAACCCATTCCGATTCACTCAAGCGCAGCCCCCAACTGATGTTCAAAACACTTGTGCTGAACATTATCCCGAGCTGTCAGTTAAAAACTTCCCTCCAATCATACATAGCCAGAACAACATTGCGCAAGACAACAAAAACCTTCTACACCAGGGTTTATAACACTGCAGAATGGAACCTGCATATCAAAGGGGCAGCCAGTGAGGAACCCACATCTGGGCATACATGCTATGCATCCTACATTTCCACGTGCAGTACCATAATTAAAAATCTAATACTGAACTAGTCACTTCGTCTTCCAAGCACCAGGCGCATGTACAATGCTGAGTGAACTGTGACCCTTCTAGGGTGTTGAAGCAGAGGTAGTCAGAATGGGTGAACACAATGGAAATTAGGGCAACATAACGTAGTACGCTCGCGCAAGGGATATGTTGATATATGTTAGGCAAGACAGTAAATCAGGCGAAAGGAAAAGAGGGACCCGGAGGGCAACCAACCATAGCCTTGGATGGTTCAGGGTGTTTTACGTGCTTTGAGATTTATTAAGACTGGTTATGGATGCGTAAAGTTCTTGAGATATACTCAAGGGTTAGTTCCATTTAGTTTGGACATAACTTACACAGCAGACACCTGTCCACAATATATTTCCTGTGGACGCCTAAAAATGGAAGACTTGTTAGCACGCAACCATACTGAGGCAGTGCAGTAAGACAAATAAACTCAAAATTAAAATTGCACGTGCAAGCTAGGAAATACTATTAAACTAAAATGCCCACGAGGAAGCCATCATTACGCGCTATAAAAATAAAGTAATTTCTGAACTCGAGTCCCTCAAGCAAGTTGTCCTGCGGCAAGCTTCTGAAAACACACCACCATGCTTTGCAGTAGAGTTGTGTGGCCTCGCCCTGTCCCGTGCTACTAACACTTTGGCTGTGCCCAGAGTGCTCCATGTGGCAAGTAGTTCGCTGACCCGGGGCGCAAGATGGCTGCTCCTCCTACCCGAAGGAACAGTATCTTCGCAGACCAAGTCACCGTCACCCTTCCACTGGACGCCTCCTTGACACATGCACTCTGGGCCCACCTATTCCCAATGTCCCACCAACTTGCAGGCCCCGCGAGCTCACCATCTTCTACCCGCTGCCCTCGGTCCGCCAAGTGCACGCTGCTGACTCGATGGCAGCCACGGGAGGAAAAGGAAGGGCAAAGCACCGCACGTTCACTATGTGTCCTCCGCTACACGTCACACCCCGGACACAAAATATCCTCCCAGCAGCCACAGCCCCCTCACCCAACTCTAAAACAGATAACAATATGAAAAAGCCTTTCTTACTTCCACTATGCACTGAAAGCATATAATCTGGATTAAAATTGAAGAAAACCGAAAAGGACTACTTTCCTTCGCGGAGTGATTTGTATCACAAAGCGCGTCAAAAAAAACCCAACGCTAAACGAACACAGTGCTCATAAAGAACTAGAAGGACAAACTACTATATCCTATGACAACACAAAGTGAGGCAGCCCTCGGCGCCATGTTGGCGGTACAGTAGCAGTAGAACTCCTAGGCTTTCCAATGGCGCAGGCTGCAGAAAATGTGCAAAATGTATGTTTTTCCTCAATGCATAATTAAAACATGCTTTTAAAAGATAGAGTGCCATTGTGCTTTCTGAGCCAGTGGTGCTTTCTGAGCCAGTGATGCTTTCAAATAATTATGAAATGCGATAGAATAATACAGTCAAATATTAATTGCAGTAGTCCAGCATCGCTGTTGAGACATTTCCTGGGTCTAAAGAGGCGAGGGAGTTACCTAGAACCTATAGGATGGGGAAGCGTGAAGAAGGGAGGCCACACTGAATAAACAAGTAATTGTTTATTTTCACACGGAGCTCGCCAGTCGCCCCTCTTCCTTCAGGCCGCCTTTCATCTCTCCCCAACTGCCGTTCCTCGCTGCGGTCACGCGACTCTCATTACAACCAAGCTCGAGAGCGCGCGTGACCGCCACGAGGCACATTCCATTCTTTACATATCTTCCCCCTCAAACAGAGCAAATATACATCATGTAATACTTATAACTGTAATGTAAAACTTAACAACTATAGTTAAAATTAATCAGAGAATTTGTTTGAACCAGAATATAACAGAAAATCGACAGACTTGTACAACTTGCACTTGACCTAGTATCCTCCGTGTACATTTACATTAAAAGATACTTTAAACACGACCTGAACACTATAATGTCAAGTCTCATAATCCCTCATCCACACCGGCTTAGACCTGGCTCTGTGTAAAGAATCCTCTTCGACTTTTGACCTTTGACTATCATCTTCTCTGACCTTCCCACCTGTCCTTTCCCTGTTTTCATCCGGCACCTCTCCTCTCACCTTTTCATTAAATTTAATGTTATTCCTCTCCACCTTCCTCAACTGCTCCTCATCTTCACTCCTTTTCTCATCACCCGCCTTCGCCAATCTTCCTTTCGACCAAACTTCCCCACCTTCCAGAACTACCACATTACTTTTTACTGCACATATTTTCTTAGGACCCAGAAATCTACTTTCCACACACTTGTTTACTAGTCTAGGATTTTTGACATACACTTTTTCTCCCACCTTCCAATCACGTTCCTTCACTCTCATCCTGTCATCAAACAGTTCCTTATTTCTTTCTTGACTTAATGCAATAAGTTTCATAATCTGATTTCGGTCCACATTTACCACTTTGGCCATTCCTAGCCATCCTGGACAAAGCCTTGTCCCAGGCTCCCTTCCCTTCATAGAAACAAATGGGGATACTCCCGTCACTGAATGAGGCGTAGTGACATAATTCCATGTCAGCATCCTTAATACTTCCCTCCATGGTTGCCTAGAATTCATGGCCATCTGCAGGCCCCCCTTTATGTACCTGTTAACTCTTTCAACAATTCCATTTGCTTTAGGATTATACAGAGCCGTCCTTGTGTGTTTTATACTGTATCCTGCAAGAAACTTTTTCATTGCCCCAGACACAAATTGTACCCCATTATCTGACACAATTTCCACCGGGACCCCTTCCTTAAGAAATACTTTTTCTAAGAATCCAATCAACTCCCTTGCCGTGACCTCCCTTACAGCCTCCCACTCAAACCATTTGGAATGAAAATCCACTACAACAAATACGAACTTTAAGCCATCTCCCAGACCTGCCACCGGACCCATTATGTCCACTGCTAACTTACTCCACGGCTGATCCGGTACCACATTTGGAACTATTGGAGCCTCTCTCACCACTCTGCATTTGTCACTCGTTTGGCAAACTATACAATCCTTGACACACCTTTCTGCACACCTGTCAATTCCCGGCCACCAATAGTTCTGCCTCAATTTCCTTTTCATAGCCGCTTCTCCAGGATGCCCCTGATGAGCCAGTTCAACTAGTACTGACCTCAGGGAATGAGGAGGAACAATGCACCTTCCCCTCCTTAACCTATCCTCACATAAATTTAACTCATTTTTTACTTCCCACCAAGTATTGAATTTACCATCCAAATTTTTCCTTTCTGGCCACCCCGTAACTGTCCAACCTTTGACTTACTTGAGGTCATTATCAGAGTCCTCTTCCTTCGCCCATTCCTCCTTGCTGACCGCACTTTTTACCTCTGCTACCACTAACTCCTCCTCTGTCACTCTGTCCTCTATAGGTTCACCCTTAAGAGGCAGTCTGGAAAGGCAGTCTGCCACCACATTCCGCTTCCCTGGTAAATAGCTCACTTCAAAGTTAAAGTTTTGGAGTCCCAGACCCCACCTGCTTATTCTTGGAGAACCCATGGCCCACCTACCACTCTCAAACATCTGAATCAGTGGTTTGTGGTCCGACCTGACCACAAATCCTCTTCCCCACAAGAAGAACTTAAAATGATTTACTGCCCAAAACATGGCCAAAGTTTCTCTTTCAATGACAGAATATTTGCTCTCTGCCCCTCTTAGCGTCCTAGACGCAAATGCTATCACTCTCTCAGTATTGTCCTTATTGTACTGCACTAACGTCGCACCCAGTCCCAACATGCTCGCATCCACTACCAATACCATTTTGTCCTTGGGTTCAAATCTACCTATGGATGGCGCCTCACCCACTGCTTGCTTAATACACTCAAAAGCTACATCACATTCCTTAGACCATTCAAACCTCACTCCCTTTTTTAGCAACATTCTGAGAGGCACTGATACCTTGGCAAAATCCTTCACAAATCTATGATAATATTCGGCCAAACCGAGAAATGATTTCACCTGCTCTTTATCTTTGGGTACAGGTGCGCACCTTACTGCTTCCACCAAGTTCTTTTTTGGCCTCACCCCTTGCTCATCTATCTCATGTCCCAGATACTCCACCCTATGTACTGAAATCTTACACTTGTTCCTCTTCACCGTCAACCCTGCCTCCCCCAATCTGCTTAACACTTGTCTCAACACTTCATCATGTTCTTCAGTAGAACTAGCATATATCAACACATCGTCCTGGAACACAATAATGTTTTTCACTCCACTCAACACCGTCTCCATGACTCTTTGGAACACGGCTGCTGCGGACGCCAGCCCAAATGGCATCCTACAGTATCTAAATGAACCAAACACCGTGATAAATGCTGTCAGGTGTTGACAATCCTCCTTCAACGGGATCTGATGATAAGCTTGTGAAAGATTAATAACTGAAAACACTTTGGCATTGTCCAGTACTGATAGCTGATCACCTATTATTGGTAAGGGATGTCTATCCACTAGTATATTTCTGTTCAGATCTCTCAAATCCACGCATAACCTAATGTCTCCATTGGTCTTAGCTGCTACTACTACCGGTGATAGCCATTCCGAGCTTTCACTCTTCTCTATTATTCCTCTTTGGAGTAACGACTCCACTTCTTCTTTGAGTTTCTCATTCAATCCGTGAGGTACTGGTCTCACCTTGTGCACCTTCGGACTGGCCCCTGCCTTTAATTGAATTTCATGTTCAAAACCTTTCAACAATCCCAGTTCCTCCTGAAACACCATGGGATACTCTTTTTCCCATTTATCCTTCAATTCAGCTACATCAACTGGTCTCTCCGCATTTGCCTGTATCCTGATTCCCAATTTCCACTGTTCTTCCCATCCCAGAAGTGAAGAACCTTCTTGAGTAACGTATATCTCTGCTTCACAGCTCCTCCCTTTGTACTTGATGGAAGCTCGGAACATCCCTATAATTCCAATTTTAACATTTCCATATGCATACGGCTCAATATTATGCTCCTTTAATTTTGTCACGTCTCCTTGCATGCAACTCAAGAATGTCGCCTTGGACATTAATGTCCACGGTGAGCAACTGTCCACCTTCATTGTCACCACTCTTCCATCAACCATGAATACATCGGTGGGTGCACCTCCCTTGCTTGATACTTCTGTTACTTCTAATACATGCTTTGTTTGGTTGATCCTTCCCACTTCTAAATCTTCACCTTGTTCCGCCATTCTTCCTCCTGCTTCAATGCTCTGCACCGTCCCTGATTCCCTACACACTCTCGCGAAATGCCCTTTCTTTTTGCACTTTAAACACGAGATGTTCCTGGCTGGACAAAACATGCTTGTGGAAATATGACGGTTACTACCGCACTTGTAGCATTTGATTTCTTTGTTGAAGCCAGTCTTGCGAAATCCCTTCACAGCAGCCACTTCTCCCTCTGACTTGTCTCCCTTCATAGTGGTCATATATTTATGGGTCTGTTCCATACTCCTTGCCATTTCTATGGCCAACTCCAGTGATGCATCCTTTGATAGTAACCTCTCTTGTATCTTTATGTTATTTGTGCAACGGACTAATTGGTCCCTTATAAGAGAGTCAGTGAGCGGCCCAAATTCGCACGTATGACTAAGAGACCTCAATGCTGCAATGAAGTTTTACACCGGCTCTTGTGGATCTTGTATTCTTTGGAAGAACTTGTGTCTCTCAAATGTTATATTTTTCTTGGCCTCAAAATGGACCTCCAACTTTTTTTCTGCTATAGAATACTGGTCCATCTCTCCCTGGCCTTCTTGTGGAGGATCCGGTAATCCATCATAAACACTTCTGCCTTCGGTTCCCAAATTGTGCAGCAGGATTGCCTCCTTTCTTGCTGCTGCAAACTTATCCCCTCCAATGGCAATCAGGTACGTGTCAAAAAGCTTCTTCCACCTATCCCACCTTATAGGTGGAGCACCAGGTTCTGACAGGAACGGTGGCGGAGGTGACATACTTGCCGCAGCCATTTTCTTGTACTTAGTGGCTTACTTTCCAATTTTCGCCCTTGGTGTAACTTTACTTTTGTCTCCAATACTTTCTGCCAGTCTCCTGTGCTGTCCTTTTAGGTGATTCTTATATATGAATAGTGTTTATTCACAATATTACAGTCTTACTTTGACACACCATATAATTCAGACTATGCCATTGCTTTACTGTCCTCTGGGAGGCAGTCTTCCTGTGCACCCTACCAGCCACTGGGGTTTCACTTCTACTGTATCGTTAATGTTCTGTCCTGAACACACCCCTCTTATGGTGTTTTCATCTACACAGAATTTTCCTTACTTGCGCCTCCTCTCTGGCTATGCCCCCAACCCCCCCTCTCCCTGCTCCTCACCTTAGTGTCCAATGAGAGGGGGAGTGGGCAGCACCCACCAGGACAGACAGCCTTTCCTTGTGTGGCCGTTCACGTGAGAGTGGGGAGAATGTCCCCCTGCAGCGCCACGCTCCGAGGCACTGCGGAGACAGCTGCTCTTCAGGCCCCCTCCTCTCCACCGGCTTCCTCATGTTTACAGCTATTAATAGCACATTCCACTACAAAGGAACGTCGCTAGGCTCCTCGGCAAGCTCCGTGTGCCCCCTCGTCGCCACTTGAAGAAGGGAGGCCACACTGAATAAACAAGTAATTGTTTATTTTCACACGGAGCTCGCCAGTCGCCCCTCTTCCTTCAGGCCGCCTTTCATCTCTCCCCAACTGCCGTTCCTCGCTGCGGTCACGCGACTCTCATTACAACCAAGCTCGAGAGCGCGCGTGACCGCCGCGAGGCACATTCCATTCTTTACAAAGCGCCTGCGTGGGTCCGCCCACGCCTCCGATAATTAAGAAGAAGAAGAAGAAGTTACCTAGAATACTGACCGTCAGCGTGGGAATGGTGCTTCTCTGATAAACAGGATCTAGGTCTTGAAATTGAAAAAAATAAGTGCAGGTAGTCACCAGTTTAGATTAAGCCACAAACCTCTCAACTCTCACGCTTTTGGAGGATGTCACCCGCCAAGACCCTTACATGTCCTTAAGATTCTAAGTCAATGGGCATTCACCTGCCAAAAGCCAACTCGGGTGTTTTCACCCGCCCTAGGGCCTCAAAAGGTTGAGAGTTATGGTTAAGGTGGGTGCGGGCTCTGCACCGGCAGGTTCCAAAAATGTCTCGTACTGCCTGGGTTACCCACCCCACTTCTGTTATTTTCACTATGTTTCTCTCTCTATTTGTGTAGTTCTCCATTTGACTGACTTTCGTTGTGTGCCTCACTCTTTTTGTCTCGTTTTTCATGACCTTTGCTCTGTCCCTATCTATTTTTCATTCCTGCTCCACCCTATGTTCTCACCCTCTCTTTTACTCTCTGCTTAACTCCTACCTTTTTCCAAGTCTGGGCCTTGTGAGCATAGCACGCTGAAACATCCCAGTCAGGTGCATGAAGTAATGAGCAGATGGTTGTGTAACCCAACAAGTTGGCTATACAGATTTTCAATCTGAGAATATCTTCTAAAAGGGGTTTTGCATGCAGCTCTGGCTGAAGGCGAATAGATGACCATATTAAAATGACAATACCCAAGATCAAGTCCGATGTAGCCTGCCCCAGATCCACGTCACCCGTGTGTGATCCCCTGCTTGCTGACATTACATTTACTCCTGCTTAGTGTCTTTCAATTAAGGTTCACCAACCAGAACACAACTTCGTTTGAGTGTACAGAGTTCTTTTGTATTATGCTTCTTTTTCTGCTCATTCCTATCACTGTCTGAGGATCCGTGTATTGTATTCTGCCTTACATTCATGCTGCTGCACTCCTGTGCAAGTTCTCACTACCTGGTGCTCAAGCTGAATATGCTTCTGTACAGAAAATGACAACATGCTGCAAATGTCACCCAGGATGTAATCCAGCCCAATGCTGAGAACAGGCTCAAGTTGAAAACATAGCCTATCCTGAAAATACCCAAATGCTGAACATGCTCCCTCTTTGAAAATGCCTCTGTTCTGAAAAAACCTAAGTTGGAATACTCCATGCCTGAAATGGCCCTTGTTGCTCTATTTAAAATTCCCCTCTATGTTGTTGACATATTCCCAAGATTTTATTTGCTCTGACCTAGTCCACCCTGTCCCTTGACTTTCTTGACCTTCTTACCTGAACTTTCTCTAGTTATTTGGTCGTATTGGACCTATTGGATTTTGCCATCAAGCCAAAGGAACACCCTCAAAATGCCAAAATAGTATTGCGATGAGCAAGCTGATTGTTATGTCATCTTCTGGTGTCTTGAATAAAGAATGTTCCTGCCCCAATATCCCACTCAATTAGCTGGTCAAACTCCCTGTTAATGTGATTGTCACAATTCTATGCCAATTTGTTGTAAATGTCTCAGGCCCCGGTAAAATACTGTCTCTCAGTTCCATTTTCTTGACACCAAAGACCATCTGCAGAAGTGTCTGCAGATGTTATACATCAGCTGTATTCGAGCATATTTTGCTGATGACTTGGGTTTGCATATTGCAAACAGGAGTACCTTGTTTTAGGATCCATGCACTGCCACAAAGCATTGACAGGTTTGATCTTGCACCAAGGACGCTCAATCAATTTGCAAAGTAAAATAAGACACACAATGACACTACGTTTCTAGAGGCACCCGAGACCAGGGGAAGTAGTCTGTAGGCTCCCCTGGTACTGCTGACCTGTCCTCTGAACCATGCATTACACCAGTGGTCTTCAAACTTTTTGACCCCGAGCCCCCCCTAAGAAAAATTTCTCCGGCCCAGGCCCCCCCTATACACATGTACTCCAAAATGTTACTCGGTTGCGAACGGTTATCGCGCGCTGGAGTATAATGGTGCCCCCAACGAAGGAGTGCATGCCACACACCACGTTGTTTCAAAATCATTGCTTGCAATGATTCAAATCAGATGAGGACAAATATTTGTGAACAAAGCATTCCGATTATTTTGCTATAATACAGAGGACTCGACTAAAAATAGTGTTGGGTATTTATTTCACACAAACGAAAACACCCAATATTGCTGTCCTGTAGTAACATTTGCTATGCAAGTGCTGTAACAATTTGTTTCTGAAGTACAACAACGTACTGTCAATGCTGTCACTTGCAAGTTGGACAGTGGCATACTGGAGAACTAGTGTGAAGGGTGGGCCTGCCTTTCACCAGCCAGCCTGTCAATATTGGGTTCAATTTTTCCAATAGCCAACCGCAGGCTTTCTTCCACCTCCAGCTTTGACCGATATTTTGTCTTTAGGGCTGCAAGTGCAGAGAACCCAATTTCGCACAGGTATGAGGTGCTGAAAGGTAAAAGTACATTGACTGCACATTTCGATAAAGTTGGATACTCTGCAGACACATGTTGCCAAAATACACCCAAAGACAATTTTCTGAATTGGCTCTCTACTAGGCGGTCACTTTGGAGCTCCATTAGTTCCTCCTGGAGTTGTATTGGGAGATGGGCTCCTACGTCAGCTAGGAAAGGCTGAACCACCCAGTCATTCATATTGCAATTGTCGTCAGGAAAGTACTTTTCGAGACTGGTTCTGAGAGCATTTAAATGGTTTCCAATTACTTCAGAAACACATGAGAGATCATACTCCGTCTCCTCAAGAGCATCTTCTAATAATGGGAACGCATCGGCTATGCCAATATCAACCCTCCTCCTCCAAAGCTCCAGCTTCTTCTTGAATGCCGATAGTTCTGCCATTGTGACCCCAGCTCATTTGAGGATCCAGGATTATGACAGTCGGTACAGCGCAATGAAAACCAAGAGAATGAGCCCATGGTGGATAACATGCTACATCTCACATCCTTCTACAATCTGGTTGCAAGGCCACAACATAGCAAATATTTATTATCCAGATATCTGGGCAGCACAAATATGCGCAACTGGCAGTGGAAAAAAAAACATTGCACATTGCAGGCCAACAATGCGTTATGACAGCATTGGTTCATCACTGGTAACGTAGATAGTCATTGGTGATCTGGTGAAAGATGATGTAGTGAAGGTGGGCAGAGTTATTATTGGACACACTAGGATGCAGCACCCTGGAGGCGGTATGAGACATGATATTCATACAGCATAGTGATACTTCAAACACGCAGGATGTAATGCAGCCTGACAACTGACAATACTACTAAAAGATTACAAGTAGTTTTGCACAGCAGCTTTCTTAGTAGAGCTGATGCAGCCCAGCATGGCACAGCTCCCAGGTGACCGGGTATACCGTGGCAAATTCCGCCTTGATTAGAATTCTTTACAAAATCATTGTATGTGTTGCATATTGGCAGTTACAAACAAAAAAGACAAAAACATAAAAGGCAATTAATCTCAGTTCAAAGCATAAAATAAGCAGTGCCGCATAGCAATTTGCTATGCAATTATGTAGGTCTGCTAATTAAATTGGCACGTGTGTATGTGATGAATCCTGCAGAGTTATCATTAAACCCCAGCCTAAACAGTGAAGTGACTCCTTTGGGAGGGGCGCAGTATTCATCTTCGTCTGAGAATGAGAGTCCTACACTTCCTAAATACCTAATGGCATGCTGTCAATGTGCAAGTTTTCCCCATATAACTACCCAAAGAACAGGTTATGAGAAATCTACACAGAATACGGGTTGTGCTTTGGGAGTTCAGGAATTAAATATAACACCTCTTAAGTGTCACAAGTTAAAAATCCTCACGCCAATGTTAAATTACAAACCCTTTCTACAACATCCCCCTTAGTCTGACAACTCTCAATCCATAAAGCAGTCAAAACTAACTGTAAAATGGAACAAATTAATGTTGCTGATGTACAATCCACTATGGACTTAAGTACCCATAATGCTTATGGTACTTGGACAAGGAAGAGGGACTCAGAATCATTGAGGATTAAAAGTACTGTTAATCAGAATGTGCGGTCTAGTTGTTACAGGCCAAGACATTCGAGCAGGATATTTAAACTCAGGAATGAGTTTCACCTGGGGGAAGGAGAAATGGAAGGAGTAGACAAAGCAGGAGCCGCTCGAGACGCTGGGTCTGCCGTATTGTATTTAGTTATTTATATAGCGCTCTTTCCCCACTTGTGTGGCCTCAATGCGCTTTTTCTTGGTTGAACGCCCTTGATTAGTTTAGGAGATGCGTGTGTGCATGTTGCCGTTCTAGGACTTAGGTGACTGGCAAGGCTCAACTAAGCAGCCAGAGAGAAGTCAGAAATATGTGTGGGTGCTGTTGAGGGTTAGAGATAGAATGCTATTGTTTAGAGAGTTTATGTGTGTCAGCTATACCAAGTTCCTTTCAGGTGGTGGTCGCTGTGTTCTAGTGATAGAGGTGTTGAGGTACGTCAGGTGTTTCAGTCTGGACGGCTATGTGTGCACTAGGCCGGATGTGCTTAGCCATAGGCATGTTCTCTCATGCATGGATGCTTGGCCGTGCCTGCAGCCTGTGTCCACGCTAGTGGTGCAAGCTACACGTATCGTAGATTTGAGAATCCTGTATATTGGGAGCGAGGCCTACACATAACAGTGAAAATTAAGAACAAGGCTAAGCTCAGCTGGATTCGAGTCTCCTGTATGGTGGGAGAGAGGCCTATACCTGACAATGCAATTGAGCACAAGGCTAAACAAAATAGGGCCTATACTAACAGTGCACTTTGAGTAAGGGGCTAAGAAGAGAATCCTTGAGTAGCAAGTCCCGGAATGTCCCCCTGCAGTATGTTTCATCATATGGTAAGCCAAGAGAGGCTGTGCCTAAATTGAGAAACCTCTATGGTCGGCAGGCGGCCCCGGTTTCGCAGTGCTGGGGTCTCCATATAAAACGAGCAAACAGAGGGAGCTACCCCTCGATTTGTGTAGGTGGAGGGGGCCTAGGCATGAAAGGCTGTAAGTTAAAGCTGAATTGTATAGTAAGTAATCATAATGTAACAGTCATCAAGGGCTTGTTAGACCTAGCATGGGGAATAGGGTTGTGGAGAGGTTGCTAGTGGTCGGAGCTTCCCAGGGTGAGTGTTGCAGGGGTTGACAGAGGCAGTGAGTAGTTAATGATGTGCTTGTGCTAGCCAGGGCGCTTATCTCATAATTGTCTCTTTTGTGGATTGGTGGGCATGGTTTTGCGCTGAGTGTGAGGCGAGTGTAGCCACAGCGAAGGCTGCTGGCTTAGCTCGGGTGCTTGTAGGGTTGGAGAGTTGTTGTGGGGTGGGATGTTGGTGGAGCAGGTAAGCCACAATGAAAGCTGCTGCCTTACCTGGAGTTCTAGAAGTCAGGCAGTGTTGTTGAGCAGAGAGTGGTGGTGTGTCAGGTGAAACCGCTGCGAAAGCTGCCGGCCCCTGAGTTATGATCGCAAGCGGAGGAGATTATTAGTGGAGTATTCACAGGGTGCAGTGTCTCAGGAGAGTAATGGAAGTAAAGGAAGAACGCCAGCGGATGCTGACTGGGGATTAGAAAGATCTGAAAAAAAACAAAGATTTGCTTGGTGGGACACCTTGAGAAAAGATGCCATAGCGACTTCCCTTTACATAAGACTATGTAGAGGGATGTAGAATATGTGCTTGTGCCAAAATCCTAAAACAACAACACCAAGACTGTTACATCTTCTTTCTGTTCCTCCGGGTCCTTGGCACACTTGTTCCCATGACTTTATCACTGATCTCTCCCATGATAAGGGGCATACAGCCATCTTGACAGTTGTAGATTAATGTACAAAAATGGCTAATTTTATAGCATTAAAAAAGGGGCCTTCTGCACCTGTTTTTGCTGGTCAATTAATCCTCCACGTTTTTCATTTTCATGGTATACCCAGAATTTTGATCACAGACCGTGGATCACAATTCATTTCAATCTTTGGGAAGGAAGTTTGTAAGAGACTTGGTGTTCAACATTGCTTTTTTTCTGCCTACCATCTGCAGAAAGATGGGCAAAGCGACCGGGCCAATCAAAACCTTGGCCGATACCGGAGATGGAGATGTTATCTCATGGAAAAAATGAAGACGGGTGGACGGATCTTCTTGCCCTGGCAGAGATTGCCTACAATGATTTGTACCATGTCTCTTTACAGGACACCCAATTTCATGCTTCTTAAATTTACCATCTCCTTTCACTTCCTATGGTAACAACCTTCGATTAAAAGGTGCCATCTGTTAAGGAACAAATGACAAGTATTCAGAACAGTAAAAAGCATTTGTTTTTGGCTCAGGAACATGCTTGGCACTGTGCCAATAGGAAGAGAGTACCAGCCCCTCTTTATAAAATGGGTGATCGGGTGTCGTTATCCACTGCTCACATTACATTTCCTGCATGTTCCAAGAAGTTCAAGCCGAGATATAGTGATCCTTTTCCCATTTCTGGTATCATCAATCCAGTTGCTATGGAGCTAGAGCTACCACCTCACTACAAGACACGTCCTGTTTTTCACGTATCGCTTCTGAAGATGGTGGTTTAATCTCATAAGTAGCCCAGAGATTTGTCTTCGTTACTCCCTGTAGTGGGGGCCCAAGAGGAATATGAAGTACAGTACATCGCAGACTCCCATTACCGGGGTAGGACTCTACAATACCTGGTTCACTGGAAAGGGTACGATGGTGAGGAATGTTCTTGGGTATCTCACCATAATGTTATGGCACCACATTTCACTAGAAGATTCCATGAACATTATCCTTGAAAACCTGTTCCTGTTCTTCCACGAATTCCATGAGGGAATGGGTCTCAGGAGGGGAAATGCTGTTAGGAATCGCCTGTCAAGCCGCACTTACCTGGGAGATGCCGTCAAGTGCAGTAATTACTGCTGCTCTTGCCTGACATTGGGCACCTATGCCTGGAATGGGCTCCAGGAGTTCTGGGTCCCCGGGGCAAAACACAGTACAGGTTGCCGTGGTATCTGGGTGATTCCCGACGCCACAGTAACCATTAAGTCTCACATCGCATTTCTGGTGTGACGCATGATGTCACGCCGGGCAAGGCCCTTAACTCCTTTGTCCCGGCCTTTGCGCGCTTCCCCTCCCCAGTACGCTTAAAAGCACAATGATTCAGTAGCTCAGTGTCTCACAACAGTGTTTTACAACGTTGCCACGGACCTGTGCATCCTGCTGCCTGAGATTCTTATTCTATGATTAATAGGTATTTAGGTTTAGGTTTAACCATAGGCAAGGCATCAGGATCATTCACTGGAGTTCCTTGACACTAGGAGCTTATGTAAAAGGATGAGGACACTGTTGTAAAGACGTTTCTGAAACTACTGTTACTTGTTTATGTATACATAGGGACTTGTACTTTTTCATGCTATTATTTTGTCATCTCTACAGTTCCTGTGATAATTTTGCCATTAGCTCCAGAGGGAGTGTGTCCAGTAGTACTCCTGCCTGGGGACACAGACTGTACATTCGTCTGCTGGTCTAGTTCCTTTGGGGAGGAGGGGAAGCACAGCGTCCAGGACTTCAGAGGGTTACGGTAATCGCCAAGTGAAACTTTGACATACCACTTTTTTTCTTCACAGCCTTTAACCACAACACAGTACTTAATTGACTTTTTCCGGGTCCACTAACCTGCCAGGACTACCACTACAAAGTCCCTACACTAGTATACTCGCCTGCCAGGACTAAACGAAAATCCTAACACTACTGCATGTACTTCTGTGGTAAAGTTCACTTCAAACCATTTGGTAAAGGCATGGACTTTCCACAACATCAAAAGTTACTACTTCATCTGGGAAGACATGATACACATTGGTGCTATTTGTACCACCCTTGTGATTGCCACATGCAATGCAGGTTATGCTCCTCTCCTCCTGAATGCTTCCTATAAGGCGGACCTTTCTCCTACCACTCATGTATTCCCACTTTCACATCAAACAACTGTTCACAATGGCTCTCTAGCACACTTGCCCTTCTTTGGCTTAGACAATGCTTTTTGGGGTATTTTCTAACTATTGCCTTTTCCTCACTTTGACAATAAAGGTTATAATAAGCTTGCTTCAACCTTGCCCTCTCTTGGCTTTGGCAATACAGGTTATTGTTACATGTTTCATTATTGCCCTCTCTTGGCTTTGGCAATGGTGGCAATTGTTAGTTCGCCTTAGTATTGCCCTTTCTTGGCTTTGGCAATGATGGTTATTGTTAATTGGCTTTAGAATTGCCTGTTTTTGGCTTTGGCAATGTTTGCTTTCAGGATAACAATCATAACCTTTCCCTTGTCTGTTCAGAAAGTTTTTATCGCGCCACTTCAACTCCTTTAAATCAGTTTGGTATTCAAAATAAGGACTAGTGGGAGCCACCAGGGGGTGCAGAGATGAGCTAAAGCTCCTGTGTCGCTCCCGCCCCCGAGGCCGAAACAGTGTCTGAGCCCCCACCCTAGCATCCCCTGGAGAGTGGATACGACCCCCCCACCTGAACTGAACTTCTGGGGCATCCCCAGGAGCAGAAACAGAATAGAGCCCCTGGGGGAGACCAGTGTGGACGTCCAATAGAAGCCCAGCGAGAGGCAAACTGCGGCAGTCGGGAGGGATCGCGTTCTCCCTCTGGTCCGCTTCTCCTGACGGCGCAGGAGAGAGAGGAGGAGTCAGCAGAAAGAGCCCGCGGCAGAGGTCCATTGCGCCCTGATCCCCCCGTGGGACTGCTGTGGTCAGGGGAACCTTCCCTGCAGCCCAGAGGGCATACATAAGACGAGAGGGTTGGGCTGAGGCGTCCCAGACACCAGGAACAGTGGAGTTGGGCACAGAAGCAGAGGCCCCCCTCCAGGGAGAGAGCTCCTCTTTTTCCCTGGGAATGAGGCCTCCCCCTGTCTCTATAAAGACTCAGAGAGCACCCTGTGGGAGAAGCAAAGGTTGCCTGCTCATCATACACCCAGAGCCCGACTTGAACCCGGGGAAGGTCCCCCAACTGGGTTCGCCCATGAGTTGGCCGGCTCACTTCAACTGTTTCGATGTGACCAGACCCCTCCCATGTCGCAAGCAACCATGTCTACAACATCAACAGCAGTCGCAGATGAGGCGCAATCAGTGAGCAAGTGCATGGCGGCCCTATTGGATGCAATTTGGGGCTTCAGAGCGGACATTGGGAAGAGGCTCGAAGGACTGGACAAAAAAGTGGACAGTATTGCCGAACGCATCCAGGACCTGGAAGCCAATCGAACATCCGTAGATCTCCTGGAGACTCAAATTTATATGAGACTTTCCGAGCTGGAGAGGCTGGAAGAAAAGTGCGCCATTAAGATGGATGATCTGGAATATCGAGAGCGCTGAAATAACCTGACGTTCCTTGGCTTCCCAGAACGCGACGGCGAGACCCAGGCGGACATCTTGAAAGCCATCTATGCAGTGGTCAGTAAGCTCTTTGATGAGGGAAACACCAGTGAGCCTACGATTGACAGAGCTCATAGAGTGGGAGCAAGTTCCAGGGGGCCAAGATCTGTGCTGGCAAGGTTCCATTACTTTGCAGAGAAGTCAAAGATTCTGGAATTGGTGAGAAAGAGGGGCCCAATAGAGTGGGTATACGCACAAATAACTATCTATCAAGATCTTTCAGCATTTGCCCTTAACAGGAGAAGGTTGTGTGGCCCCTAACAAAGTGGCTCCAGTCGAAAGGGGTCCCCTACAGGTGGGGATTCCCCTTCTCGCTCTCCTTCGAGTGTGAGGGATACAAATGGAACCTCGTCACGGAAGATGACATCCAGCGTGTGACACAGGAACTCCTGGGGGATTCCGCCCCAAACACCACCTACCCAGAAATCCATGGGAGGGAGTTGACGGAATCCCAGAAAGCAGATGTCTTTGCTGAGGGACGCCGCGGTCCGCACCAACAGGAAGTTTAGAAAATTGGCCCGGAATCCCTGAGAGTTGCCAACAGCTTAGAATATCCCCCAAGGTCCACACAGAGATCCGGTGCTATGCAAACCTCCAGGGACTCGTGAAGATATGTGTTTTGGTCCTGAGGTGGGCCTGGGATCTCGTCATGACTCAACTGCACTTTGGCCCGTGGGCCGGTTTCAATTTATAGGCTGTCAGATGCCAAAGCCAGGCCCCGAGTGGCGAGGCTTTGGTCCCGGGAGCTCTATGGTACACTGGAGAAGGTGACATTTTGGTTAGTTGTTTAAAGTATCAGGGGGATGTACGTGTTCATCCTTAGTTTTGTACGGCTTATTGGGGGGGGCTCTGAGGTGGTATTTGGTGTCAGGCTAAGCCCGGGGTCAGTTGGGACTGGTGGCCTGGCCCACCGGCAATTCCTATGTCGCAGGCAGCTCAGGCGCTCGGGAGGGGGATGTTTGGGGGTGTGTGTTGTTACTTTCTCATTTCTTACAAGCTACCAAGCCCTATTCCAGCTCACTGGGGGACAGGCATATGTGGACCGAGTTCGAGCTTACCGAACCCTAGAGGGAGGTACATGCTGCATTTAACACAGGGGGGCTCATGGGATGGTTGCACCTCCCTGATGGATGATGCAGAACATACGCTGGCGTTGGGTTCGCTAAACATGTGGGGTCTGAACTCCCCTCACCAAAGATCCCTAGTGGTGAGAGAGTTCAATCGGCTGAATTTGCATTTCATGTTCCTACAAGAAACCCACTGGGCATGGAGAAGGGAGCCGTCCCTGAAAGCCAGATCAATACAAGAGGTATTTCATGCTTCGGGCCCATCTAAAAAAAGGGAATTGCCCTGGTGGTATCCAGAATGTAACATTTCACACCAAAGGCGCAGTTTATTTACCCAGAGGGCCACTACCTGATGGTCAAGGGGAAGATTAGGGGAGCCATGGTCACAGAAATCTCCAACTATTGCCCAAGCGATGCCCAGGACCAGTATTGGAAAGGGGTTAGAACCAAAATAATGTCCTTTGCCGAGGGTGCCCTGATTGTGGGAGGAGATTTTAATATGGTCTTGTGGCCTGAGAGTGATAGGAAGAGTGAGGGCCCCTATTCAGATATATCGGCGCAGCGACTAGTAGCCGCCCGCTTTCTAAAGATCAACGATGAGCTGGGGCTGTCGGACACACACACAAGAGAGCAGTGGCACGACCCCTTATTCACATACTTTTCCGAGGTTCACGTTACGTTCTCGAGAATCGACTATATCCTGGTCCATGCCTCCAGGCAGGAGCGGGAATCCAAGTTTACGGTAGAGACTATCCTGTGGTCGGACCACAACCTAGTGAGAGTCCTCATAGGTGTCCCTCCGAAACCCCAAGAAAAAACAAGGTGGTCATGCAATGATTTGCTGCTATGGGATAAAGTGGTATCTCAGGTGCTCCTTTCCGCGATAAAAGAATGCTTCGAAATCAATGACAATGGGGAAGTTGATGTAGCGGAGGTCTGGGAGGCATTCAAGGCCACAATAAGGGGGACCCTCATTGGAATGGGAGCAAGGAGAAAAAGGGAGAGGGAGAACAAGGAGAAGCTCCTTAGAGAGAAAATTGAGGCCATCCTGCCGGGGGGGGGGGTAAACTGAAGTCCCAAATGTTCCCGGGTAAATTCCCGGGGGATGTTTGGGGGTGTGTGTTGTTACTTTCTCATTTCTTACAAGCTGCCAAGCCCTATTCCAGCTCACTGGGGGACAGGCATATGTGGACCGAGTTCGAGCTTACCGAACCCTAGAGGGAGGTACATGCTGCATTTAACACAGGGGGGCTCATGGGATGCAACAACTCAAAGAGAAACTGAAGGCACTCCTGGTCGGTGAAACGAAACGGAAACTGCCCTTCTTGAAACAGAAGTACATTGAAAAGGGAGAAAAGGCCGACAAGTTTTTAGCATAGAGATTAAGGGAGCTTAGGAACAGTCATAGAGTAGATGTCCTGTGCCCTGCCGAAGGCTCGAAGCTTGTCGAAAACTCTGTGATAACGGAGGAATTCCATCAGTTCTATGAATCACTTTATTCCTCAGAATATAACGGAGACGGGACCGACGCTGACCATTTCCTTGATTCCCTCCCGATCCTGAGCCTCCCGCCGGAAAAGGTGGATCCCATGGAAGCGCCCATCTGTCCTCAGGAAATAATAGATACCATTAGTGGAATGAAAGTGGGCACCACTCCCGGGGATGACGGTTTTATGGTGTCTTCTATAAGACATTCTGCTCCACCCTGGCACCTTATATGGCCAAGCTGTTTAATACGGCCCTGGGAACGGGCTCCCTTCCCCAGTCTATGCTAGCGGCCCTAATCATAGTCATACCTAAAGAAGGGAAGGACCCTGCTCAGTGCTCATCCTACAGGCCCATTTCCCTCCTGAATACCAACGTGAAAATTCTGGCAAAACTCCTAGCCAATAGATTGTCCCAGAAGCTACCCTTGTTGGTTCATGGGGATCAGGTAGAGTTTATTCCGGGCAGACAAGGTGCGGATAATGTAAGGAAGATCATAAACCTTATGCATGAGGCCACACGCAGAGGCCTTGGGGCTCACCTTGTATCCATAGACTCAGAAAAGGCATTTGACCGGGTCGAATGGCAATACATGGGCAAGGTCTTGCAGACGATGGGGCTAGAAGAAAAATGTAGAGGGTGGATCTCAACTCTGTATAACGGCTCAACGGCGAGAGTGGCAGTCAATGGCGCTGTCTCCTCCCCCTTCCAGCTCACTAGAGGGATGAGGCAGGGTTGTCCCATCTCCCCCCTGTTGTATGCCCTGGCTATGGAGCCCTTGGCTATCGCCATTAGGTTGGACCGGGGGATTACAGGAATATATATATAGGGTTTTCACTGAGTCTGAGACTGGGATTTTAATTGAATCAATGGTGAAGTGGCTGAATTGAGAGTTGAAATTCTTAAGTGTTTTAGTGGATCCTATCAGGAGAAGCTCAGTCTTGTTGGTGTTCATGTACAGTCCTTTCACAGCTATCCAGGACTGTATGGTTGTGTAGACGGCGTAGAGTGCACTGGAGTCAGTATAGTAGTCACCTGTTAGTGGAAGGAGCACTTGAGTATCATCCGCGTAGTTAGTTTAGGAGATAACCTAATGAGTCCAAAATGTGGAAGAGGGTTCATGTAAAAATATTGTAGAGGGTGGGCAAGATGCAGCACCCTTGTGGCACGCCGCATAAGATGATAGTAGGTGAGGTGGAGGCTAGGTCGGAGAAGACTTGCATGGTCCTTCCTTGTAAGAAGGACAAGGATCTAGGCGATGGCATTAGGCGAGAACTTGACGGTTGAGGTCAGGTGGTGGCAGAGGACATTGTGATCAACGAGATCAAATGCCACAGAGAGGTCAAGGAGTAGAGCAGGTTTACCTGAGTCTCTTGCATCATCCATCTGATTCTTAAGGTTGAGAAGGGCCGTTTCAGTACTGTGTCCCGGGCAGAATCCAGATTGACGCAGCCCAAGGAATTTGTTCTCCTCTTTGAATTGTTGCACTTGTAGAAAGGCTGCTTTGTCCAGTATTTTCAGCAGAAATGCGACAGTGGTTATGGGCCTGTATTTGTTGGGTGACATGGGGTCCAGAGTGTTTTTTATTAGAAGAGGGCAGACCAAGGCTTCCTTGAGGCAGGAGGGAACCTTCCCATTGGTAAAGGGTGCGTTAACGAAGGCTGTCAGAAATGGGGCGAGGGTGCTGGCACAGTCCTTGATAATTGCTGGGGGCAGATTGCAATTGCCTTTGCAATTGGAAGGTTTGATGGATTTCATGATATTGATTATATCATTTTCCCCCATTTCTTTGAAGGAGAACGTGGTGGATGTTCCTGTGGGCTGTGGTGTTATGGGGGGGGGAGAGTTAGACAGGGTTTGTCGGGTCGTTTTGATTTTTGTTTGGAGGGTGTTAAGTTTGTTGATTAGGGCTGCTTGGATTCCATCGCACCAGGTCTTATCTTTGGTGATGTTCTGGGTTGGGATGGTAGTGGTCTCTAGGTCCCTGAAGATAGGGAAGATCTCTTTGGTCTCTGAATTCGCTTCCGACATCCTAGTTTCGAATGAGTTGGCCTTGGCTCTGATGATGGCTTTTTTGGAATCTTTAGAACGGTTTTGGAATTCCAACTTAGCGGGGTCCGAGTGGGTGGTTTGCCGTAGGATAAGGCTGCTTGTTTCTTTGAGCAAAGTTCAAGGAGATCAGTGGTGAACCAGGCATTGGTGTGGCTGGTGGTTTTGGCTTTCCGGGGCTTGAGAGGGGCAATAGGGTCCACTGCTAGTTTGATAGCATTGTTGTAGGATTGTGTGAGAATCTCGGGGTCGGTAAAGAAAGGAGGCCTGAAGGCCAGTACTAGTAGGTGGGGTAGTATCCTTTCCGTAGTGAACTGGCGCGAACCTCTGGAGATTGCTCGAGGAAGTGGTGGCGTGGGATGGCGTCTATTCCTTGCGGTAGAGATGTCGAACTGGATGACGTGGTGGGCAGACCATGGGGTGGGTGCGTTTCCAGTAATAGTGAGGGGACAATTGTGTTGGGCTATGCAGTCCAATGTGTGGCCTTGAGTGTGCGTGGGGTCAGTGATGAAGTTGCTGAAACCTAGGGTCTCGAGCGCAGTGTTTAGTGACTTGGCTGCACAATCTTTGGCATCATTGAGGCCCAGGTTGAGGTCTCTTAAGAGGATAGCTTTGGTTGATTTTTTCAGGTTTTCTGACAGGAGGTGAGGAAGGGCTGTCCTGTCTGGAAGTCACCCAAGGGCCCTGGGAGCCGGTAGACAAGGTGAAGGGAGATAGTGCAGTGGTGGGAGAGATTAAGTTTGACAAGCAGGTAGTCACTATTGTTATTCATGTCTTTGTCGGTCTTTCTGATGGAAAGGGAGTTGTTTGCTATCATTGCTACGCCCCCTCCTTTGGCGGGGTGGTCCTGTCTAGTAATGGAGTATCCTGTTGGTAGGGCAAGGGATAGGGTGGGCCGAAGGCTTCATGTAGCAATGTTTAAGTTATCATAAGGAGGTCTAGGTTGTGGGTGGCAATGAGGTTGTGAATGTCTAGAGCGTGGGCGTTGATGGGGCGGGCATTGATAAGGGCACACCTCAGGTGGGCATTCTGAGCTGGGCTAGTAGAGTTCGCTGTGGGTTGTGGCATGGAGGGAGTAGTTTTAGGCCTGGTCCTCTCTTTAGTTAAGGTATGAGCCTTGGTAGGTGGGCTAAGGTTCGGGTTCCATAACTGAGTTGGTGGGACTTGGCTTGGGGTGGGGCGCGGGCCATGGCAGTAGAGTGGTGAAGCACAGCAGTAACATCAACATAAGTGGCGTTGGCCGTGGCATTAACAAGGTGAGGCACAGCAGTAATATCAACATAAGTGGCTTTGTACGTGGCATTAACAAGGTGAGGCACAGCAGTAACATCAACATTAGTGGCGTTGGCAAGCATGGCATTAACAAGGTGAGGCACAGCAGTTACGGCAACATTAGTCGCGTTGGCCATAGCATTAACATGGTGAGGCACTCATTAGTGGGGCTATTTGTCCGTGAAGTTGCAAGGTGAAATACATTGGTGGCACTGGCATTTATGAACTCTCAGGCACAGTATGGCACATAGGTTGTAATGCTTTAATCTGCTGGTATCTCTCCTGCACCTCCTGGATCAGATGCAAACCTTTGGTGGATTATCAGCCTGAAAATAAATCTTTCCAAGTCGAGTATGATGCCCATGGGAGGAGACGACCCGGGTACCGCTGGTAGGAAGACAGTTGGTAGAATGAATCAAGTGTAAATCCACCCCATACCTGGGTATACAACTCCCTAGAGACTTGGGATCCTTGTTTAACCTCAACTACACTCCAATCCTTGAGAAAATTAAAGCAGACCGATTACACTGGGCCCCACTTACCCTCTCTTGGTTTTGTCGAATGGTATTGGTAAAAATGAATGTCTTCCCCACCTCTTGTATCTTTTTACAGCTCTCCCCACCCCCATACCAGACTCCTTCTTCGCGATGCTTCAAGACATGGTGCAACGTTTTATCTGGAGTGGGAAAAGGCTGAGAGTTAAATATGCGTCCTTGACTCTCCCTAGGGACCTTGGGGGCTTTGGCCTTCCAGATTATAAATTATAATACAAAGCAGTACAGCTTTGGGTAATAATGAAAAATTTGAGGGATGACATGGGCACCTACTTGACATACATAGAGGATGAGAGACCTCTTGTGGTCAACTCTTAAGGGAATCCTCCACCATGTTAGATCCCAGCCCTCATTGGCAGTCCTCTGGGAAATAAGGCAAATGTACTCCTTTCCTCTTAGCCCTCACCCTTGAGCTCGTTGTGGGGTGCTTCCCTCGATCTGGGTAAGATAGGGCTTTGCAAGACACAGCGATGGTCAGATATGGGACGTGAGAGAGCTGCTCATTTGTTTAGGGAGAATAGCTTAATTGATTACGAGACTTTAGCTGTGTCCATGGGCACATCCCTGCTGTCAGTTTTTGAATACCTCCCCATTAAGGGCATCTTGACACCCCAAGTGGTGTAAGGAGCTCTCCCGCCCTCTCACCCCCTTCGAGAAAATAATTGCTGAGTCCCCCAAAAGGAAGGGAGTATTTTCCAGAATCTACAGAGTGTTGACCATGGCGGACCTTGAGGGGAGACAGAACTTTTTGGGTGGAAAAGGTGGGGAAGGAGATAGATGATGAAGCATGGGGGGCAGTCTGTAAATTAACGTTGGCTCGGTCGCTCTATACGGCAGTGATGGAACACAACTTTAAATTTCTACATGCTTGACATCTACTCCGGCTAGGCTGTCTGAGATGTTTGCGGGAGTTTCTCCTCTCTGCCCGATGGAATGTGGCCAACAGGGAACATGGTACCATATGTGGTGGGAGTGCCTGTCAATCCAAATTTATTGGGCAGAACTCTTGAGCTGGATTAAGGTCATGGTTGGGGTCTCCCTGAATTTGCACCCTATGCAACTCTTGCTCGGCGTCCTGTCCTCTGAATCTGAAACAACTAGCTTCCCGAGAGTGGTGGAAGCCGTGCAAAGAGCCGGGAGGATTGCCCTGGCCCAGAAATGGAAACAAACGTCTGCTCCGACCAGAGAGGAGTGGCTTGCTAAACTGTGGGGTATCTTTACATACGACAAACTCTCAGCGATCGTGGACAACTTTTTGTTGGAGTGGAGTGGTGTATTGTTAAAAGAAGGCTGTGATGCTATGAAACTTTGAAATGTGTCTCCCTCTGGGTTTGTGTTGCTCCCCAGGCCCACAAGATCTGAGGGGCTCTGTTGTAATGTGTAACCCACGTAAGTAGAACCCACCTTGCCAGTTAGGTTTTGAAGATTTGGTCTCAATTCCATTGACCTGTACGTCTCCGCCGGATGGTTGGGCTTGGTAGCTGTTAGGAAAGATTTCGTAATTGTAGGGAATTTTCCTTCCATGTGGCAACCCCTAAACTTTTTGCTATTGTTTTTAACCTTGTTCTTGACTTTGCCAGAGAAGTACAGCCTTCTGCCGCACTTCTCTGGGCTTTCGCTCCTTTCTTACGGGGAAACTGACATGCCCTTAAGACAGTCAGTACCGGGGAACGTGGTTTCCCGTAGTTTCTTTTATCGTGTCGCAGCTTTAGTGCAACACGACACAAGAGGGCACTGTAAGCTAAGTTACAGCTCTCTTGGGTCTCTAGCCTTCTACAGGCCCTAGATACTCTTTTAGGATGGTATTTGATCGGTGCAAGTCATTCAGGGACTGGAATGGTGGCAGCGATCGTTTTGTTTATTTTGAGCTCCTTTTGGCGTTCTGAGCACGTTTTTGCACTGAACCCAAAATGGTGGCCTGGCTCCCAAAATGGCCAGGCCGCGAGGCTCCTTTGTCCTGTCCACTGTCCGTCTTGCTCCCTTCACCTTCCCCAGGTCCGGCGACCCGGGGCCTTCCTTATTTGGGCATGTACTTTCCCGCGAAACGTGGTTGCTTTCGCGGGCTTCTACATGTCGTTTGTGTGCCTCCAGGGTGTGGGCTGGGATGTCTGGTCCCAATACACATCCTGGGTGCCAGAGAGTCTAGGGTGGTGTGAATGCCTGGGACCACCGTGGTCCGTGATTGGTCCACGTATGGTATGTGTGTTGATGAGCGGATCTCCCATTGGCTCCCCTCCGTTTTGGCGCGAAGGGAACCGTGGATAAGAGGGGGCTGGAAACACCACTACCATGTCGATCTCCTGAGTTCTCACGAACGAAGGAATACAGGAGCCAAGTATCCTGCAACCAAGAGGCTGGACCGAGGAATCGCTGGTGACCCGCTGAAGGAATCCTCCTTTGCACTGCTGTCGTCCTGTGAAACCCTTTCCTCCTTGGATCGAACCAGAAGGCCTGTACTGGTGCTTCGACCTTTGGAATAGCAGGAACAGCTATTCCCGGCGACTTCATCATCTCCTGCCAAGTAAGCCTTCGGAAGCGTCTCTGGGCCATCCAGTTGACTGACCAGCTTACAAGGGAGTCCTGCTCTGTAACTGCCGCCAGGTTGTGTTGTATTTCGAGTCCTTGTCACTCTCCCACGCTTCGTACACTTGGCGTTCCCAAGTCTGAAGGGAGGAGTGTACATTTGACTTGAATACACACGGCCGCTCCGTTGTCCTGCTGCGGCAACAAACTGTGCTGGTTTCGTCGATTGGGACGTCTTTTTGCTCTACACGACTTCGAGGCGTTCCCTGCTCTTCTGAACCTGCCAGCTGCTGAAACTAACGTGGAGAAGCCTGGGTCTGCTTGCTTCGGGGACCGGTGAGTAGTTTAGCTAGGATCTGGTCGCCCTCCTGCAGTATCCCATTGCTTTCCCTGCTGTGTAAAAACAGCACCCTTTTGGCCGTACTCGCGCTCTGCTTCTGCCCGCTGTGGAGGCTGCGCTTGAGTTGCGGAACCTGTTCTCCTTCTGCTGTGCACTAACCCGAACTGCCTGACTTCCTCCGAAGAGCTTCCCCTTTTGCCCGTTGGCACCGGCGTGGCAGGTACTTTGAGCACAAGGCTCCACTCTTCGCAGGGCTCGGACTTCCATCTAGTTAGGTGCCTCTGAAGGCGAACTGAGTCTAAAGCGTTATCGCACTGCCTGTTTTCCTTCCCTGGCAGGTGGACTACATATTTCGTGCTTTAAACGCTTGCGACTGTGTATTTGTATATATATTGTGTTGATATGGTATGTGTTGGTTTAATATTGTGATATTGTGATTTTCTCGCTACGGTCATTATTTTAAAGGCCTTAAAATAAATGTGTATCTATTTTTGATATAACAACTGTTTGGAGCAGTTTGTAAGCGCTCTTGCTTTGTGTGCTCATTGCGGGCTTTCAGTCACCCTCACCCCTCTTGAGACCTAGTCTTGACCGCCGCGATCGCTACCTTGATTGGTCTGGCTCGTCCAGAGGTTACCCTGTTCCAAGTAATTAGGTTGGCCTTCTGAACTTCTGCGCCACCAGGACAGAGTTCAGAAATCCGTCTCAACAAATTGGTGTACAGCGGTGGGATACGACTGAAGGTATCCAGTGTTGCGCTCGAACTAAGGCATTTCAGGTTATTCCAACCAGTACACGTAGTGAATTGTTGTAGTATAACTTTAAAAAGGCCATAGTCCTATCAAACAGTATGGAAACAAATACCTTGTTAACTTTAAATGCTTCCAAATCAGAAACGCTGAAAAAGATGTGTGCGGAGAGAGGTGTTTCCTCTCAAGGCACGAAATTGGAAATGATCCAGAGAATCGTGGCGTGGCAGGAAGCGCAGCTTGACGCTATAACTTCCGAGGACAGTGCAGAAGGTGGTGGGGCTGCTCTCACTGGCAGAACCGACGGTTCTGCCGCTGCACTGATCCATCGCGACCACGAGGACAGGGAGGATGTAATGTCTAATGTTTCCTCTGCCAGTGCTGATGGGGAGGCTATGCTTGAATTCAAGAAGCAAGAGCTGCGGTTTAGGCAGCAGGAGCTTGAATTCAGCATAGCCAAACTAAAAATCGAACAGGCAGAAAAACAAAAAGATAGGGATCACCAGTTGGAACTGGCCAAGCTTCAGGTTGCAAATGGATCCAAGGGTCCTGGACATGGGTCTGGGGCCTCCTCTCATCCACGGTTTCCAAAAGATCTGCTCAGTGTGTATGAAGAGAGGAATGACATTATGGACTGGCTGAATGCGTTTGAGTATGCATGCGAGGTCCAGGAAGTTGACAATGCTGATAAGATTGCGTGGTTGCTCAGTAGACTGCCCCATTCTGGCTGTAGTGCCATTATGGAAATGTCGAAGGCTGAGCGGGCTGATTTCGCAATGTTAAAGCAGACTCTCATTTTAAAGTTTGGGAAGACTCCGGCCCAATATTTAAAGCGTTTTCGAGAGTATAAGAAAAAGGAAGGTGGTACTTGGGTACCTTATGTCGCTGAATCTTTGAAAAACTTAACTGGCTGGGTCGAAGGCTATAAGGTTTCTACCTTCGACGGCATGATAAATCTTGTCATGCTGGAACACATTTTTGCTTCTTCTTCCCCGGAGCTTAAGCAGCATTTGGCCGATTCGAAGGAGATAGATCCTAAGAAGCTGGTCATTGCAGCAGACTTATGGGTGTCACATCGAGTGTCCCATAAGGACAAAACTCATCCTGGTAAGCAAGAGGAGGGGAAAAAGTCCAAAGATATGGAGGGTGGGGAATCTGCTAAATCTTCTTCCCAAAAGGGCCACAAAAAGAAAAACAAGGGTAAGACACAAGAGAACTCACAGGGGAGTGGAGGTGCGCCTCCGAAACAGAACTCTGGTTACAATAAGCCTCCCTACGTAAACAGACCCACTGGGGCTTGTTTTTCTTGTGGAGCAACTGACCATGTGAAGGGGGATCCCCGTTGTAAGGTTAGACCTTTGGGGGTCCACTCCGCTAATCTGGCCTTCTCCTCCTACGAGGAAGAAGAGATTACAGGAGCATCCTTCTCCTCGGACTCATTTCCCAGCGGAATAGAGGCCGAGGTAGTTTTAGTGTCCCTGGGTTCCTGGGAGCCTAAAGTCGCAGAGGCGTATGCTAGGATTCCGGATAATACCAAGCACTACTTTAAAGACAGTGTGCTGATCAATGGAGTGGATACTCCAGCTCTTAGGGATAGTGGGTGCAGTCGAACTGTAGTGGATTCTACCTTGGTAGACTCAGAGGAAGTTGCCAGAGCTACTCTGATGCCCACTAAGTTGGCTGACGGCCCCCTCCGTATGTTTCCCGTGATCCCTGTTAATCTAACTTTAAATGGTACAGCAGTCAGGATTCCAGTGAGCATTCAGAGAAACGTCCCGGGAAAGGTCTTATTAGGTAATGATCTCAGAGCTTTAGGGCTCGTAGGAGACACTGCCGAACGACCCTACACACGGTCTCAAGCACGGGCAGCATTGTCCAAGTCCAATACGCCGCCCCAGCCGAAGGGGCAACCCAAGGCGAAAGGAGTCTACAAGTCAAGACGGGGGAAAGAGAATATTCCCCCGAGCTCGCCTACCACTGCGGTGGAGGAAGTTGGTCAATCGCCCGAGCCTGACGAGGAGGTGGCGATGCCTGAAGTATTCGACCCCAACGATCATCCTGAACTAAAAGACTTGTTAGTTGAAGGTGGTCCTGATAGGGACGAATTCAGTAAAGGCCAACGTGAGTGCCCATCTCTGGAAGGCCTAAGGAGACAGGCCTGCTCCCAGCTTGAGGGTGAACCTCCTGGGAAGCATAGGATTTATTGGGAAGGTGGACTCCTGTATAGTGAGCCCACAGAGTCTACAGAAGGAGACCATAGGAGGTTGGTGGTTCCCCTTGCTGTTAGACCCTTCCTCCTGCAGTTGGCGCATGAAGTTCCCCTTGCTGGTCACCTTGGTATGAAGAGGACCAAGCAAAGGTTATCCATGCACTTCTACTGGCCCAAGATGGGGGTGCAAGTAGAAAGTCACTGCAGGAGTTGCGCCTCCTGCCAGTTGTCTGGTAAGGTTGGCGCGACAATCCAAGCTCCGTTGGTACCGCTCCCAGTTGTGGGGGTACCATTTGAAAGGGTAGGGATCGACATCGTCGGTCCCCTTGACCCGCAAACATCCTCGGGCAATAGGTTTATCCTGGTGCTGGTCGACCATGCAACCAGGTATCCTGAGGCCATCCCATTGAAAACTGTAACTGCCAAGTCAGTTGCAAAAGCTTTACTCGGCATATTTACTAGGGTTGGCTTCCCTAAAGAAGTTGTGTCAGATCGTGGCAGCAACTTTATGTCGAAGTATATGCAGGCTATGTGGAAAGAATGTGGGGTCACCTACAAGTTCTCTTCTGCATACCACCCCGAGACCAATGGTCTGGTGGAACGCTTCAACAGAACGTTAAAGAGCATGATTGGGGCTCTGGAGGAGCCCCAGAGAAGAAAATGGGATCTTCTTTTACCATGCTTGCTGTTTGCCTACCGAGAGGTACCACAGGAGGGTGTTGGCTTCAGCCCCTTCGAACTTCTGTTCGGTCATCCCGTACGGGGACCCTTAGCCATTGTCAAGGAGGGATGGGAGATGCCCACTCCCCCTGTTACTACCAATGTAGTTGACTATGTGCTAGGGCTCAGAAAACGGATGGTACTTCTGATGGGCTTGGCTAGTGATAAATTGAAGGCAGGGCAAGCGCTGGTGAAACATTGGTACGACCAGAAAGCTTCCCTCATCAACTTTACACCTGGTCAGCAAGTCCTGATCATGAATCCAATAAGGCCTCGCGCTTTACAGGACAAATGGTCAGGCCCTTACACAGTGGTGGAGCCCCTGGGTGAGGTGAACTATTTAGTGGACCTTGGAAGGCCTGGACAGGCTCCAAAAGTGTTTCACGTGAATAGGCTGAAGGCTTTCGTCCCAAGAGTCGAAATCGCAGCACTGCTACTGGCGTCAGACGTTGAGGAAGAGGAGTCTGAACCTCTTCCCGACCTGTTCCAGAGCGGTCCTTCAGATAGCTCCGTTGAGGGTGTCCGAGTGGCCCCTCACCTGACTTCTGATCAGCAGGCTGAGGTGAAAAGTTTGCTTAGGCAGTTTTCCCCCCTGTTTTCACAGTCCCCTGGTTTGACACCTTGGTGCAAACATAACATTGACACAGGAGACAGTGTACCTACCAAAAGTAGGGGATACAGGATGTCAGATAAAGTACGGTCTTATATTAAGACCGAGGTCAACAAGATGTTAGACCTTGGGGTGATTGAACCCTCTAGTAGTCCTTGGTCCAGTCCTGTGGTGTTGGTTCCAAAGGCAGGCACTTCTGAATTGAGGTTCTGCGTGGATTACAGGGCTCTGAATGCTGTCACCAAGACAGATGCACACCCCTTGCCTCGAACAGATGAGCTGGTGGATACTTTGGGTGCCTCCAAGTACCTCAGCACGTTTGACCTCACTGCTGGCTATTGGCAAATAGCTTTAGCAGAACATGCCAAGGAGAAGACAGCATTTTCTACTCCAGACGGCCTTTACCAATTCCGGGTAATGCCGTTCGGGTTGAAGAATGCACCTGCCACTTTCCAGAGGCTTGTGAATCATGTGTTGAATGGGTTGGACGAATTCTGTCTTGCATATCTGGACGATATAGCAGTTTTCAGTGCCACCTGGGAAGACCATGTGAAACACCTCAGGATTGTGCTCCAGGCTCTTCAGAAAGCCCACTTGACCATAAAGGCTAGTAAATGCCAGATTGGACAAGGCTCAGTGGTTTACCTTGGACATGAAGTAGGTGGAGGGAGGATACAGCCTCTACCCAGTAAAGTACAAGCAGTACAAGACTGGCCTACCCCCACTACGCAAACCCAAGTGAGAGCCTTCTTAGGACTCACGGGGTATTATCGCAATTTTGTGGCAGACTATGGCACCATAGCTGCTCCTCTGACTGCCCTCACAACTCCGAAGAAACCCAAGAAGGTAACTTGGACCGACGAGTGTGAGAAGGCCTTCAATGGCTTAAAAGACTCCTTCTGCCAGGCCCCTGTGCTCAGGGCCCCTGATTATCAAAGACCTTTTATCGTGCAGACGGATGCCTCTGACACTGGGATAGGAGCTGTACTATCACAAGTAGATGAGAAGGGTAAGGAACACCCTATCGGTTTTATTAGTCGCCAGCTTAAGGACAGAGAGCTCAGATGGTCCACGGTAGAGAAAGAATGTTTCTCTGTTGTGTGGGCCCTAAGGAAGCTGAGGCCCTACCTCTATGGGACCCACTTCACTGTGCAGACTGACCATAAGCCGTTAAAGTGGCTAATGAACATGAAGGGGGAGAATCCAAAGTTGCTTAGGTGGTCCATAAGTCTTCAAGGCTTCGACTTCACTATTGAGCATAGACCAGGTGCCCAACATAGCAATGCTGATGGGTTGTCCAGAATGTTTAACCGACCTGAACAAGAAACTCATCCAGGGGTGGATTAGATCCCCCTGTCCATAGTCTGGGAGGGGCGAGTGTTAGGAAAGATTTCGTAATTGTAGGGAATTTTCCTTCCATGTGGCAACCCCTAAACTTTTTGCTATTGTTTTTAACCTTGTTCTTGACTTTGCCAGAGAAGTACAGCCTTCTGCCGCACTTCTCTGGGCTTTCGCTCCTTTCTTACGGGGAAACTGACATGCCCTTAAGACAGTCAGTACCGGGGAACGTGGTTTCCCGTAGTTTCTTTTATCGTGTCGCAGCTTTAGTGCAACACGACACAAGAGGGCACTGTAAGCTAAGTTACAGCTCTCTTGGGTCTCTATCCTTCTACAGGCCCTAGATACTCTTTTAGGATGGTATTTGATCGGTGCAAGTCATTCAGGGACTGGAATGGTGGCAGCGATCGTTTTGTTTATTTTGAGCTCCTTTTGGCGTTCTGAGCACGTTTTTGCACTGAACCCAAAATGGTGGCCTGGCTCCCAAAATGGCCAGGCCGCGAGGCTCCTTTGTCCTGTCCACTGTCCGTCTTGCTCCCTTCACCTTCCCCAGGTCCGGCGACCCGGGGCCTTCCTTATTTGGGCATGTACTTTCCCGCGAAACGTGGTTGCTTTCGCGGGCTTCTACATGTCGTTTGTGTGCCTCCAGGGTGTGGGCTGGGATGTCTGGTCCCAATACACATCCTGGGTGCCAGAGAGTCTAGGGTGGTGTGAATGCCTGGGACCACCGTGGTCCGTGATTGGTCCACGTATGGTATGTGTGTTGATGAGCGGATCTCCCATTGGCTCCCCTCCGTTTTGGCGCGAAGGGAACCGTGGATAAGAGGGGGCTGGAAACACCACTACCATGTCGATCTCCTGAGTTCTCACGAACGAAGGAATACAGGAGCCAAGTATCCTGCAACCAAGAGGCTGGACCGAGGAATCGCTGGTGACCCGCTGAAGGAATCCTCCTTTGCACTGCTGTCGTCCTGTGAAACCCTTTCCTCCTTGGATCGAACC
This sequence comes from Ambystoma mexicanum, assembly GCF_040938575.1. Classification (NCBI taxonomy): domain Eukaryota; kingdom Metazoa; phylum Chordata; class Amphibia; order Caudata; family Ambystomatidae; genus Ambystoma; species Ambystoma mexicanum. The sequence goes on along the minus strand of NC_090934.1, from coordinate 1,394,652,603 downwards.
AGAAGGCCTGTACTGGTGCTTCGACCTTTGGAATAGCAGGAACAGCTATTCCCGGCGACTTCATCATCTCCTGCCAAGTAAGCCTTCGGAAGCGTCTCTGGGCCATCCAGTTGACTGACCAGCTTACAAGGGAGTCCTGCTCTGTAACTGCCGCCAGGTTGTGTTGTATTTCGAGTCCTTGTCACTCTCCCACGCTTCGTACACTTGGCGTTCCCAAGTCTGAAGGGAGGAGTGTACATTTGACTTGAATACACACGGCCGCTCCGTTGTCCTGCTGCGGCAACAAACTGTGCTGGTTTCGTCGATTGGGACGTCTTTTTGCTCTACACGACTTCGAGGCGTTCCCTGCTCTTCTGAACCTGCCAGCTGCTGAAACTAACGTGGAGAAGCCTGGGTCTGCTTGCTTCGGGGACCGGTGAGTAGTTTAGCTAGGATCTGGTCGCCCTCCTGCAGTATCCCATTGCTTTCCCTGCTGTGTAAAAACAGCACCCTTTTGGCCGTACTCGCGCTCTGCTTCTGCCCGCTGTGGAGGCTGCGCTTGAGTTGCGGAACCTGTTCTCCTTCTGCTGTGCACTAACCCGAACTGCCTGACTTCCTCCGAAGAGCTTCCCCTTTTGCCCGTTGGCACCGGCGTGGCAGGTACTTTGAGCACAAGGCTCCACTCTTCGCAGGGCTCGGACTTCCATTTAGTTAGGTGCCTCTGAAGGCGAACTGAGTCTAAAGCGTTATCGCACTGCCTGTTTTCCTTCCCTGGCAGGTGGACTACATATTTCGTGCTTTAAACGCTTGCGACTGTGTATTTGTATATATATTGTGTTGATATGGTATGTGTTGGTTTAATATTGTGATATTGTGATTTTCTCGCTACGGTCATTATTTTAAAGGCCTTAAAATAAATGTGTATCTATTTTTGATATAACAACTGTTTGGAGCAGTTTGTAAGCGCTCTTGCTTTGTGTGCTCATTGCGGGCTTTCAGTCACCCTCACCCCTCTTGAGACCTAGTCTTGACCGCCGCGATCGCTACCTTGATTGGTCTGGCTCGTCCAGAGGTTACCCTGTTCCAAGTAATTAGGTTGGCCTTCTGAACTTCTGCGCCACCAGGACAGAGTTCAGAAATCCGTCTTAACAGTAGCTATAGTGCGGGGGAGGGAAGAGAGGAGGGTGGGGGTAACAAACTGTGGGTGACATTTGTTGTGTTGGTTTGATTTACAATGTACTGTTTAATTTCAAATGCGCAATAAAAATTAAAGTGGAACAAAAAAAATAAGCACTAGTGGCTATTGAGCGATTACGGAGTGTACCAGGTGTGACGAATCAACTTACGGGGCACCAATGGTCCAGGGATGAATATTGGTTTCTAAACCATCAATCAGCCCCAAACCTCTAGTACACTAGAACGGATCCTAACAGATTGGAAACACATGCAAATGATAAACCTCCTTGTCCAATTTTGGTAACGTGGAAGGAACGGTAGGCTTATCTCCGAAAGGTTGTGGATCAGTGGTTAGTTGCAACACAGCGAAAATACAATTATTACCCAATGATAAAAGTGACTGTCCAGTCAAGGATGTATACTGTTAAAAACAGAGGGTGTTTCACTGCCTAGACCCCAGGGATCCCTTACTCAGGTAGCCAGGGCACGGCCATCGCCTTTGGATCCAGACCCTGGGGGTGGACAATGTTAAGCTCACCTGGTATCCACAGGGACGCCACCCAGCCCTGGTTGGATGATTTGCACTCTCGAACCCTCTCCCTGGCCCTTGGTAAGGCCTCTGGTTAAAGATGGGTCTGCAATATAGGAGAGCTGGATTCAATACCAGATTGTCTTTATGTGTTCCCACCTCCCTTGGCCTCAACTCCTTCCTCCCCCTTGGGGCTTCTCCTCACCTTAATATTGTAAAAGGTGGATTCTCCATCCTGCACCTCGTGGCAGGGCCGTGTAGATGTGGGGGGCGAGCAGCAACCAAGTTATGTCACTGGTGCAAGCCCCCCTGTGGGAATCCAGGCCTGCTGCGACTCCGTAAGTTTGCTGCTTTACAGTCTTTATAGGCAGTTCTTATGTTCCTCTTACTTCGAATAATAATGTCTTGCTTCTTTCCTTTTAGGCATGGAAAGGTACTTTGGTGTTGTCATGCAGTTTGAAGATGAGCATGGGCCGGTAGTCGAAAGCGCGGTGTGCGCAATGCTGTCCGGTGAGTAATGTGCGATGCGCGGCGCTGTTTCGCCTTTTATATTGCTAACCTGTCTTTTCTCTCCTTGCAGGTCGCGATGTTCCTCGCTGAGAGCCGTGATGTTCCAGCTATGATACTGACCAGGAGATGACTACCCAGGTAAGAATTGTGTGACTTTCTTCGTTTGGGAGGAAATGTGCGTAAACGCTTATTAATGCTGTCTTTCTTCCTCCTCTTTCCAGGTTATGGTATTCCAGGATGCATGCAGTGCCGGATGATGGAGTTCGTACCTTCAGGTGAGTGGAACTGAAGTCGGCGATGGATTGAAGACAGGATACTATTCCAGGTAAGTTTCGTAGTGTTCATTCTCTCTCTGCAGGTCCTTGGTTTCAGGTAAGCTGGCATCAAAGAACTGGACACGGTGAGCGTTATGCTGTCCACAGCAGAATAACACAAAGCGTGTTCTGCTGTTTGGGTGTAGTTTAAATAGTCTCAGGTAAAGTAGTCCAGGTAAAATAGTCCCAGGCCTGCCACACCCAAAGTAGTCCAGGTAAAGTAGTCCCAGGCCTGCCACACCCAAAAGACTAGACCGCATAGCTCAGTTCCTTGTAACTGAGCTATGTGTGTGCCTCCATGTTGGCTGAACCCCCCCAAGTTAAATAGTCCCAAGTAAATGGTCCCATTCTAATGTTGGTCTTCATGATGGTTATGAGCCTGGCGCCAAAGGCGCCAGGACTGACTCCAAGAGAGTCTTGGATACGGTTTTAAGGCCTTTGACCTGGCCCTAACTGGAAGGCTGACTTGCCAGTGAGGGCCAGAGTTAAGGGTCATGACAGCACTCCCCCCCAAGGCCCCTCTCACGGTGGCACTTCTGCCTGTTCCTGGTTTGGCTGGGTAATTCTGATGGAACCTTTTAATTAAGCGAGGTGCATGGATGTATTCACTAGTTTCCCATGATCTGTCTTGAGGGCCGTATCCCTTCCAATCAACTAAGTACTATAGTTTGGATCTGGTGTAATTTGAGTCTAGGATATCCTTTACTCCAAACTCTGGTTCTCCGTCAACTAATACTGGTTTTGGTGGTGTTGTAACCCGAGTACCAGGTTGTACCGGTTTCAGGAGTGATATGTGAAACACAGGATGAATCTGCATAGTGGGTGGTAGGGCTAATTTAACTGTCACTGGATTTATTATGGATTCAATAGAATAAGGTCCCAGAGATCGGGGACGAAAGGTCCGAGTCCCTTTTATGGGCACATATTTTGATGCTAACCAGACCATGGGCCTCATTACGAGGTTGGTGCTAGTCATGGCGCTACTAGCTACTAGCGCCATGACTAGCACCAATAACGGGACCTTGTCCGCCCTCGTTCAATGGGGACTTACCGGTCCAGTCCGACCTTGGTGGGACTGGTAAATCCCCATTGTAAAAGCCATTCCCCATTCCCATTTGTGCCCCCATAGGGCTCAATGGGAAGGCGTCAATAACGGTACTGCAAATTGTGGTACCGTTATTGACCCCGGTATCCCTTAACAGGTCCCGTCCATAACGCCTGGTAAAACCAGGCGTTAAGGGAGGGACCCGCTAAGGGACCTCGGAATAGGGCGCAAAGGGATTACCAGCACCGGTGTCATTACCGGTGCCCGGTATCCTTTTGCGCCCACCTCAGAATGAGGCCCCTTGTCTCCATTTTGATAGTCGGGGGCTTTACTACCATGTTCGTCAGCAAATTTCTTTTGTCTATTTTTGGCTTAGAGTAAATGTTCTGCTGCTTCTTTGAAGGCCTGGGAAATAGTCTTATGTAGGGTTTTAACCGCTGGCATTTCCAAAGGGGTTGGGAGATCCAATTCTGAAGTACGTGGATGTTATCAGGTCTTCACTAATGTCTTCCTCTTCACGTAAGGATTGGAGCTCACCGGTTCCCCCTTCCTCCTCACCTGAAGTCGTAGAGGAATAATCCAGCTTCTGTCGTCGAGATCTCCGTGTATCTGGTTTCTTTTTTTTGAGCAGATAGGGTCTGCCTCGAAAGGAAGCCACCATGATTTCAGAACTGAAAATCCCTGGTGGCTTCTCTCCGCAACAGCCGAGAAGTTGCAGGAGAAAAAGCCAATTACTGAAAAAAAAAAAACATCTTGCAGGAGTGAATATGTCGGCTGGTCTTGTATAGCTCTTGAATATGCTCGGAAGGGTATAAGCAAGATGAGCACAGGTTGCTCTACGATGAGAGCCAGAAGTAACAGCAGGAGGGAACTAGGGAAAATCAAAGAGCTGGGTAGAAAAATGGGAGGACCGGTAATACAGGGGATACGGGAACTCACAAGAAAAACCACACGAACAAAGTAAAGAGGAAACAGAGTAAGAGGAGAACGTAACGAACAAAAAATGAAAGGCATTGGAGAATATAGAGAAAAGAGGAACTCGAGCGGAGTACCACACGAAGTGTGCCAAGGTAAGTAGAGGAGAGGGCGGATCACTGCCAAGGGAAATGATCCGGAGCGCTGGCAACGAGGGAATCCAAGAAGTTGCAATGCGCCGATCTGCCGAGTGAAGTGTAGTAAATACACTCGGCGGCGGCCATGTTGAAATAGACTAGACCGCAGCTCAACGTTGTAAGAACAACGTGATGGAACAATCTAATGGCGGCCGTACTTCCACCTATTCCACACCCGCCAGTTTCCCCGGTTCATGACAGTATGCCCCCCTGGAAGGCGGCGTCCTCCTGGTTTACCTGGGTGTAGGCCATGGAACTGTTTCAACAAGCGAGGGGCTTGGATATTGGAAATGGGTTCCCAGGTATCCTCCGAGGTGGGGTAACCTTTCCAGTGAACCAAATATTCCAAGCGAGCCCTGTGATACCGAGAATCACGGATCAGCGAGACTTCATACTCAGAGTTTGAGCTGGGAGAAACACACAGTTTGGGAGCAGACTGTCTTCGGATGCCAGGCACAAAAGGACGTAGAAGGGAGGAATGAAAAACTGGATGAACCCGTTTTAGTGTAATTGGCAACTTAAGCCGATAGGCAACAGGATTGATCTTTGAAAGTATCTCAAATGGCCCTATGTAACGGGGAGACAGCTTTGAAGGGCGAACCCAGCGAGGTAAGAACTTGGTAGAAAGCATGACCTTAGTGCATGGGTGCACAACATACGGCCCGCGAGCCAGTTGCGGCCCGCCATGCCCTTTTGACCGGCCCGCGAGGCACAAAGACTTTCCCAATGGAGGGCGGCCCACGCGGCCGCCCTCCATTAGGAAAGTCTTTGTTGACTTCCGGGCCGATGAAAACACTGGCCCTCATTGGCTCAGCACACACACGCATCACGTCGCTCCTACGAGCCACGTAATGCGTGTGTGCTGCACCAATGGAGGGCCAGCACTACGGCTGGCCTGGTCCATAAGGCTTGATGCCGGAAGGCATTTCAGCCTTGGACCACGCCAGCCGTAGTGCGATTCCAGCGACTTCCAGCTTACCTGCCTGCCTGCCTGCCTTCCAGCACGTCTCCGGTAAGTGGTCTGTTTGTGTTTGTGTGTCGGGTTTGTTTTGTTTTATGTTTGTGTGTGTATGGGGGGAAGGGGGTGTGTATGAATGTTTGTGTTTGAATGTATTTTGAGTGTATGTTGAGATGCGAGGGTGGGGGGGGTGTCGGATGTGTATGAATGTTTGTGTTTGAATGTATTTTAAGTGTATGTTGAGATGCGGGGGTGGGGTGTGTGTCGGATGTGTATGAATGTTTGTGTTTGAATGTATTTTGAGTGTATGTTGAGATGCGGGGGTGTGTCGGATGTGTATGAATGTTTGTGTTTGAATGTATTTTGAGTATGTTGAGATGCGGGGGTCGGGGGGTGTGTCGGATGTGTATGAATGTTTGTGTTTGAATGTATTTTGAGTGTATGTTGAGATGCGGGGGTGGAGGGGTGTGTCGGATCTGTATGAATGTTTGTGTTTGAATGTATTTTGTGTGTATGTTGAGATGCGGGGGTGGGGGTGTGTGTCGGATGTGTATGAATGTTTGTATTTGAATGTATTTTGTGTGTATGTTGAGATGTGGGGGTGTGAATGTTTGTATTTGAATGTATTTTGTGTGTATGTTGAGATGTGGGGGGGGTGTGAATGTTTGTATTTGAATGTATTTTGTGTGTATGTTGAGATGCGGGGGTGGGGGGGTGTCGGATGCGTGTCGGATGTGTATGAATGTTTTGATTTGAATGTTTTTTGTGTGCTGAGTTGGGGGATGGGGGGTTCGGGTCTGTATGGGTGCATGTTTGTGTGTGTGCTGAGTTGGGGGGGTGGGGGGTTCGGGTCTGTATGGGTGCATGTTTGTGTGTGTGCTGATTTGGGGGGGTGGGGGGTTCGGGTCTGTATGGGTGCATGTTTGAGTGTGTGCTGAGTTGGGGGGTGGGGGGTTCGGGTCTGTATGGGTGCATGCTTGAGTGTGTGTGTGCTGAGTTGGGGGTGGGGGTTTGGAGTTGGGGTGGGTTTGGAGTTCGTGTCTGTATGGGTGCATGTTTGTGTGTGTGCTGAGTTGGGGGGTGGGGGGTTCGGGTCTGTATGGGTGCATGTTTGTGTGTGTGCTGAGTTGGGGGTGGGGGGTTCGGGTCTGTATGGGTGCATGCTTGAGTGTGTTTGGGGCATAGTGTTTGGTTGGGGGTGAGGGGGCCATCGGGCATAGTGTTTGGTTGGGGGTTAGGGGGCCATGGGGCATAGTGTTTGGTTGGGGGTGAGGGGGCCATGGGGCATAGTGTTTGGTTGGGGATGGGAGCCATGGGGCATAGTGTTTGGTTGGGGATGGGAGCCATGGGGCATAGTGTTTGGTTGGGGGTGAGGGGGCCATGGGGCATAGTGTTTGGTTGGGGGTGAGGGGGCCATGGGGCATAGTGTTTGGTTGGGGATGGGAGCCATGGGGCATAGTGTTTGGTTGGGGATGGGAGCCATGGGGCATAGTGTTTGGTTGGGGGTGAGGGGGCCATGGGGCATAGTGTTTGGTTGGGGATGGGAGCCATGGGGCATAGTGTTTGGTTGGGGGTGAGTGGGCCATGGGGCATAGTGTTTGGTTGGGGATGGGAGCCATGAGGCATAGTGTTTGGTTGGGGGTGAGGGGGCCATGGGGCATAGTGTTTGGTTGGGGATGGGAGCCATGGGGCATAGTGTTTGGTTGGGGGTGAGGGGGCCATGGGGCATAGTGTTTGGTTGGGGGTGAGGGGGCCATGGGGCATAGTGTTTGGTTGGGGATGGGAGCCATGGGGCATAGTGTTTGGTTGGGGGTGAGGGGGCCATGGGGCATAGTGTTTGGTTGGGGGTGAGGGGGCCATGGGGCATAGTGTTTGGTTGGGGATGGGAGCCATGGGGCATAGTGTTTGGTTGGGGGTGAGGGGGCCATGGGGCATAGTGTTTGGTTGGGGGTGAGGGGGCCATGGGGCATAGTGTTTGGTTGGGGATGGGAGCCATGGGGCATAGTGTTTGGTTGGGGGTGAGGGGGCCATGGGGCATAGTGTTTGGTTGGGGGTAGGAGCCATGGGGCATAGTGTTGCACTCCAAGAGTGAACTCAATAATAAAGCTAAAACAGGCACAGTTAGAAATAAATGATAGCAATGGAAAATGTGTAGTACAAAATGTAAGTTTGAAATGCAATAAAAATCGTTACCCCTCAAAAACATATCTTTTTCCATGTGTTTAATACAAATTGGGGGTTGAAAAAGCCTCCTGACATGTCCCGCCTACCGCCCCGCCCACTTTTACTTTTCGGCCCACTATAGCCCTCATGTAAGGTACTTTCGGCCCTCTGTCAAAATCAGTTGTGCACCCCTGCCTTAGTGCCTTTATCCCATTCAGGCACCGGTCTGCGATGTTTATCTGCTTGTTCTTTATAGCGTTTGTTAGCCTCTTGAAGACACTGTCTGGCTGTGCTATGTGCCTCTTTGATCTGGTCTAGGGTCTCCTCTATAGATGGTATGTTTGATTCCTCCAAAAATGTTGGCACAATGGATTGGGGGTGGATACCATAGGTACAATGAATGGACTTATCCCTATTGCAGTATGGACTGAGTTGTTGTAGGAAAACTCTGCTGTGGGGAGTGAAGATACCCAGTTGTCTTGTTGTCGGTTTATGAAGCATCTGAGATATTGTTCCAATGTTCCGTTTAGCCTCTCGGTCTGGCCGTTGGTTTGGGGATGGAAACCGGAAGAAAGAGCTCTTTCTATCCCTAGTCTTTTGCACAAGACTGACCAGAACTTGGAGGTGTATTGACTACCACAGTCTGAGACTATCTTTTGAAGGAGACCATGAAGCCTAAATATGTCTTTCAAAAAGACATCTGCCATAACAGATGCGGAAGGTACCCCGGCCAGAGGAGTAAAATGCGCCAGTTTGGAAAAGGAGTCCACTGTAACCATGATACAAGTGTTACCCTTAGATACAGGTAAGTCTACTATAAAGTCCGTTGTGATGCATTTCCAGGGTCCGAGTGGAACAGGTTCCTGTTTAAGCAATCCCAATGGCTTCTGAGAGAGATGTTTGCTTCTGCATACAAACTAGACAGGTTTGTACATATTCTTGTGTATCTGCCTTCATGTTGGGCCAAAAAAAAGACCTTTGGAGTAATTCCAAGGTTCCTCTTATGCCGCGATGGCCAGCAACTTTTGTGTCATGACACCATTTAAGTACTTTTTGTTTGAGTTCCCCGGATGGAATCACCAACTTCCCTCGGATAAAGTACAGTCCATCCTTCTTCACTACGGGTAGCCTCATAATGGCAGTGGTAGGTTTTTCTAGAGAAAGGGATGCTTCTTTAACCTGTTGTAGAAAAGACGATACTGACGACACAATCTTGGTATGAGGAAACATCAGTTCTTTTCTATGCGTAGGATCCTTTTCTGTATACTCCCTTCTGGACAAGGCATCTGCGATCATGTTTTGGGAACCAGGTATGTTATGGTGAAATGGAATTGAGCAAAGAAATGCGCCCATCTAGCTTGACAGGTATTGTAACATTCCTGTTGTCTGAGGATTTGAAGGTTTTTGTGGTCGGTTCTGATCTGAAACGGAAACAGACCACCTTGGAGTAGATGTCTCCATTCAAGACAAGCCAATTTCATAGCCAAAAGTTCTCGCTCGATCACTGAATAATTCTGTTGGCTAGGGCTCAAAGTCTTAGAGTAGTAGGCTATGGGGTGTTCTAGTCCTTGGTTAGAATGTAGAAGAACGGCCCCCACCGCTGCTGCTGAAGCATCAGTCTCCAATATAAAAGGTTGACTCTGGTCAGGCTGTCCTAGAACTGGAGCTGTACAGAAGCTTTGTATTAGGACAGTAAAGCTGTCGTAGGCCTCCTTAGACCAGTTGAACGGAACAGAGGACTTCTTCAGTAGAGAGGTAATCGGAAGTGTGAGTTTGGAGAATTCGGGGATGAATTTCCGATAAAAGCTTGCCAATCCCAAAAATCATTGGATATCTTTGACTGAGGAAGGGGGTGGCCAGGCCAAAATCGCTTCAACTTTCTTTGGGTCCATGGTAATTCCTTGGTCTGAAAGGATAAACCCCAGGTAGGATATAGAGGATTGCTCAAATGCACATTTTTCCGGTTTAACCAGGAGATTATGCGACTGAAGCCTGCGTAGTACTTTTTTAACGTGCTGTTTATGCGCCTCTGGATCGTGGGAATAGACGAGTATGTCGTCCAAATAGACCACCGTGGTTTGACCCAACAGATAAGAGAACAAACGATCCATGAATCTTTGAAATATGGATGGAGCGTTGACTAGCCCAAACGGCATGACCTGATATTCAAACAGACCGAATGGAGTGCGGAAAGCTGTCTTCCATTAATAATACAGAGCAGGTGATAAGCGTTGCGTAGGTCCAATTTGTGAATATTACAGAGCCTTGAACCGCTTCTAGTACCTCAGATATGATAGGCATGGGGTAACGATCCTTGATGGTTAACTTGTTTAGCCCTCGGTAGTCAATACATGGCCTCAATTCTTTGGTGTCTCGTTTAGGAATGAAGAACAACGATGCCCCTGCAGGAGATCGGGAGGGTCTTATCAGTTCGTTTGTGAGATTTTCATCCAGATAGTGCCTAAGTACCTCTTTTTCGGATACAGAGAGGGGGTACATCCTACCAAAAGGAACCAAGGCATGGGGACTAAGTCGATTCTGCAGTCCTCCGGTGTGTGAGGAGGAAGTTTGACGGGTAGTTGTTCCTGGAAGACTTCAGAAAACTCAGTCAGATAACACGGAATGCAATGAATAGAGTTTGTATCAGTTGAGCATATGGTCTTCACAGTTTCAAACATAGGTTGGGGTAGACATTTCTCTTTACAGTATGTAGATGTCACAGGTTTCGTGTTTTCTCACCTGTTTATGTTGCCTTGCGGGATCCTTCGCTGGGGTTTTCTTCCGTGCTGTTTGGGTCTTGTATAAGCCCGCTCGGCCATCGTCGGATTCCAGGATTAGTTCAGCTTCTTCGTCCGGGATCAAGGAAACTCCAGGAAGACCAGGAAGGAAGAGTGCACACGGGGGAGGTGTGCGTGGACCACGGAAAGAACAGATACAAGGAAAGGGAAGGAGAAGGAGAGGGTCAGGGAATTAGAGCAGTAACTCAGTTCCAGGAGCACAATGCGACGCACGTCTAGCCTCAGCTAACGATAGCGTTGAGACGCGCGGAGCTGCAGGGGCGTGGTTAATTTATGGAACGTGCTGCATGGACGTAAAGGTCGATAGACCGCGTTCTGCGAATATGGCCACGGTGGGTGTACTACAGCGAGTAACCCCCGTCGTGCTAGGGACCAGGAGGACCAAAAGGGGCGTGATCGATGGATCATCACAGTAGAATGGAAACTCAAGAGGTTGTTTGTCCAGTCTATCGTAGGGTTGTGTTTTCTGAGCGAACCTATACCCAGGATGACCGGGAAATGGGCTGCGCGGATGATATCGAACCTCATCCTCTCTGAATGTTGTCTTATGAAGACTTGCACCTCTTCTGTAGTATGAGTGATTAGGCCGGAACACAATGGAGTTCCGTCCACACCTTACACTTTTTGGTCTTCAGTCTTTGCGATTCTTTGTAGACCCACCTTGTCTGCCCATATGGTGTCCACAAAGTTACCAGCTGCACCGCAGTCTAGTAGTGCTTGAGTCTCGACGTCTCTCCCTCTGAAATGAAACTTGACTGCAACCACCATGAGGCGCGAATCATTGGAAGATGTGGCTGAAGTGACCGAAAGGGTGGTATAGGGACTGGATGTTGCCCCTCGATAGTCCGTCTTGTTAACTATCGAGGGCGTTCGTTTCCCGGTCTCCTAGGGGGTACGTCTGGGCAGTCCCTCAATAAGTGGGCAGAAGAACCACAATACATACAAAGGCTTCCATCTCTTCTTCTCTTTCTCTCTTCCGGAGTAAAGGGAGCCTGTGTAGTACCTATTTGCTATGGTTCGTCTCTGGAAGAACGTGTGGCAAGTGAGGAAGGCAATGGGTTTGCTTCTGGGAACGGGGCCGGACTACGATACTTCTTCTTTTCGTTCTTTCGCTCTGTTAGCCGTAAATCGATCCTTAATACCGCAGTGACAAGATCTGTGAATGTCTCTGGGGGAGGAATCCTAGCAAGCTCGTCTTTAAGTTCTTCCTTCAGCCCACGGCGGAATATGGTGTATTGGGCCTATTCTTGCCAGCCTGCCTCGGCAGCTAATTTCTTGAAGTGAGATATGTAGTTAAGTAAATCCGTACTACCTTGACGTACGTCAAGCAGGTCTTCACTGGCCACATGGGCACATTCAGTCCTGAGAAAAGTCTGCTTCAAGAGATCTTTGAAGGCTGTCAAGTCTTGTAGTAATGGATCGGATTGAGATACCAACGGAGTAGCCTAGGCCAAGGCGTTACCCGTCATATGGGTGATCATAAAACCTACTTTGGTATGATCTGTAGAAAAGGTGTTCTTCCTGAAACCAAAGTGGATGTTACACGCATCCAAGAATTCCTTCACCTTCCTTTCAGAACCATCGAATTTACCTGAGACCAGAGGTAAAGTGGGAAGATCCGTGGACTGCTGTTCTCGAGCAGCCAATCTCTGCTGCAGTGCTGCGTTGTCCGTTTTAAGCGTCTGAACCTCGAGATTGAGGGTTTGAACCGCAGCCACTAGTTCTTGTAACTGCTGCGGGGTGCCATAACTTCTGTTTGGCGTTGCAAGCTATCAGGTCTGTCACTAATGTCTTCCTCTTCACTTAAGGATTGGAGCTCACCGGTTCCCCCTTCCTCCTCACCTGATGTCGTAGAGGAATAATCCAGCTTTTGTCATCGAAATCTCTGTATATCTGGTTTCTTTTTTTTGAGCAGATAGGGTCTGCCTCGAAAGGAAGCCACCGTGATTTCAGAACTGAAAATCCCTGGTGGCTCCTCTCCGCAACAGCTGAGAAGTTGCAGGGGAAAAAGCCAATGGCTGAAAAAAAAACCAAGATCTTGCAGGAGTGAATATGTCGGCTGGTCTTGTATAGCTCTTGAATATGCTCAGAAGGGTATAAGCAAGATGAGCACAGGTTGCTCTACGATGAGAGCCAGAAGTAACAGCAGGAAGGAACTAGGGAAAATCAGAGAGCTGGGTAGAAAAATGGGTGGACCGGTAATACAAAGGATACGGGAACTCACAAGAAAAACCACACAAACAAAGTAAAGAGGAAACAGAGTAAGAGGAGAACGTAACAAACAACAAATGGAAGGCAGTGGAGAATATAGAGAGAAGAGGAACTCGAGTGGAGTACCACACGAAGTGTGCCAAGGTAAGTAGAGGAGGGGGCGGATCACCGCCAAGGGAAATGATCCGGAGCGCTGGCAACAAGGGAATCCAAGAAGTTGCAACGCGCCGATCTGCCGAGTGAAGTGTAGTAAATACACTCAGCAGCGGCCATGTTGGAATAGACTAGACCACAGCTAAACATTGAAAGAACAACGTGATGGAACAGCCTAATGGCGGCCGTACTTCCACCTATTCCACACCCGCCAGTTTCCCCGGTTCATGACAGATGTCTACCATATATAGAGTAGAAAGGGGTTTGTCCAGTGCTAGTGTCTAATGAATTATTATAGGCATATTCAGCTATCCATAACAAGTCCTTCCAATTTCTTTCCACTTGATGTAACATCCAACGTAAGTATTGCTCAAGGGTTTGGTTTGTTCTTTCTGTTTGGCCATCTGTTTGAGGATGCTGACTTGTGGATAGTCGAATGTCAATTTGGGCCATTGAACAGCATTTCCTCCAGAAGTTGGATACAAACTGACTACCTCGATCTGAGATCAAGACCGATGGAAAGCCATGTAGCCGTACAATTTCCTCCAAGAATACATTTGCTAAAATGGATGCATTTGGAAGACCCTGTGCCAATTTAGAGAACAAGTCTACAATTACTAAGATGGTGTTGAATCCTTGACTGGCAGGTAGATCTGTAATGAAATCAAGGGGTAGTGTGTGCCATAGTGCGGTAGGAATTTCCAATGGTTGGAGAAGACCAGCTGGTTTCTGCTTTTGGGACTTGTTTTGTGCACACACACCTCAAGATTGGATAAATTGGATGGTGTCTTTACGCCATCTGGGCCACCAATAGTTTTGTTTTACTTTAGCTAGAGTTTTGGCAATTCCAGGATGACCTTCAATCAGGGAGTCATGATAACCCGAAATAACCTGCTCTTGTAAATCTTTACTTGGCAGGTACAGGCGGTTCCTAAAATATGGTAACTGGTCTTTAATGGTGTAATGTTCTCCTTGAGTACACCACTCTTGTGAGAGAGTGGGATCCATTAAGAGTTGGACCTTGTTTTGGAGTTCACCCTGTGTCAATGTTGTCATAAGACCCAGGAGTTTGTCTTCTGGAATGATGGCTACTGGATCTGGAGTTATGTATACCATGTCATCAACACCCATGCGGGACAAGGCGTCTGCCTTTCCGTTTCTGACTCCTGGCTGGTAGGTGATCACATAGTCATATTCAGCGAAGAAAAGAACCCACCTCAGTTGACGGGATGATTGAGCCTTTGCTGTCTTTAGGTATTGCAGGTTTCGATGATCAGTTATGACCGTGACAGTATGTCTAGCACCAAGGAGATAGTGTCGCCATGCCTTGAAAGCTGATTTTATAGCCAAGAGTTCTTTGTCTGTGATAGCATAGTTGAGTTCGGGAGGTGAGAATATTCGTGACCAGAAGGCCATAGGGTGTAATTGGCCAGTTCCTGGGTCCCTTTGTGAGAGAACAGCTCCCATAGCTTATATAAGGGAGGTCTGGGCGAGGATGCCGTAGAACTGGAGCAGAAGTTATTTTTTTCTTAAGTTCTTGAAAGGCCTTCTCTGCTTCTTCGGTCCAATGGAACTTTTTATTGTTTTTTCACAATAGTGATGTAATTGGATGCACTATTTGGGAAAAATCTGGGATGAATCGGCGGTAAAAGTTTGGAAAGCCCAACATACTCTGGATTCCTTTAAATTAAGTTGGTGACGGCCAGTTAAGAATGGCATCTACCTTGTGCCTATCCATTCTGATACCTTTTGGTGTGAGGATAAAACCGAGGAACTCCACTTCGGTGACATGAAAAGAGCATTTTTTCGAGTTTAGCATACAGTTTATGTTGGCAGAGTTTAGTAAGGAAGGAGCGGACATGCCTGACATGGTCTTCTTTTGTAGCAGAATACACTAAGATGTCATCAATGTAAACCAGGGCGTAAACGTCGATTAACTCCCACAAAACATCATTCATAAAGTACTGGAATGCAGCGGGAGCATTGCAAAGTCCAAAAGGCATTACCTGGTATTCATACAAGCCGTATTTGGTACGAAAGGCTATTTTCAATTCGTCTCCTTTGTTCACTCAAACAAGATGGTAAGCCCCGCTAAGGTCCAGTTTGGTATAGATTTGGGCGTCTTTGACTTGATCCAATCATTCGGGAATAAGGGGCAGTGGATAACGTTTTTTTACTGTGATCTGGTTTAATGTGCAATAGTCGATGCAAGTCCTCAAATCTCCTTCCTTCTTTGGTACGAAGAATAAGGGACTGGCTGCCGGTGATTTAGACGGGCGGATAAATCCATTTGCCAGGTACTGATCAAGATAAGATTTAAAATGGAGGTTTTCTGGTTCAGTAAGTGCATAGATTTGGCCACCAGGAATTTGCGCACCAAGTATGAGGTCGATCTGACAATCGCAGGGCCTGTGCGGTGGTAGAATATTGGCTTGTTCTTTCTGGAACACGTCTTGAAAATCTTGGTATTCATTTGGTAGAGTACTAGTCACACCTAGTCACACCTAGTACAATCGCCCCCATACTGGGAGTAGCAGATGTACATAAATCTGTTTTCCCCTTTTCTTGGTAATAACAAGTGCAAGTACAATCATCGGAAAAGGCCAACTTCTTGGCATGCCAATCTATTAGAGGGTTGTGAGCTACCAACCATGGCATCCCTAAGATTAGTCGAAACTGAGGAGCTTTAATGAGATCGAATGCAATAGATTCTCGGTGTCCATCCTGGCACAGTAGGGTTAGTGCTGCCGTACATTGGGTTACTGGTCCGGAAGCTATTTCTGTCCCATCAACAGTAGTAACTATTTCAGTAGTCGACTTAGAGCATAAGGGAATCCCCATTTCTGCTGCCAGATCTTGGTGTACATAATTCCCAACTGCTCTGCTGTCTATGCTTCGACAGCATGCATCCGAGACGGTTGTTGGTGATTGATCAAAATTACTGGTATTGCAAAGTGTGAGGTCTTTGACTCATCCTTCTTGCTCTACAAGCGGGCCTCTACGCTTGCCGGGCTAGGTAGTTTTCCGACTCCTTGTTATTATCTCCCTTCTCTGTGGCTCCAACAGTTCTCCTTGGTGGTTTCACTGGACATTCTTTGAGGAAGTGGCCTGACTTTCCGCAATATAAGCATAATTGCTGTTGCCTTCTCTTGTCTCTTTCAGTTTTAGTTAAAGGCCGAACACCTCTGATTTGCATGGGTTCTACCGTGTTTTCCAATGTATGTGGAACATTATCCTTTGATCGAACATACACAGCTCGAGTGTCTAACCTTATCCGGTCCGCTTTTCGGTCTTGTAATCTGTGATCTAATTGCACCACAAGGTTGATGAATTCTGCACAGTATTTAGGTGGGTTAACCACTTGAGCAAGGACATCCTTTAGATCCCCTCATAGACCCCGATGAAATAGTGTGGGCCTTTTTTCCTCAGACTGAAACACTAGGGGTATTATTGGTTCGACCTACACAAGGTCTGGTTTTCATTCCTGCTGAGAATTTATACTAGTAATCACACACAATCACAGTCTATAGAGAAATAATTCTGCATAACATATTTTATATGTATGTTATTAAATCGATCACAATATAGCAGTAAAATGTTCTGTATCTCGGTGGGCCTTTCACAACATCAAAAAGTGTACCACTTATCAACAGTCTGGAGCCAGAAGGGAAAGCGTGACAATCACTCTTTACCCACTGGTTCACTCACAATTTCAACAGTTAAAAAACAGTCCCAAGTGTTTAAATGAGAACTACAACAAAGGGCATTTTACATTAGATAATGTCAGATACTTAGATTTTTATAGGGCTATGTCTGCACGACACTGTATGTAAATGTAATGGCCAATGTGGTGCCAGCCACTAGAAAAATCGAACACCTTGTACTGTAAACACACCATACATATATATATGGCACCTTAACTTTTGAGGTCCTTTTACAACATCTAAAAATGTACAGCCAAATGTCTGTTGTAAGACCTGGTATGTAGCACAGGTCTAATTTTGATTTTGTTTAAGTCTATGTCAAAAAGTTCTGTACACAGATCATAAAAAATGCATGAGACCAGCTCATGCTATGTCAGGGTTGACAGGTTTCATAACCATATCTTGTTCTGGTCATCTTCATCAGGACTTAATTCTTAAAGGGGTGTTGACTCCCTATATGGATAAGCTAACTTGCTCCCATACGTGTGTTTTCTTGTTCCTATAGGGAAGTAACAGAGAAAACAGAAAAACGGGATGGGTCACTACTGGGCCCCTTCCTATTGCTTATTTATATATTGCTGCTATACATCAGTTTTTTAGAGGAATATATCTACTGATATCATTAGGCTATACAATTGGTTGAAAAGACTATTTGTTTTCAAAATATATAAGCCTTGGGTCACATAAAACAGAGGGGGGTGAGAGGAGAAGGGTAAAGGGGAAGGAAAATGTCGTGCCCAGGGCTGTTCCACTACTTTCTTCTCCCAGGGGATTTATGCTCCATAGTGAACCCTATAGCCCATGGGTAAATATCTTGTGCGTATAATGGCTTACCGCACTGTGATGGTACAATCACTCTTCACACTGCCTAAAGCAATGGAAGGACTGCCAACTCCTATTAAAATATAGAAAAAGAAGAAAAATTAACGGGTGCCTAGTGTGTCACACGGCACCTTGTCAAAATGCCACCATTATCCTGTGCTAGGGCTGGATGGACTTACCGGCTCCAAAGTGTATTTGTGGGCGCTCCTTGGCGCTGACAAAGTGGAGAATGATGCGCTGTCAATTGTGGCGTTGACTTAATGCAATGCCTAAAAACAAGCACATATTGATAGAGCCAGCATCAGTTAAAAGCCTCCTTGTCTGGCGCTAACTGTGTGCGCATTCAAATGTGTCCCCCGTAAGGTTATAGGCATCTAGAGTTGCCCCAATGGCCAGACATCTTACCCGAACTGCTGGCGGGATACGGATGAGTTGATGGACGTATCCGAATGTTTCGTGCAAATCGTAGAATGCTACTGCTACTAAACTCTTCAGTGCCAGTGATTATATGATCGCAGCGCAACAACGCAAGCCGATCAACTCTATGGTGTAACCGCCATCTTGGCTTAGGTCACCATGTCGGCCATCTTGGGTCAGGCATGGGACAGGCATGGGACAAATATCTACCTTGCTCGTGTGTCGGCGAAATGCGCGAAACAGCAAGGGGGGGAAAGGAAAAAAGTCTACTTACATCCTGTGAAGCGGGATCTCTGGGCCATAATATGCTCAAACTGAGAAAGCGTGTTGGGTACCAATTGTGATTTACAAAACGAAGAAATACAACCACATTGGCAAACCCCCTGGCGGAATCGCTGTATGCCACTACAACGTTATGCACTGTTATTAGATTAAACACTGGTGATAAATCTGAGAACATAACATTACATATATAAGATTGTCAAGAGACCAACATGTAGCAAGATCTGAGATATGAACATCCTCGTCATGACCAAACTTAGCTTGTTTACAAGAGACAACCCATACTTGAATGCTGTTGGTTACAAAGGGAATAACCCAAGCCCATTGTTCCAGGCGTCTATGAAGATGAAGGATGGTTATTGTAAATCCATTCTTACATCATGCTTATAATGTCCCATGTTGTAATACCTTCGTATAGTCTGATCCTAAGGTACATATATACTTTTTTTAAAAACATTTTTTTGAGAGACAAAAACCTTTTTTGAAACAAACCTTTTTTTGAGATACCCCTTTCGGAGATGGTACATACTCTAAACTGAATGCCCATAAAAGAAGTGCTACAGGTGGCCACAGATGTGATTTTGTTATTGTCATGTATAAGCAAATCAATCATATTGGGGGGTGAATGTTCCAAATATACAATACTCCCCTTGCTCTTATCTTCATATTTACTGGTACCTTGAGTTGTGAGGGATGAGGGGTTCTCTGCTGTCAAAGCTCTAGCTTGGAAGGACGGCTAATTCATTCCATTGAATTAATTCATTCAGCCCTCCCCTGTGTGTATTGAGCCTGAATATCCAGTTTTGTTCTCTCCTAAAGAGAATGTTATGATAATTACCTCCTCGTTTGGGGAGTTTAACTCTCTCAATTATCGTCCATTTAAATTCTTCCGGGCTATGTCCTTTAGTTATAAAATGATTGACCATGGGTGCTGTCAACTTTTTTGTCCTCAGACAGGACCGGTGTACTATCATCCGTTTCTTAATAGGTCTCATAATCATGCCTACATATTTTAAATTACATGGGCATTTTATCAGGTAAATTACCCCTGCAGTATTACAATTAGTAAGTTGACCTTGTTTCCAGGGTGTTCTAAGCCCAAGATCAATCTCTTTTGTGCGCTCCGTTTGTGAGCACATAGAACAGGATCCACATGGAGAGTGTCCTGTGGGGGCAGTGCTTTGCCAGATGGTTGTGGGACCTTTTTCTCTTTCTTCTCTCAGTGTATTTACTATTTTGTCCCGGATGTTGGTCCTCCTTTTAATAGCAAATTTCGCCTCATCCAAGTGATGTTGTCCAGTATTAAGGATCGGCCATAGGTTCTTTATTTCCTTTTTGAGCTTGTTCAACATGGGTGAGTAGCTCAAAACTGCCATTATGTTGTCTTTTGTGGGCGGTTTAGGATGTTGTTCGAGCGTAGTGCTTCTTGGAATATTTCTGGCTCTCCTATACGTGGAGTCTATTATCCTCTTTGGATAGCCTCTGTGGCTATCCTTCAATTCTTTTCCTTGTTCTTCATGATCTGTTGTTTGTGTGCAAATTCTCCTATGCCGGAGAAATTGTCCAAAGGGAAGATTATCTTTCAACGACTGTGGGTGGTAGCTGGAATATGTCAATAGTGAGTTCATATCGGTGACTTGCTTGTATACTCTTGAGCACAATTTGTCTTCAACTACCATGATGTTGAGATCCAAAAAATGAATAGTTGTCTTGTTAAATTCTAAAGTGAATTTTAAAAAGTGGTTTTTGTAAGTTAAGCCAACTATGGAAGTCATGTAGCTCTGTTTCTGTACCTCTAAAGATCATAAAAATGTCATCTATCTACCTTTTCCAGATTTTGATTTAACCAAGGAAGGGATTTGAGGCTGGGTAGATGGCATCACATTGAAAAGCGTTGACAAACAGATTCACCAGACTGGGGGCAAAGGTTGCCCCTATGGCCGTCCCAGAAATCTGCTGATAGAAGGTGTCATTACAGATGAAGTAATTTCTCGTGAAGGCTATTTCAGCCAATTGAATTATCAAACCAGGAGGTGTGTTATGCAGTTCAATGCCTGATTGCAATAGGTGTTGAACCATAGAGAGTGTAGCTTGTTGTGGTATTTTTGTGTACAGCGACTCTGTCCATGGTAACTAGCCATTCTGTATCTTGATCGAAAACAATAGTATCCAGGAGATTCAATATGGCTGTAGAGTCTTTCACATGAGCACGCATTTTCAATACTTCGTCTTTGATGAAGAAGTCAACAAATTGTGAAAGTGGTTCAAGAACAGACTGTAACCCGGATACTATGGGTCTCCCAGGAGGCGGGGTTATGCCTTTATGTATCTTAGGAGTGGCGTAAAATGCCGGTATCCGTGGATGTGATGGTGTCAAAAATGCTGCTTCTTTTGCACTTATGTGTCCCTCTGCCTCTGCTTCTTCAATGATGGTATTAATTTGACTTTTCAGTTGATTGGTGGGATTACCTGGGAGAATACGGTAGCTGGTAGGATCTTGTAATAACACTTGAACCATGTTATCATAGTCTGATTCATTCATCACAACAGTTGCTCCTCCCTTATCTGCTGGTTTAATGACAATTGTTTCATTGTCAGCAAGGGTTTTCAATGCTGCCAACTGTTGTTTGGTACAGTTAGAGTGTGTAAATGGGATATTTTCTTCCATTTTACTAATACTCTTTAACAGAGCTTGTTCAAAGGTGGTGGACTCCACTGTGTTGGTGCCATGTGGAGGATAGAATTGAGACAGTGGTTTAAGACCTGTGGCGTCTTGTATACCTGGTGTGATTTCACTGAAAAATTGTTTCAATCTGATCTTCCTCATAAGTTGGCTGACTTCTATTCTCGTCTGGAATGGGTCATAGTACGCAGTAGGTACAAACGAAAGGCCTTTTTGTAGAATTTCATCTTCTGATTTAGTTAGTGTGTATGTTGATAAATTCACCACTAGTGAAATATTGGTTGTTGCAGGCATCTTCCTCTGCTGCGGGTAACTCACAGAGATTGGCCTTGCCAGCGCTGATTGCCCTTGTTGCCCCTCGTTGTCCTAAAAAAGGGCCATTTGTGGGTCCTGCCAGGGCCTGATTGGTGTTAAACCGTACTCTGGGGTTTCCTGATCTGTTTCTATTATTGCCTCTCTGCATATTTTGGAAAGGTGTAAACTCTGTGAGAAGGGAAGTAGCTAGGGAGCAGTTCCTGGGTGCACGACAAACACAACACTGAAGCTTTTCTTTCCTCTGCTTCTTAAAAATGAGGACTCCCAGAAACAAACACCTGGGTCCTATATTTGAATAAATCTAACCCAACAACCCTGGGGTTGTGCGAAAAATATTGAAACACTAGGGGTATTATTGGTTCGACCTACCCTAGCTACTTCCCTTCTCACAGAGTTTACACCTTATTATAAGTTCAGTTATCCACTAGCTCCTAAATAGAAGTATGGCAGAAAATAACTATCTCGCATTTGTTGAAGAGCTGGTTGAAGGGATTCTATCAAACCCATCAATGCTGAGCGCTGATTTGGCCATTCATGTAACTCCAAACTCAGACAAATGGAATGAGATGGAAGTCATCAGAAAGAAAATAATCCGTACAGAATTACATGGGGCATTAATGATAGAATATTTACGAGCTCATGCTGCTCCAAATGGCCTCATTATACACATAGAACCTTGGATTTCCCTGGACAATTTAGAATTCAGGAAAGATTGGTCATATATAGCCAATAAGTGCACCAGAGATTGGCTTATTCTTATAATCAACACGGCCAAGAAAGTCACTGAACAATTGATGAAAGAACTTAACGATAAAAGTGACGCAATGAAACTTAAGATCTCTCTGGATATTTACAACGTTAAACTTTTGGCTTTAGAAACATCTTTAAAAGAGTTTAAAGAGTTTAATTTAAATAAAAAGCTGACCAAATTAAAAAAAGATCTGGCATCATTCTCTCATGAAAAAATCTATTCGTATGTGGGAACGGACTATTTCACAGATGGAAGCCAAACAGGCAAGACGAGATGCCTCTCAGCTGAGATTCCAAAATATGCAGAGAGGCAATAATAGAAACAGATCAGGAAACCCCAGAGTACGGTTTAACACCAATCAGGCCCGGCAGGACCCACAAATGGTCCTTTTTTAGGACAACGAGGGGGCAACAAGGGCAATCAGCGCTGGCAAGGCCAATCTCTGCGAGTTACCCGCAGCAGAGGAAGAGGCCTGCAACAACCAATATTTCACTAGTGGTGAATTTATCAACATACACACTAACTAAATCAGAAGATGAAATTCTACAAAAAGGCCTTTCGTTTGTACCTACTGCCTACTATGACCCATTCCAGACGAGAATAGAAATCAGCCAACTTATGAGGAAGATCAGATTGAAACAATTTTTCAGTGAAATCACACCAGGTATACAAGACTCCACAGGTCTTAAACCACCGTCTCAATTCTATCCTCCACATGGCACCAACACAGTGGAGTCCACCACCTTTGAACAAGATCTGTTAAAGAGTATTAGTAAAATGGAAGAAAATATCCCATTTACACACTCTAACTGTACCAAACAACAGTTGGCAGCATTGAAAACCCTTGCTGACAATGAAACAATTGTCATTAAACCAGCAGATAAGGGATGAGAAACTGTTGTGATGAATAAATCAGACTATGGCAACATGGTTCAAGTGTTATTACAAGATCCTACCAGCTACCATATTCTCCCAGGTAATCCCACCAATCAACTGAAAAGTCAAATTAATACCATCATTGAAGAAGCAGAGGCAGAGGGACACATAAGTGCAAAAGAAGCAGCATTTCTGACACCATCACATCCACGGATACCGGCATTTTACGCTACTCCTAAGATACATAAAGGCATAACCCCGCCTCCTGGGAGACCCATAGTATCCGGGTTACAGTCTGTTCTTGAACCACTTTCACAATTTGTTGACTTCTTCATCAAAGACGAAGTATTGAAAATGCGTGCTCATGTGAAAGACTCTACAGCCATGTTGAATCTCCTGGATACTATTGTTTTCGATCAAGATACAGAATGGCTAGTTACCATGGACAGAGAGTCGCTGTACACAAAAATACCACAACAAGCTACACTCTCTATGGTTCAACACCTATTGCAATCAGGCATTGAACTGCATAACACACCTCCTGGTTTGATAATTCAATTGGCGGAAATAGCCTTCACGAGAAATGACTTCATCTGTAATGACATCTTCTATCAGCAGATTTCTGGAACGGCCATGGGGGCAACTTTTGCCCCCAGTCTGGCGAATCTGTTTGTCAACACTTTCGAATGTGATGCCATCTACCCAGCCTCAAATCCCTTCCTTGGTTAAATCAAAATCTGGAAAAGGTACATAGATGACATTTTTATGATCTTTAGAGGTACAGAAACAGAGCTACATCACTTCCATAGTTGGCTTAACTTACAAAACCCCTTTTTGAAATTCACTTTAGAATTTAACAAGAAAACTATTCATTTTTTGGATCTCAACATCATGGTAGTTGAAGACAAATTGTGCTCAAGAGTATAAAAGAAAGTCACCGATAGGAACTCACTATTGACATTTTCCAGCCACCACCCACAGTCGTTGAAAGATAATCTTCCCTTTGGACAATTTCTCCGGCATAGGAGAATTTGCACACAAACAGCAGATTATGAAGAACAAGGAAAAGAATCGAAGAAACAATTGGCCCACAGAGGCTATCCAAAAAGGATAATAGACTCCACGTATAGGAGAGCCAGAAATATTCCAAGAAGCACTACGCTCGAACAACATCCTAAACCACCCACAAAATACAACATAATGGCAGTTTTGAGCTACTCACCCATGTTGAACAAGCTCAAAAAGGAAATAAAGAATCTATGTCCGATCCTTAATACTGGACAACATCACTTGGATGCGCCGAAATTTGCTATTAAAAGGAGGACCAACATCCGGGACAAAATAGTAAATGCACTGAGAGAAGAAAGAGGAAAAGGTCCCACAACCACCTGGCAAAGCACTGCCCCCACAGGACACTCTCCATGTGGATCCTGTTCTATGTGCTCACAAACGGAGCGCACAAAAGAGATTGATCTTGGGCTTAGAACACCCTGGAAACAACGTCAACTTACTAATTGTAATACTGCAGGGGTAATTTACCTGATAAAATGCCCATGTAATTTAAAATATGTAGGCATGACTATGAGACCTATTAAGAAACGGATGATCGAACACCGGTCCTGTCTGAGGACAAAAAAGTTGACAGCACCCATGGTCAATCATTTTATAACTAAAGGACATAGCCCGGAAGAATTTAAATGGACGATAATTGAGAGAGTTAAACTCCACAAACGAGGAGGTAATTATCATAACATTCTCTTTAGGAGAGAACAAAACTGGATATTCAGGCTCAATACACACAGGGGAGGGCTGAATGAATTAATTCAATGGAATGAATTAGCCGTCCTTCCAAGCTAGAGCTTTGACAGCAGAGAACCCCTCATCCCTCACAACTCAAGGTACCAGTAAATATGAAGATAAGAGCAAGGGGAGTTTTGTATATTTGGAACATTCACCCCCGATATGATTGATTTGCTTATACATGACAATAAAAAAATCACATCTGTGGCCACCTGTAGCACTTCTTTTATCGGCAATCAGTTTAGAGTATGTACCATCTCTGAAAGGGGTATCTCCAAAAAAAGGTTTGTTTCAAAAAAGGTTTTTGTCTCTCCCAAAAAAAATTTTTTTTAAATTATATATGTACCTTAGGATCAGACTATACGAAGGTATTACAACATGGGACATTATAAGCATGATGTAAGAATGGATTTACAATAACCATCCTTCATCTTTATAGACGCCTGGAACAATGGGCTTGGGTTATTCCCTTTGTAACCAATAGCATTGAAGTATGGGTTGTCTCTTGTAAACAAGCTAAGTTTGGTCATGACGAGGATGTTCATATCTCAGATCTTGCTACATGTTGGTCTCTTGACAATCTTATATATGTAATGTTATGTTCTCAGATTTATCACCAGTGCTTAATCTAATAACAGTGCATAACGTTGTAGTGGCATACAGCGATTCTGCCAGGGGGCTTGCCAATGTGGTTGTATTTCTACGTTTTGTAACTCACAATTGGTACCCAACACGCTTTCTCAGTTTGAGCATATTATGGCCCAGAGATCCCCCTTCGCAGGATGTAAGTAGACTTTTTTCCTTTTGCCCCCCCTTGCTGTTTCGCGCATTTCGCCGACACACGAGCAAGGTAGATATTTGTCCCATGCCTGTCCCATGCCTGACCCAAGATGGCCGACATGGTGACCTAAGCCAAGATGGCGGTTACACCATAGAGTTGAGCGGCTCGCGTTGTTGCGCTGCAATCATATAATCACTGGCACTGAAGAGTTTACTAGCAGTAGCATTCTATGATTTGCACGAAACATTCGGATACGTCCATCAACTCATCCGTATCCAGCCAGCACTTCGGGTAAGATTTCTGGCCATTGGGACAACTCTAGATGGCTATAACCTTACAGGGGACACATTTGAATGCGCACACAGTTAGCGCCAGACAAGGAGGCTTTTAACTGATGCTGGCTCTGTCAATATGTGCTTGTTTTTAGGCATTGCATTAAGTCAGCGCCACAATTGACAGCCCAGCATTCTCCACTTTGTCAGCGCCAAGGAGCGCCCACAAATACACTTAGGAGCCGCTAAGTCCATCCAGCCCTAGCACAGGATAATGGTGGCATATTGACAAGGTGCCGTATGACACACTAGGCATCCGTTCATTTTTCTTCTTTTTCTATATTTCAATAGGAGTTGGCAGTCCTTCCATTGCTTTAGGCAGTGTGAAGAGTGATTGTACCATCACAGTGCGGTAAGCCATTCTACGCACGAGATATTTACCCATGGGCTATAGGGTTCACTATGGAGCACAAATCCCCTGGGAGAAGAAAGTAGTGGAACAGCCCTGGGCACGACATTTTCCTTCCCCTTGACCCTTCTCCTCTCATCCCCCCTCTGTTTTATGTGACCCAAGGCTTATATATTTTGAAAACAAATAGTCTTTTCAACCAATTGTATAGCCTAATGATATCAGTAGATATATTACTCTAAAAAACGGATGTATAGCAGCAATATATAAATAAGCAATAGGAAGGGGCCCAGTAGTGACCCATCCCGTTTTTCTGTTTTCTCTTTTACTTCCCTATATGAACAAGAAAACACATACATGGGAGCAAGTTAGCTTATCAATATAGGGAGTCAACACCCCTTTACGAATTAAGTCCTGATGAAGAGGACCAGAACAAAATATGGTTATGAAACCGGTCGACCCTGACATAGCATGAGCTGGTCTCATGCATTTTTTATGATCTGTGTACAGAACATTTTGACATAGACTTAAACAAAATCAAAATTAGACCTGTGCTACATACCAGGTCTTACAACAGACATTTGGCTGTATATTTTTAGATGTTGTAAAAGGACCTCCAAAGTTAAGGTGCCTTATATATATGAATGGCGTGTTTATCGTACAAGGTGTTAGATTTTTCTAGTGGCTGGCACCACATTGGCCATTAAATTTACATACAGTGTCGTGCAGACATAGCCCTATAAAAAATCTAAGTATCTGGCATTATCTAATGTAAAATGCCCTTTGTTGTAGTTCTCATTAAACACTTGGGACTGTTTTTTAACTGTTGAAATTGTGAGTGAATCAGTGGGTAAAGAGTGTTTGTCACGCTTTCCCTTCTGGCTCCAGATTGTTGATAAGTGGTACACTTTCTGATGTTGTGAAAGGCCCACCGAGATACAGAACCTTTTTTCCTCAGGCCACCCAGCTTCAACGACTAGTCTGTTAAATGTTGCGAAATATGTAAGCAAGTCTTGACTTCCTTGACGGAGTGACAAAAGTTTGTTGTCTAATGCTTGGCCTTGGGTATGACGCGCAAAGAATTTTTCCATTTCCATCTGGAAACCCCCAAAGTCATGTAACAACGGGTTATTCTGACTTACCAATGGTACCGACCAATCCGCAGCACTGCCACTCAGATATGACAAGACAAAAGCAACCCGCACTTGGTCGTTAGGAAAAGCCCCAGGTCTGCAAAGGAAATTAAGACGACACTGGTTCATGAACGTTGCGTACTTCTTGGGGTCCCCTGTAAATCGTTCAGGTGGAGCTAAAGGAACTGCCCCAGGAAGGGTTATTTGTACTGGATTGGTGGAAGAAGTTGGTACAGTTGCTAGCGGAATGTTACCAGGCAATGGGGTCTGTCCTGCCTGTGATTGGAGCAGTTGTCTACTTATTTCGCCAGTACGATCCTTAGTAACAATCAAATCCCTCCTAAGAGCGTTTGTTTCTTGCCTGGCTGAATGTACTTCAGCGCGTAATTGTCCCAACAACTGAGCTAACTGGTCAATCTCTGAAGTCTCCATGATACCCAGGTGGATAATATTATTGAGGCTTCGTGTTCTGTTACGCTCACCTGGTATCCACGGGGAGGCCACCCAGCCCTGGTTGGATGATTTGCACTCTCGAACCCTCTCCCGGTCCCTTGGTAAGGCCTCTGGTTAAAGATGGGTCTGCAATATAGGAGAGCTGGATTCAATACCAGATTGCCTTTATGTTTTCCCACCTCCCTTGGCCTCAACTCCTTCCTCCCCCTTGGGCTTTCTCCTCACCTTAATATTGTAAAGATGGATTCTCCGTTCTGTTCCTCGTGGCAGGGGCGCGTAGATGTGGGGGGCGAGCAGCGACCAAGTTACTTCACTGGTGCAAGCCCCCCTGTGGGAATCCAGGCCTGCTGCGACTCCGTAAGTTTGCTGCTTTACAGTCTTTATATGCAGTTCTTATGTTCCTCTTACTTCGAATAATAATGTCTTGCTTCTTTCCTTTTAGGTATGGAAAGGTATTTTGGTGTTGTCATGCAGTTTGAAGATGAGCATGGGCCGGTAGACGAAAGCGCGGTGGGCGTGATGCTGTCCGGTGAGTAATGTGTGATGCGCGGCGCTGTTTCGTCTTTTATATTGCTAGCCTGTCTTTTCTTTCCTTGCAGGTTGCGATGTTCCTCGCCAAGCGCCGTGATGTTCCAGCAATGATACTGACCAGGAGATGACTACCCAGGTAAGAATTGTGTGGCTTTCTTCGTTCAGGAGGAAACGTGAGTAAACGCTTATTAATGCTGTCTTTCTTCCTCCTCTTTCCAGGTTATGGTATTCCAGGATGCATGCAGTGCCGGATGATGGAGTTCGTACCTTCAGGTGAGTGGAACTGAAGTCGGCGATGGATTGAAGACAGGATACTATTCCAGGTAAGTTTCATAGTGTTCTTTCTTTCTCTGCAGGTCCTTGGTTTCAGGTAAACTGGCATCAAAGAACTGGACACGGTGAGCGTTACGCTGCCCACAGCAGAATAACACGAAGCGTGTTCTGCTGTTTGGGTGGGGTTTAAATTGTCTCAGGTAAAGTAGCCCAGGTAAAATAGTCCCACACCTGCCACACCCAAAGTAGTCCAGGTAAAGTAGTCTGAGGCCTGCCACACCCAAAAGACTAGACCGCAAAGCTCAGTTCCTTGTAACTGAGCTATGTGTGTGCCTCCATGTTGGCTGAACCCCCCAAGTTAAATAGTCCCAAGTAAATAGTCCCATTCTAATGTTGGTCTTCATGATGGTTATGAGCCTGGCGCCAAAGGTGCCAGGACTGACTCCAAGAGAGTCTTGGATAAGGTTTTAAGGCCTTTGACCTGGCCCTAACTGGAAGGCTGACTTGCCAGTGAGGGCCAGGGTTAAGGGTCATGACAGACAAGTACAGGAGGATCACCTGGGTGAGGGGTCCTCAGGGAATGGGGGAGTGACACCCGATGGCAAGACGCAGCATTCCCCCTTTTCGAATACCCCTATCCAATCCTATCTAATGGGATATTCCAACTTCCAAGACCCCCCGCACCCCTTTCCTACACAAACACTGAGCAGAGGAAGAGGAGCTCTAAGGCTGAAAGGTTTACCACCCATGCAAGACATTGGACTTGTCCCTCTGACGAGATCAGGCAGGGTCAGGCACTTGACTTTAATCACGCACACCTAATACCTATTAACTCTCCCCTCATGGTTAAAAGGTGGAACACTGAGACGCACTTCGAGCAAGGCTGTGCACGAGAAGGAGCAGTTCCTCCAGGGCTATGGCGAACAAGGCGAAGGAGAGCTACAAACAGAGGGGCTGACCTGAAGGGGCAGGAAGCCAGAGCCCCCATACCCCAGCGAGAGATTGTTATTTCCGAAAGGCCGTGTGGACTACGCACAATAGGCGTGTCTGTAACACTATCCCTAACGTGAAGTGTAGTGTACCAAGAAATACTCACGCTTCGAGGTCCCTCTGATTGTATTTTTTCTGCAGTGAGGGAGCCTTTTGTCTATCGTGAGCGAGTTCAGAAAGAGAGAAGTAGTAAGACATATATGTTCCATCCGAGCGAGGAGGAAGGTTGGGCGCATGTGAATCTAAGCAGATACGATCATCAGAAATGCTATTAGGATAAGTAATGCATGTCTTCTGATGCTTGTTAATCTGCTTAGAATCACATGCTGTGCACAGACTAGCGAGCAGTACCCAGAGTTGGAGGTGGGATGTGAGAAGGAACAGTAGTGAAAATATGTCTTAGTACTGCTTGTCCCACCTGAGAATCAGACCTAGAGTGAGTGTCTAGGCAATAGTGTTTTGTAAAGGTGTGTACAGAACGCCAGGTTTCCGCTTTGCAAATGGACTTGAGAGGAATATTTGCAAGGAATGCTAGGGAAGACCCTGTGCCTCTAGTAGAGTGTGCTCTAGGCCTCAAGGGCAGTTCTCTCTTGGCAAGTTTGTAGCAGAGTGTGATGCAGTTGACAATCCATTTAGAGATAGCTGATTTAGAGACAAATTCCTGTTCTCTACCAGCGGCCACTGAAACGAAAAACTGGTTTGTTTTACTTAGTGGTTTAGTTCTTTCTTTTTGTAGGCAGTTCTATAGACTGGTTCACATGGAACTTTGAAATGAATTTAGGCGCAAACCTTGGGTGAGTGTGCAATACTACCTTATCTCTCTGAATTGTGACAAAAGAGTTTAGAATAGTAAGGGCCTGTAGTTCACTAACTCTTCGTATGGAAGTGACTGTCACTAGGAAGGCCGTCTTGTAAGTGAGTGCTTTTAGGCTTGCTTCGTGCATAGGTTCAAAGGGAGACCCCATAAGTCTGGTTAACACCACATTAAGGTCCCATCCAGGAGCCGGATTGGAAATGGGAGGAAACATTCTCTTAACCCCTTCCATCAAAGCTTTAATCACTGGGATCTTCCACCAAGACACTTTCTACTGGGACGTAATGTAGGCTGAAAGTGCAGCTAGCTGAACCTTTAGGGAATTGAATAAAAGACCTGAGTCCAGCAGGTGAGTCAGGTATAACACAATATGTGTAGGGGAACATTCAATGGGATTGATGTCCTTGGTATTACACCATATGACAAAGCGTTTCCATTTATTGGAGGATCAATGTCTGGTGTTAGGCTTCCTTGCCTCTCTGAGTATATCCATGCATCTCTGAGGAAGCCGGAGATGCCCAAACTCTAAGATTTCAGGAGCCAGGCCGCTAAATTGGGAGTTTGCGGCCATGGATGGAGCGTTTCCCCCTTGTCCTGAGACAACATGTTGTAAGGGCAAGGCAGCTTCATTGGAGGAAAGAGAGACATTTCTATCAGATGGGAGAACCAGGGTTGGCGTGCCCATAATGGGACCACCAAAATCATGGTCACTGGTTCCTGGTGCATCTTGTGCTTAATCCTGTTGGGTAAGGGTGTTGGGGGAAACGCGTAAACAAATCTCCCTGACCATGTTATCAAGAGACCCCAAAATAAATATATAATTAAAAAAAGAGAAATTCAAACTTTTTTTTTTTGGTCTTTTTTTTTCGACCTTATTGTTAGTCGAGATTTTGTTTTCGAGATTTTGACCGACCACCGTTGGAGACGATGTCTTCGTGTAGTCGCCATTTGTACTCTAAGGGCAGTGGGAACTCTCGGCGAGCATGTCTGCCAGAAGATAGAGTTCCCCTTGAACGTGTTGAGACAATAGAAACATCTTGTGTTTGAGAGCCCACTTCCAAATGTTCTGATATAGTTTGGACAGCCCTGGAGAATGAGTGCCCCCCTGCTTATTCAGGTAGTACATGGCTGTGGTGCTGTCCTTGAGGACAAGTACTGTCTTTCTCTGTAGCTGCCTCTGAAAGGCTTTCAGTGCTTTCAAAACCGCTAGTAGCTCCAACAGGTTTATGCGGTTGGAAGCTACCACTGGGGGCCAATGTCATGATGCCCGCTCCCGGGGAGCCGGTTCAAGCCCTGCGTCCCCGAAAGCGGACATCCAGTCCCCAAGGAAGGACCCAGCAACCCCATATAGGGGCCCTTTGGACAGTGTCCTGGCGTCTATGGCGCCAGGCTCATAAAAGACATCAGTCCTGGCGCCATAGGCGCCAGGCTCATTATGGAAGTGCTTGGGTGCACTTACCTGATGCAGACCATGCTGCAGGATCCCGGCCTCCTTGAGGCCTGAAAGGAACTACTTTACCTGTGGGACTAATTTACCATCCGGGCGTGGTCGGGGAAGGATACATACCTGATTGGAGGAAGGATACATACCTGGAACTTCTTCCAAGGCTATTTAAACTCCACCCGAACAGCCACACGTGCTTCGCATTGTTCTGCATCTAGCAGCTGGACGCTCGCCGTGTCTGCTCCTGCATCCTGACTTCTGCCACGCCTGCCAGCATCCTGGATCACCTGCAAAGGAAGAGAAGAAGAGAACAGAAGAAGGAAAAGTCCTTACCTGCTAAAACCGCATCCCGGAGACATCTCGCCGACAATCCTGAAAAGGAAGACTTTTATTTAAAAGCTCATCGCGTCGATCGCTGCAGCGCCGCATTCCACTCACCTTTACAGGGCGCCTCCATGTTCAGCAGCGATCATCCGGATTCGCAGTCACGCCCCAGCGCCTAGGGAGAAAAAGACCAGAACAAAAGGTGAGAGAGAGAAGGGAATAAGGAAAGCTAAATCTCCATGTTAAGACTTACCTGTTGATGCATTCCCTCTCCATTTCGGGTCCGCGCCGCATCCTGGCATTTCCGGACCCCGGCCCCTAAGGGGAAAAGGAGACATCAGCGTTAATGAGCGAATGAAAAGACATTACCAAAAAACGCTCATTAAAGACTTACCTGATTTCTACAAGGATTTCACCTCTCATCTCGGGTCGGTGCCTGTTCCCCGGCATTCCGTACCCCGGCCCCTATGGGGAAAAAGACACTAGTATTAGTACATTAATGCATGGACACAAGGGGAACCTCTTATCAAAAAAACTTACCTGGAAGCCAAGCAAGTTTGGTTCTCACCAATCCGAAAATCCAGTGAAGTAACTGGATACCAACGCGCCCCTGCATCAGAAGCAGGATGGAGAGCTCGTCCTTCCAGACCCTAAGGTGAGACGCTACGAGGAATCACAGAAGGGTTTCGAGGAGGGTGAGAGGGGAAAGTGGGAGGCTGATTGCATTACCCCGCAGACAGTTAATCCCCTATTTTCGCCTACAGAAGGATACTTCTGCGAGCCACAGAAGCCAGATTTGGGGGCCCGGTCCAGTCCGTCTTCCGAACCCTGCGCATCACCTTAGAAGAGGTCACAGCAGCGCGAACCAGGCCAGCGCCTCCGTGGGAGTCAGGTGAGCGTTACAGCCAAACCCCGTGCGCCGTCTGTTGAAGAAGGTGAGCCCCCTACCCCGTGAGGGATGCATCCGTTGTGAGAGTGGCTTCTACTGCAGGGGTGGTGAAGGTCTTCCCCTTCAAGAGGTTTTCCCTCGACCACCACCTCAGAAAATGAGGGCTACCAAGACAACCACTAGATCATCCCATAGACACTGGACTGACACCATTGGCTGTTTAGCCACTCTTGCATGGGATGCATGAGCAAACGCGCGTGAGGAACCAAGTAAATGCAGGATGCCATCATACCTAGCAATCGCATGGGCTTGCTCACCATCACCTCGCGACCCGCTACATACTGTGGGATTTGAAACAGCATGTTTTGAACCCTCTCATTGAAGGGGAAGACAAGCCTGTCTTTTGTCCGAATTAGAGCCCCTAGAAATTGCTTGACTTCACTGGGGTCGAGGCTGGATTTCTTCTCATTTATGGAGAATCACAGACTGAATAAAAGGCTGACTGTCCTTTGAGTATTTGCTAGCCATGTTTCATAGGAGTCCCCTGTTATGAGCCAGTCGTCAAGGTAAGGATAAACTGGGGTGGATTGCCTGCACAGGTGAGCCGCTGCCACTGCCAGTACCTTTGTAAATACCCTTGGGGCTGAGGCAATGCCAAAGGGAAGTACCTTGAACTGATACTGCTTGCCCTCTATAATGAACCTTAGGTACTTTCTGAGTGCCGGCAACATTGAAATATGAAAGTATGCATCTTTCATGTCTAAGGTTGCCATGTAATCCCCCTTCATGAGAAGAGGAATTACTTCTTGCAACGTCACCATATGAAACTTTTGGGGTTTGACAAACTTGTTCGCTGGGTGCAAGTCTAGCACAGGGCGCATGGGTAGATCCTTTTTGGGTACAAGGAAGTACACTGAATAAATACCCTTGTTTACCTGTAGAACGGGGACGACTTCGATGGCGCCCTTTTCCTGCAGGATCATGACCTCTTGTAGCAGGATCTGGAGGTGTTCCGGTGTCAGGTGCCTGGATCTTGGGGTTCTGTACAGAGGTGGCCAGCTGAACTCTATACAGTACCCCTGGGTGACGGTCTTGAGCACCCACTGGTCCGATGTGACCCCCTCCCATGCATGCAGGAAAGATGTTAATCGTCCCCGACCGGGGAGGCATGGGGGGGGGACCCGGACTCGAGAGTCATTTTTGACCAGAGGCCAGGGAGCCTCTAGGGGTGGCGTTGCAACCCCTTCCCTTTCCTTGATGTTGTCCTCTGGGAGGGTAGGTAGTGGGGGTGTTAGAACCTTGTCCCAAAGACCAATTGTTCCCCGAGCTATACTGATTATGAGGGGAACATTGATAGGATTGGCCGCAAAAGGAGCAGCGAGAACTTCCCCCTCTTTGAAAAGGTCTTTGGGTAATTTGGTTCAAGGACTTGAGGGTTTCATGTTCTTTTTTGGCAGTCTCCAGTGCTTCATCCACCACTTTTCCAAATACATTGGAATCTTCCAAGGGGTTGTTAATCAATGATGCCTGAGTCTTGTGTTTAAACCCAGAATTTCTCAGCGGCTCTTTAACAGGGTACCTTGTGCCAGGGAGCAACCAGCTGTTTCATCAGCATCCAAGGTATTCTTCAGAATGTTGTGATTAACTTGTTTGGCCTCCGTTACGATTGCAAGTAGGCGGGTGCGCACTGGTTCAGCGACCTCCTGCAGACCCTCTTGCAGTAGGTTCCACTGGACGTCTGAATAACTAGCCAATAGGGTGGTATTATTGGCTATGCACGTGGAGTAAGATGCAGCAGTGGTTATTCTTTTCCCCAGAGGATATAATCTCTTACACTCCTTGACTGGTGGCCACTCGCCTGTAGAAAAGGGCACCCCCACCCTCTTCCTCGTAGTCATGACCACAAGAGAGTCTGGTGTAGCATGACCTCTGATATATAGGGGATCGGTAGGGGAGGGCCAAATAGTTTCTCCACTCTGGGATTAACAGCTCTAGTCTGAGAGGGTGTTAATAAAGAGGAGGATATACGCCTCTTGATGGAATTGACAAGGGCTATAGCTTAGCTAGCCGGAGGCTTCTCTTTTAAAATGTCCTCCATGAAATCAGAGTCAATAACAGCCTCCTTTGTGGCTATCTGGAAGTGCTCTGCCGCCTTCCTGAGAATGGCATTTAACGCCATTTGGCCGTCTACAGGAGAAGCCTGACGCACAGGGGGAGACGATGGGAGACGATGGAGAGTCAAGGCCAATGGCATCCTGGTCCGGGGTTGGAGTCGGGGATAGCCATGGTGGGTTCTCACCAACAGGTTGGTCATCTCCCCAATTCAGGGTTTGATCTTGAGGATCATCGAAAATATCATCCCCCTGTGTGTAAGGGTCTTGTGCATAAGGGTCCTGTGCATAAGGGTCAGAAGGAACCTCTTCAGGGTCTGAAAGATCGAAGACCTCCTCATGGAGGGGGTCTGAGGTCTTCTGATATCTAGTTACTCAGGGTACAACGTAAGGGATTTCTTCACGAGGCCTCTCTGAAAAATCTACAAATTTCTCTAGCCTGTTCATACACCCCTAAGATTTCTCCCTAGTCCATTTAGAAGATTCAGAAGTGTCTAAAGGGGAAAAAGAATCCTCTAGAGGATCCTGTAGTTTAGAACATCAAGCATTTTCACTAAGAGTCTTAGACAAAGACTGGGGACTTTCTGTAAAGTCCTGATGCTCTTTGGGGCATTCTGGCATCTCTTTCGACGTACTTTTAGGCCTATTGAGCCCTTCCAGACATTTGGATGCATTTTCCGACGTATCCTTGTGTTTACCAGCCGCCAAGACAATCTTTGCGGGGCTTTCGCTGATGCTCGGCGTTACAGGATGGTGTTTAGGCAGAGAGGGCGGCAGCGTTCAGATTTTCGGGGCGACCAGAGTTTTCTTAAGCGTCAGCGCGCACTTAGAAGGCACTGCGACGTGGGATATAGTGCTGGCGCTCAGAATGCTTGGACGCATGCCGCTGATGCGGTCACGGGGCGGGCTGCCGATCCTGCGAATTGGTGGGTGTTGTCGAGGCCCCCGACGCACCCGTTGACACCTTGGACCGTTTCGACTGATAGGCTGTGACGGTACCGGGGGTTGGCTGTTTAGTCCCATGTGATGTGGGTACGTCCTTGTTCCCGGGGTGTAACCTCCCCATAACAGGACCTGCGTCTTGCCCATCGGGGCCAGGGGCAGCTGTCTTGGAGCGAGCTTGCTCCTTTGTAAGGTCAATGGCGTCCGTGTCGGAGCCATTGTTGTCGCTATGGGCATCATCGCTTTCAGCGGCTGTGGCGGCGGGGGAGCTACCCTTGACCAGCAACATTGCATAGGTCGCCCACCGTTTTACATGACGCTCCCTTACAATCTTAGGACGAAGGAGCTTACAGTGCTGACAGGACACTTCAGCGTGGTTGAGGGGAGGACACTTGTTGCACCAAGGGTGCTTGTCTTACCAGGGAAATTTTCCCTTACAGGAAGGGCAACATTTAAATGGAGTCTTGTCCATAGCGCAAGGTAACAGAAGCAACGACAATACCAAAGGGGCAAAGAGAGAGGAGAAGGAAAGACATTCTTAAAAGAAGGGAACCCCCAAACCCCATTCTTCCTACTCGGAGGCCGGCCAGAAGGCCCGGCCACGTGGTGGACAGCGTTGACCGGAACCCCAGCCGTCGAAGTCTGTTGTTCTGTCTTTGACAGCGGTTCAGTAATTGTCGAAAGGGGACGAATGTTGTATAAATGACCAAAGGCCGGGACTTTTACAAATTGCTATTTTTGATAGAGCTTCTCATAAGGCGATCAGCTAGCTGGGTGGAAAAAAACAATCTGAGGGACCTCGATGCGTGTGGATTTCTGGGTACACTACACATCACGTTAGGGATAGTGTTACAGATACGCCTATTCCGATGTCCCCTTTCGATCCTCGAAAGACAAGATGCAATACTCTGCGGTTACCACTAGATGTCAGACTATATGCACAGCATGCAAGTCTAAGCAGATTAACAAGCATCAGAAATATTCCATATCGTTTGAGAATTGCTTGTCCCAGACTTGCTAGTCTCTTAGCTTTTAGCCTTAATGCGTTGTACCATTCGCTTTCATTTATGCTGCGATTAACTAACCCCTTAAGTGCCAAGGACGAGGCATCTCAACAAAATTGAAAAGAGATGCGCTAGCACTTAAACATTAAGGACAGAATACAAGGATAATTCTAACAGTTTCAACAAGTTACCAGGGTATAAATATGACTACTCAGAGAGTGGGGTAAGGACAAAGGCAAAACCCGATAGGTTATGTCTCTCTATGGGGTGGGGATTATACTCACAGTCCACTTTTGGGTTTTGGGATTTTTGGTCAGTCAACAGGGTCTGGTCACCACACGGCGGCGCGCCTAGCAAAAGTCAGCTGGGCAAGGTCTGTTCACTGGGTAGCGAACAGCTGGGCAATTCGGGTCACTAGATGGCACATGTACCGCTGGATGCAGTTAGTGGGCAGCAAGCCGGTCTGATTTCAGGATGCAAAAGGTACCACAGCTTTCCCATTTTTAATGGGAGGTTAGTCCTGTCATGGACTCTTATTTATAATGCATAGTGACATCATAGAAGTGGCTAGGCGTGGCTTAGCTAAGCACACCTCTAAACCACTGGATTGGTCAGGGGTGATAGTCCCCGCCTCGCTCTCAGCTGGTTGGATTTCAAAGGCAGAATGTCAGATTTATGATGTGAGTTTTACAATGTTCAAAAACCTCCCACAGTTACTTTAGCTAAAATCTGATTTTGCCACAAATGGTACATTTATACAGTTGAAGTCTCTTAGCAAATTACATAAACAGGTTACATATTGTATGCAGACCATTGCAGTCCAACTGTGCAATCTGTGAGACATTATTTTGTAAGTTGAATAATCTTTGGTCATTTTCAGTCATTTTCAGTGTGAAATGTTCGGCCTAAAATTCTGTGATTTTACATGTGAATAAATACTATCATGGGGGCCTATTTCTGTTAATTTTTAACGTTCCATCATGTGTCCTTTCCCCATGATTCACATTCTTCTGGCATTCATGTCCAATACATGCTATTGACAGCCAAGCTCTTATTTGAAAGCCACAAAAATCACATTTAAACTACTAAATTTTTACATTTTTGCAAAGTCCTGTTGCAAAGATAACCATCTTCAAAGTGTCTTAATAAAATAGTCTCTTGAAACAAATGGGCATCCTTTTTCCTACACTGGCCCATTCTTTTCTTTTCAGCTACCACCAACTGTCACTTTCCCCAGAGAGAGGATGGGGTTTTCCCAGCTTGATTGAAGGTATATTGCCCCTTCTCCACTTCGCACATCCATGTCCTGGAAATTCCATTGTAGAGGGCTCAAGGCTCAACACAGACTAGAGTCTGTCCAACCTACTAATTATCACTGGGGTGTTAGCATCTACTGAGTGGGCCCCTTTTGTTTCTGTAGTCCTCTCAGCAAAAACCTGTCTTGGGCTGATTTCTCCCCCCCATGCAGCCACTGAAGTTTGATTTAATTCTATTTATTTTTGCTCTGAATTGGAAGAAAACCTGCTGGATAGAACCATTTCATACATTGTATTTTCATAGTACAATCCCCTTTCACATTGCTAGGCAAGAAGAAGTTTTTGTTCAACCTAGTACTTTCAAACAAGCATTTTTCGCCTTTAGTTTGCAAAGCCCATGTATACACATGTGGTGCAAGCTGCCAGCACTTTGCCTTCAAATTCGGTTTTTGACTTTCCATCTGGATTCCCACACTGTTTTGCAGTTATAGTTATTTTCTTTTAGGCAGTAGTTTATTTGAACCACCTATGCACTGAAATTGACATAGCCCATAGCTGGAGTTTCTTTGAATTACTGATCCTTGACACTTTGTAACTTAAAAGTGCAGCTTTTTCCCATGCAGCAGAAAATTAAGTTTCTTTGTTGATTTTTCTCAAATTTGGTTTGACAGAGCCTGTCATTCAGGGGTCATGCTTGGTTTTGCTGACGAACAATGGGGATATGAATGGGCATGGCAGGGCCTTATTACTAAATGTGGTTTGAGGAAGAACAGATAAAAATAGTGTCAGAGCAGCATCATTTCAAGGTAAAATACCCCCTTTTCAATGGGGACTTTGGGCTGGCAGGAAAGCAGCTCTGCTTTTTCACTCTATTTCTTTTGTATATGGAAGAAGACACTGGCAGGCTTCTTCAACGTGCCCCGCCTTGTTCTATGCTGCCCAATATGTGCTTGACAAGATGGTGCAGCCATCTTTTTGTCATTGCAAAATGTAGTTTTTAGGCCATGGTGCTCACAGGAGCTAGCACAGCCATTTTGTTGTTTCTGCTGAAATGCAGCTTGGTGATGTGGGGAAGTACAGCTGAGTTGGGTCAATATATCCCACAACCACCCCCCCGACTCTTCTGAGATTCCTTGTCGAGGGAGAGCAGGGGAAAGTGGGATTCATCAGGTGGGCAACGGGGCTCCTCAGGTGAAGTCCTTCCATCATCCGGGAGCGGTACTTCCACGATCCTCCCGTTGTCTCACGTTGTAGTGCGGTTTGACACCCGCAGCTTCCCCTTATGTTTTTCTTTATGGTGTGGAGTGACACCCCCAGCTTTCTCTTAGATCTTTTTTTATGGTGTTGAGCGACACCCCCAGATTTTCTTTGATTTCTTCCTTCCAGGTCGCTGGGGAGTGGTCTTTGAACCAGTACGAATCTATTAAATAAATAAGAACTGGTTACTTAATTTTCCCACTAACTTCCTTCCAATAGGGTTGACAGCAGTGGGACACGCATGCATTCAATAATGACAATTGATAGTAAAGAAACATACTCCCTGTTACATAATTATACTTATAAATTCATCGTTGCCTTCTGATTCTTCTTTTTCTTATTCTTACGCTTCATATGTCTTCTCTATTTGATTCTCTCTTGGCTCCTCAATTTGCTGCAAAGTGTGCCTAGGGTGACAACTCTTTAGCTGATTAATATGGACCCATTTCTCTTCTGTCAGTTCTCCTTTGGGGATGCAGATTCTGTAGGCGACAAGTGAGATTTTATCTACAATTTCAAAAGGACGCCACCAGCTTGGCAAAAATGTATGCTCTTTGGTCTGGTTCCTTTGGAAATTGTACAAGTAGACCCCGTATCCTACTTGGTATTCCTTTTTGGTTGTTTTCAAACCATATTGAGTCTTCATACCCTCTGCAGATCTTTCCAGATCCCGCTGAGCATAGGCAAAAGCATGTTGAAGGTGTTTACTTAGATTCTTAACATACTCATGAGTTGTGGAGGCGTTTATCAGTGTCTGCTCCTGTGTTCTATAGAGCAGATGCTGAGGTAGCACCATCCTTCGTCCAGTCATCAGCTCAAATGGAGAAACATTTTGGTTGCAGAAGAAGGTTTAGATCTCATGGGCATCAGGACAAGATGTAATCGATGTCCCAACCTGGCCCAGAGTCTGCCACAAACATTTTTAGAATGCTCACAATGGTTTTATTGTACCTCACAACTCCACCACTAGAGGACCGCAGTATGCAATGTGAAGTTTCCTTTTTACCCCAAGTATCTCCCACATCTTTGTCAACACTTTTCTGGTGAAGTGACTACCTCAGTCTGACTCAATCCTTTGGGGTAGGCCAAAATGTGAGAAGATGTGGTTGATCACCAGGGCAGCTGCTGTTTCTGCCTTGCAATTTG
Organism: Ambystoma mexicanum; assembly: GCF_040938575.1. Taxonomy (NCBI): domain Eukaryota; kingdom Metazoa; phylum Chordata; class Amphibia; order Caudata; family Ambystomatidae; genus Ambystoma; species Ambystoma mexicanum. Next base: position 1,394,611,976 of record NC_090934.1, on the reverse strand, counting down.
GGGCCGGGAGACATTCCACCCATTTGGTGAATAAGCATGTTACGGTTAACATGTACTTGTTCCCCCTAGAGGAGCGAATCACAGGCCCGATGAAATCTACTTGTAAATCTGACCAAGGCAGTGTCATCCACCTCTTCTGGAGGTGACCTTGGTGTGTGAGTGTTGTTGGCTGAAATTGTACACACACAAGACACCCCTTCAAGTATTGGTCGAGGTCCTGCTCCATGTGTGGCCAGTATGCAACCTTCCGCAAGATTTCTAAAGTAGTGTGAAATCCCTGATGACCGGCTGTGGCCGACTGGCATCAGGCTTCGGAATGAGGTAGGGACCACCCACTGGCCACAGCCAGATATGTATCTCCTTACCAACAAACCGTCTTGGATTCGGAAAAGTTTTGGACATTTCATCAACATTTTGAGGTTGTTAAGTTGTGCGTCACGTAACTTGGACGTACCTCTGATTCCGGACGACGTCCGCGTTGGGTAAACCAGACTGCAGTTCAGGGAAACCAGTAGAGATAATGGCACAAGGAAGTAGCCTCAATCCAGTCCTGAGGGCACAGGAATGGACGGGGACCACCCCCCAATGACACAGACCTTCTTCCTGTAGTAGATCGATGTTCGAAGAAGCAAACACAAGCAGGACTGGCAGCTAGATGGTCTAGAAGTCCAGAGAGATGAGAAGCTCTGGTGTGGACCCCAGGAGGAGAGCTCAGGATATTGCAGTGAAGAACTTGACACACTCTCAGTTCAATAGGATTCCAAGGGACAGTCAAAAATGCTGGCTGAGGAATGCTGGATAGCCGAGGAGACTGAAGAGTCCAGGCCCAGGCGAGCCCAAATGAAGCAGAGGCTCAGTAGGGGCAAGCAAGAAGACTGGTACCCCAGCAAGGCAGCTAGACACGGATTCCAAGTACTCAAACCCAAGGACCCTCAGGAACCCCAGGAGAGGAGGATCCAGGGAGGAGAAAAACAGGAGATAAGCAGGGAGGCCAGGCAGGTAAGCAGGGGGACCAGGCAGGTAAGCAGGGAGACCAGGCAGGGAAACCAGGCAGGGAAGCTCCCCACTAGAGGCTGGAACCAGGTGGGGGAAACAGGAACCCAGATCAAGGTGGCAAGCAAATAGGGCAGGAAACAGGATCCAACTGGAGCCAGGAAGGGCGGCGAAACAACGGTGGGTCAGGAACGAACCACGTTAAGACGCCATTCGTTCCCGCACCCGACCGCTATTTACAGCCGCGGCATGAAGCCGAGGCTTGGAGCGTGGACGGTTCCATCCATGTGCCGTGGTCCTGCCGGTGCAAGAACGAGGCTTGGAACACAAGCCATCGGTCGCCTTGGTCCGTGGCGCACGCGTGCGCCTGTAGACGGAACCAGGCATCAGGCTCCGACATCAGGGAATCTCCCTCCCGATGATCCGATGCCTGAAGTAGAGCTGCCAAGGGAAGTGGTGACCCGCAGCCTTCCAGGTACGTGTCCTAACACCGGTCCTTTTTCCCAATTTAATCGTTATCTGTCAGGGGAAAGTTCTCAGGGTCCTCAATATGTTGATAACATTTCCCAATAATCGGATCCCCTTTTTGTGCCCTGATTAAATCAGCATCTGGGGTCTCCTTACTCCACTGGGCAGTTGAGAGTTCATTGTGAGCATTTGTCTGGGACCTAGTGATAGCAGTGACCTGGATTTCCCCCAATAGGGACTTACCCTTGATCTTCTTCCAATAGATGGTCATCCCAGTAGAGGTGACCAGATCATCAATATTTTGGATTAGCTTGCCATGTTTAAGCGTTTTTTTGTTAGCACATAGCATGCCTCTGATTTCGCAATTAACCCGGTGCTCCACAAACCCATTCTGGACATAATCTGAATCAGTGATTATGACCAGTTTGTGGAGTTGGGGTTGGACGGCAGCGAGGATGGCCTGATGAACTGCCATCAACTGTGCCACCTGACTACTGCGGGACCGATTTTGTACCCAGCGGAGGGTTCCGGGGTATCATTCACCCAGGCATTCCCAACGCCGGCCACCAGCTCCTTTTCCCCGTTGTTATCAACATGGTAGGAGCACCCGTTCACATAAAATGTGGGCATTCCCTTGCACTTGTCTTCTTCATAGACTTTGTGCGGGGAATTCAGGTACGCCTCCATGTTGTCCTGGGTTTTAAGACTTTCGTCCTCAAGACAGTTATCTCTGGTACAATCATGCAAGTCAGCCAGACCTTGCCCTAGGGGACTCTGCTTGTTTTGGCCACATCTGACCTCCACAGGAAAGCCTTGCATTGACAGAATCCAGGAAGTAATTCTGGAATCACTCACATTTCCGGCCCCAATTCTGTCACTTTGGAGGTATTGCAAAGGCTGGTGTGGAGTCTCCACTATGATGTGTTCCCCCTGGATGAATGGGCGGTAATTTGCAATGCCCTCACCGTTGCCAGGAGTGCCTTCTCACAATCGTTGAATTTTTCCTCCACAGAGGATAAAGTCTTACTTGCATAGGAGATGACTTTATTGACCTTGTCATGCTTCTGATATAATACTGCTGTCAAGCATGTATTCGAGAACCCTGTCTCCAAGAAGAACTCCTTGTTTTTGACAGGGTAAGCTAGACAAGGCGCCTGTGAGATGCTTCTTTTAAGTTGCTTTACTGCTTCGGCTTGTTCTGGACCCCACTCCCAATTGACCCCCCTTTCAACAGATGGATCAGGGGTCTTGTGATCTCTGCGTAATCCTCAATGAACTTCCTACTGTAATTAGTCAGTCCAAAGAAGCTTTCTAGCTCCAGCAGAGTTGTGGGGTCTTTAAGTTTTAGGAGTGCTTCCACTTTCTTCTCCTGGGGACAGAGATCCTCAGGAGTTATCTCATGCCCCAAGAAGTTGACACAGGTCCTGCACTACTGCACCTTTTGGAAGGATAGTTTTGCTCCGGCAACCCTCAACTGTGTCAGAACATAACGGATTTCCGCTATGTGTTCCTCCACAGTTGAGCTTTTTATCAGGAGATCATCCACATAGGCCAGGTTACCCCTTTCACCCAAGTCGGGCATAGCCTTATGTAGGAAGATGTTGAATTTGTTGCTGGAGTTGATGTATCCGAAGGGAGTCCGGGTCCACATCTACTGCTGCCCCCCCGAAGGTAAAGGCCAGCTTGTATTGGTCCTCCCTACTGACAGGCACAGTCCAGTATCCATTGGTCAGGTCATGGCAGTGTATATCTTTGACCCCTGGATCTGGGCCAGCCCCTGGTCAATGTATGGGAGGGGCCATCGGGACATGTGGACACGTTTATTCAGCTCCCTCAGGTCAGCACAGAGTCTCCACTGGCCGTTCGGTTTTAAAATCCCCAGCTCCGGATTATTAAAGGTGCTGTAGACAGGACGAATTATCCCACGGGACTCAATGTTTTTGATTATTTCTGTCAGGGACTCCATGGATGCGAGAGGCAAGCAGTATTGCTTCACAAACATTGGAGTCATTCCAGGGTCCGTGTGAATTGTTTTTGTATGTATTTCGGTGCAACCACAGTCAAATGAGTCCACCGCAAAGAGATCTAGAAAATCTAAGAACACCTGTTTCAACTTTTGCTTTTGCTCTGGAGTCTCACAGGCATCAGCTAGGTTGACCCACTCTTCAACCATTTGCCTGAAGCCTGGAATGACTTCCAGTTTTGCTATCTCAGCGGCCTCCTCCAGCTGGGTGGAGAGGTCCCTGGTTAGAGTATTGACCTGGACAGAGGGTTTCAGGTAGGAGAGGCTGTCATTGTGGACCTGGAAGAAAACCTCATCCTGCCCAATGTCACCGGTCACCTCTTCGTCACCCTAAGGGCAGAAAGAGTACACCTTGCCGGGTGAAGATCCTGTCTGGTGGTAAGTCATTGTCACTGTCATTGTCAAAACAGTCATTGGGGATTGGTCCTATCAGTTGATTTCCTAGATCCATGGAAAAATGTCGGTCATCAGCCGCCATTCCAATAATGGTGCCTGCGGCCAGAGTGATACTCCTAGGGTCGCTGTTATCCATCAATATTGGAATGGTGTTGTGTTCTACATTGACTAATGGTGTTGGGTTTACCCCCAACCCCTGCTGTTGGAGATGGGCATTGGGGTGAACATATGCGTCAGGATTTTGCAGTTTCTGTCCTCTTTTAATTTTTAATTCAAGTGGGAATAGTCGGGTCCGTCCTGGGATGGTGACCTCCTCTCCAATTTGAACTTCAACTGCATACGGCAGCAATTGGGCGGACCAAAATGCTTTTTCTGAATCATCAAAGTCTGTGGGATTGCCCCCTAGTCGGGACCAGGCTTTGTAATTTATCAGGTCCAAATAAATGTCAAAACGATTGAGAATGTCACTGCCTAAATAGAATGCAGCAGGGACATCTTGCACGACCCAACAATTATGTTCTATGCTTTTTTACCTATAGCAATTTGGAGCCTACACCTGCTAGTCAGGAGATGTTTGGAATTGGAAGTTGCCAGGCCCACGTCCCACTTATTGATCAATTTAAATGTGGGAATGGCTGGATCTTTTGGGAACTTTCGGAAAATGGCTTCGCTGATGAAGCTCTTACCGTTGTTCATGCACACTCAGGCGAGAACAGATTCCATCCCCTCATTTAACCGAATACGGAGGAATAACTGTCCTCTAATTTTCTGAATATCAGCTAAACTTTGATCTGATTTCTCATCACATTTGACTGTGGAATTGGGATTTTCAGATTGTGAATCAGTAAAAAACCTCAAAGTATTCCAGTGTGGAATGCCACTTGAAACTGGAAGGAAGGCTGATTTTCAAGAATGGAGAGGAGTTCCCATCACCAGTTTGTTGTCCTACAGCAATTACTGTCACGTCAGGTATTTGATTGTTCTGGAAATGAAACTTAATATGATCAGATTTTTGTTCAACCATGTGGCATGTGACATTTAAACTAACATGGTTGACACTCTGTTTCAATTTTATTGGCCTGTTAGTCTGAGTCCAGAGGACCTTATTTACACAGTCTATTAGGGGGGACAGCCTGCGCAGGATGTTATTCCCTAGTAGACAGCGTGTGCCCTCTTGAGTCACGGCTATGACCGGGTGTTTCATTTTGTATCGCCCAATTTTTATTTCCAAATGCGTTCTCCCCTTGACAGGAATTTCATTTCCGTCAAAGTTTTGGAGTTGTCCAGGAGAAGGGGTGAGAGGGATCTGGTATCTCTCCCCCTTCCTGAATTTAGCTGATCCAAGGCCCTTTTTGACAGAAGAGTGGCTTGGGATTCAGTGTCCACCAGCGCTGCAAATGTACATTGCCCTTGCACTTGGACCGGGGCATAAAATCTACCCTCTTTCTCCTCCAATGGGCAAAAGGTAATGTGCATTCCGGGCAAGCTGGGTGGTCAATTTCTTTATTTTAGACTCCGACACAGGGGTAGTTTGGGCATAATCCTGTGTTGGAGTTTGGGAATATGAAAGAAAAATTTGACATTCTGATATTTGGGGAGTTTTGGGCTCCCCTTTTTCTGATTCTGGGCTGCCCCCCCTTTTTGGAGGCAGTGACCAGAATTGATTCGGGAAGTTTGGGAATCCTCTTTTAATGCTTGATTTCCTGGATGCTCATTCTGGGGTTCCAGTATGGGCTATTCTGAGTCAGTCCCCACATCCACCTAGTCTTCATTTAGATCTCTTGGGACCCATTTGTTCTTTGGGAGGAGTTCCCCCGTCCCTGAAGGAGAAGATTTTTTTTTGCTGAATCCTCTAAGGATTCTTTCCCTTCAAACTGGAGGACACTAACGTCCTCCACAAAATGGGCCTTTTTGCTGCCTTAATTTCTACCAACCCACCCTCTGTTCCCTGGGTTGCAGATTTTCGGGGGCAAGAGATTTTGGTTCCGGTTCCTGGGCATCCAGGGGCTTTCCACGAGTGAGGAAGGAAGCTTACCCTAGGGCTTTACACCACCCATCCCTCCGTGCCTCCTCCTCTGGAACCAGTGAGTTGTCAGGGTTCTCTCCCCGTCATTGTTCTGGGGTGCCAGACTCTTGGTTTGTGGGGTCCTGAGCCGCTATGTTCTTCTGAGGGTTCTGTGTTGAGCCCTCAACATGCGACCCAGATCCTGGGTAAGGTTCTGGACATGGCGCTCCAGTTGGGACACCAGTTCCGGCTGGAACAGGGGTCTCTGTTCATATCTAGGTGGATCACAGGAAGGGTAACTATCCCTTCCCCCATTGTACCCTGGATATTGTGAACTTTGGTAACCCTCCATCCTTGGCCTCCCCTCTCCCGGATTGGGTTGTCTGGTTTCCTGAAAGCGGGAAAAGAAAAGAGGGTTGTCCTGCAGGTTAGGGTTTTGTGAGTACCGTGGGAAGAAACTTAACCCAGAATTTGGGGCATTACTGCCCTCCTGGGGGAAGTTAGGAGGGAAGTTTCCCAGTGCAGTACTTACCTGATTGGATCCCCCTTGGGCTGTGGGAGTCCATACATACCCCAAGATTGGTTGGTTGCCCTTGTATCTGGGACTTATATAATCAGGGGAGTTAGGGGTCCCATTGGTGGGATTACCTCCCTGACTGCCACCTGTTCGTGATTGGCCAGAAGGCCTTCTCGGTCTCTGAATTTTATGATTTTGTGTAGGTACATTTTTAGGCTCCCCATCTCTAGGTCTAAAATGGGGGCAACCTTCACCTCCACCACCTTAGCAGCAGCAGGGGTGTTGGCTGGTTTGGGGTTTTTGGCCAGGTTTTTGGACTTCATAAATGCAGGTGGCCTGCTCTATGACCCAGTCCAGAGATAGATCTTTTATTGTGGAAGTCCCTCACCAGCTGGGTCATAATATACTGTGGGAGCGCATGAAAGAAGGTAGTTATAAACTCCTTGCTATCCGTGCACACCCTCCTAGTGGTTTGTGCAAAAGCGCGTTTTAGCTCCTGCACAAATTCTCGTGGGGCTTGATCTTAGTTTAGTTTAGTTTCTTTATTTGTAAAGCGTGCCTTGCCCTCGGGCATCTGGGCGCATATCTCAGATAGGCTACAGATACATAAATACAGCAAATAGTACAGTAGGAACTTGAGTCATATATAATAACAATTTACAGACATTTACAGTGGAGGGATATACAGGTCATAAGCATACAAGATTTACTTTAGCAGGAAGGTACATAAATGTGTCAGGATATGGTGCTAATTGTCATTGTCCTGAAACCACAGTTTTGTTTTGTATTTTGAAAGCATGAGGGGAGGGTTCGGACCTGAGTGTGGAGTGCAATGAGTTCCATGATTTGGTTGCTAGCACCGGGAAGCTGCAACCGCCCGCTTTCTGTCGCTTGAACCTGGGTGGGGCAAGACAATTGGTTTGGGCAGTGCGCTGCGGACGTGTGGATGTGCAAGGTATGTAGCAATTGGCAAGGTATGTTGGAGCCTGGTTAGAAAGACACTTGTGAGTGAGTGAGATTCTTTGGGCTACTGAGAGCCAGCCCAGGTTGCGTCTGCTGTCAGAGAGGTGGTTGTTTCTTGGGATAATAAGGGCTGCTCTGATAGCTTTGTTTTGGGTGACCTGCAGCTTGTTTATGTTCCGTTGACTGGTTCCCAGATAAAGAGCGTTGCAGTAGTCGATCTTGGACATAACAAGTGTTCTGGCTAAGATAATGCAGTTAGCCATGGAGAGAAAGGAGCAACAAGCGGTAATCAATTTGCACGTGTAGCCGGAGGCAGATGTAACAGAGTTGGTTTGTCTGGAGAGAGACAGGGTGGAATCAAGGTAGATGCAGAGGGTTTTGGTGTCATTAGAGGCCTTGATGGTGTTGCCGTCAATGATGAAAGATTTGAAGGCAGGATCAAGATTGCTGAGGTGATATTGTGATCCAAGGATGAGGAGTTCAGTCTTATCATCATTGAGGCATAGCTCTTGTTGAGCCATCCAGGCCTATATGACCAAGTAGATGTCATTCAGTGATTTGGTGTCCGCCAAGTAGTCTCCTGTGATAGGGATGAGTATCTGGGCGTCATCGGCATAATTCGTATAGGTGACACCCAGATAGTCAAGAATGTCAAAGAGCGGTTTGGTGAACATGTTGTATAATGTAGGAGATACACATGAGCCCTGAGGCACGCCGCAAAGGACAGATGAAGGTCTAATAATAGTGTAGCCGTCGGAGATGGCGAGAGCTAGTAGTGGTCCTGAGGTGGCATGTAACCAGGTCTCATTTATGGCCAAGAAATCAAGGTCTTGTGTTATAATGAGGTCAGCAATATCTAAGGCGTGCGCAGGGAGTGACCTGGCATTGATTAAGGCGCCTTTGATCATGGTTGCTTTAGGGGGCTTACTGAGTGGTGAGTGTATAGCGTTGTTGCGAGGAGGTTGTGTGGATGAAGGGCTCTGTGGTGGCTGGGAGAGCCTCTGGGGTGTGTGGGTTTGGCGGGGGAATCTTGAACCTAGTCTTGCGTTCCTTAAGGTCACTGAGCAGGGTTGATGGGGTGTTGGTTTGGTGGCGAAGTGTTCCAGCCATAGTGCAGGTGAGTTCAAATAGGGATTGTGTGGAGTCAAGGTGGCATGGGTAGGGGCTGGTGTATTGTGGTCATTGGGCAAGAGGTGAGTCGGCGAGCTGGCGGAGTGTGACATGGTGAGCTTAGATGTCACGCAGAACTTGTGTTGTGTGGTGGGGCCTTATAAGATGGTGTAAGCAATGGTGATGAGGAGAGGGAGTATCAAGAGGAGGTGCTGATGCATAATGAGTAGTAAGCAGAGTCAGGATAAGCGAAAGTGCTTGTGTGATAAAAAGCAGGATGGTATTTAGTCTAGGCAATTTAGATTGATAGCATAAAGAGCAAAATAATACAAATTACATGCAATAAGCATGTGGTGAACCAGTTGAGAAGTCTGGAACATCAGTTGGCAATGCAGTAATGGCAATATGGCACACTAGGGTAGTATATAGAGAGCAAGAGCGCAAGGGTGTTACAGTAGCAGAACATATGGCCATGTAGGGCACATTGCGGGATTATCACCATAACAGAATACAGGCAGTGCAAGGTGCAGTGCTAGGGTATTGCAGTAGCTGAACATATGGTAGTGCGGGGCATAAAGCGAGGTTATCACCATAACAGAATACAGTAGCAGAGCATATGGCAGTGTGGGGCACAATGCGAGGTTATCACCATAACAGAGCACAGTAGCAGAACATATGGCAGTGCGGGGCACAATGCGAGGTTATCACCATAACAGAACACAATAGTAGAACATATGGCAGTGCGGGGCGCATATAGGGTGAGATGCGGTTTGCCTGTTTTGAAGAGTACGTGGCAGGGTTAGTCGCTCTGAGAGGGGACAGGGGTAAGGTTGTGATTCTCGTGAGAATCTGTTGGTATTGTGTGGGAGTGGGCTTAGCGCTGCAGAGCTGTTCCAGGGACATAGAGTGGCGATGGAAGTCAGAGGGGCGCCGTGACACACTGGTCAGGTGGTGGAGGTGTGGTTTGCAGAGCGGCACGAATTTGAAGGCAGAAGGGGATCGGGTCAGAGTGTGCGTGCTCTTGTACTCACTTAGTGGGGTGGTGATGAGGCAGCCTTTCTGGCCGACGGTCCGGACGGCTCAGGACAGGCTTAGCCAGGTGATAGCCTTGCAGTCGAGGCCTTCTAGGAGGAGGGCCGGTTCATGCCTCCGGTCGCGGATTGGCCAATAAGTAGAGTGCTGTGGTCAATTCGAGATCTTCCCCGCACTGCAGATTGTAGGCCGCTTTGCAAGCCTCTTGGGGGTTTCTGTGGGCAGAAAAGTGTTTCAAGATGGCCGCCCTGTAGGTAGACCATCTTGAGTGCTTCTGGTCCTCCAGTCCAGCAAAGAAGCTGGAGTACTCAGGGGAGAAGGTCCATTTAACATACTATATGCAGTTCTGGTTGTCTTTAAGGAGAAAAGTATCCATCATCTGCTCATAGAGTTCCAAGTGTTCCCAGACAGAATATTTTGCGTTTTTGTCGTATGGGGTTATGACACTCCTATTGGCCTTAATCTGCCTAATTGGTCTTTTGTCATAACTCTCTTGAATTTATTTGCCTTCTTTGGCTTAGTCACCATTGTCCACTTGCCCTCAGACTCAGAGGCGCTGCTACTTGAGGTCCCCTCATGATCATCTAGGCGCTCCCTGATTCTTTGAGCTTGAGAGAAGCTTGCAAAATGGTGGGGCCTAGTTCTACTCCGCTTTGGCGCACAGCAGAGTAGTCTTCTGACTCCTCCCTGCTTCCAGCATTGGCAGAGGATCCCCCCCACTGCCCTGATTGGGTAGCAGTCTTCAGGATGCTGTTATGGGGCCTCTTTTCCTGTTGTTCCTGAGCAAATTGAACCAACCGGTCCCTTTGGAGGTAGTGCTCCTGTAGGTCTGTTTCCATGACTCTCTCCTCATAGGGGGTTTCCTGGTCAGAGACATCAGCCATTATATTTTTGTACCTGCATAGGGATGCCCTTCTATCAATTTATGGGGGGCACTGACCTGTCAGTTCCATCATGCTTGGCCTATTAATTTCTGATGGCCTCATGATTTCCGACTCATGTGAACCGACAGCCATGACGTCAGGTCAGCAGTGCACAAAGGATTAAATTGGTGTGAGTCCCTTACTATAGAGGTCATCAAACTATTATCAGGGGTTGACCTTTCCCGCTCTACCTGTTCGGGGTCCCTAAAGTTTGTATTAGATCTAGGATACTCCTTTTCCAACCTCGCTAGTTTTTCTTTCTCATCCCCTATCTTTTGATAATATGCAAAGATCTGAGACTTTTGCTCAGCTTTCAGGGTTTTACTGGCCTCTATGACCTGCTCTTGCACTGCCACTTGTTTGTGGAGCCATTCATTCTCTTCACAGAGGACCTCGTTATCTCTTTGTGCTGCCTGCATAGTTTGAGCACCCTGAGCCAATTTTTGTTGCAGGAGACTCACCTCCAGAGTTTGTGCATCTTTGGTTTGGGTATTATCTTCCAGAGCACCTTCTATCCATCTGGCATGCTCCAGTAGATTCCCATACTCTGTTTTGAGTTCATTTAGTTTCTGGAGGGCTAACTCACTTCCCTGTAATTCTGTTTTTAAATTGCTTACTTCCTGGTATAGGGCGTCTTTCTCCTGACTTAGGGTGCCCCTCTGTTCAGCTAGGTAATCCCTTTGTTTCTTGATGGTATTTAATTTCTGGCGCTCTTGATCACATTCTGCTTGAGAGTGGAGGTCTCTCATAATTAATTAATTATTTTCCTCTTTCAATTTCTCTATCTGATCTTGAAGGGTAAATATCTGCTCTGCGCAGGCTCTATTATAATTTATTTGTTGATTTCACTTCTGTTGACTCTCTTGCAGAGAGTCAACCTTTTCCCTACACTCCTCTTTCAATGCCTCTAATTGGGTCTCTTGATCTGCATTATTCTGCTGTTGGAGAGCCAAGTCCTCTTTTAATTTTATGATGTAATTTCCAGATTCTACCTCCAACTCTTGGCTCTTTTGTAATTTTTGTTCTGCTAAATGTAGATCAGTCTGGATTTCATTTAATAGTTCAGATTGATTCTGCGCCAGAGTTGTATTTTCCTCATGCTTGCCCCACATCACCCCCATGTGGAGATACATGTAGGCCACGATTCCAACAATTTTGATTTGCTCCTCTTTAATTTTTGGGGTCATATATAACTCACTCAAAGCATGGTGTAATAGGCCACCGTCCTGTCATGTATCCATGCCTATGGTGGTGACCTGTTGCGTTGTTTCTTCTAGCCAGACTTTTTCATCTTGTTCAGGCCATTCACCTCTGACAAATAGCTTGTGCAGAAGGTGCTCCCTAGCCATATTGATTTCTACTGTGGTCATTTTGGACATGTTCTTTCTTTATTAATTTATTTATTTATGTAAGGGTAACCTGTATTCTATTGCCTTCTGTCTATTTTGGGGTTGATTTAGCTTACATTTTTAGACACAGGCCTGGTATTTGTTTTTGGGGAGGCGCTTGTACAGTGTAACCCAGTATTCCAACTACACAAAGTATCACTACCTTGCAGGTTAGTCTGCTGTGTTGGACTGTCCCGGGTGGCACCAAAACCCAAATCCCGGAGACGAATCCCAAGTTTGTTAAGGATTTCAATCAGGCGACACACACGTTGGTCTCAGCCTAGGATGTAGCGCACAACTGAGATGCCTTTCTCCTTATTTTATGCAAATTCATGAGATGGTACACAACTCGTATCACACCCCCTTTTTCAAATACCCCGGGTCACAATTGACCTTGGTGAAAATACAATATTTTATTTATTTTTAAAATTAAAAAAAATCATACAATTTTTAATTTGGGGCAGCAATCACCAATGGGTTGATAATTACAATAGAAATGTAAGCAATGCACTTGGTTAACCTTCTAGTAGAACATATACGAAGCACAAATGAAAAGGAGCACTTTTTGAATTAGGAGAGATAGCACCCACGTTCAGGTTTCCCCCTGCAATGTTCCCTCAACCCACAAATAATTGAATTCTGAGTGGATAGAAAGAAGCAGCAGGTAGTCAGGGATAAGAAGCAGAAAACAGAATCACAATCGGACCTTCCCTTACAGAATAAAAAGACTTTAAACCCTTAGCAAAGGCCTAAAATAACAATAAAATTTTACAAATAATTAATTAATGTGTGGTTAAATTATAATATACATATGTTTTATCACAATAGCATGTATGTTATATCACCGGCAATCTCAAGGCAATGGATCAGCAAAAGGCACACAATTCTACAATGAGTGGACAATTTAGAGCATGCTTCAGCCAAATGACACGTTGGAAAACTTGCAATTTTCTCAATTCCTGTTTTAAATTACCCAAATGGTTTTTAATAAAAAAAACGGGGGAAATACTCTGATTTGGAGTGCGGTTTATGGGCTGTGGGATAGATATATATCACAGGGACAATATAGAGGTGAAACTAGGTCTCTAGCTGGTGAATTGAGAGAGATTTGGAAGGTAGAGTGAGGTTCGCTTTTAGGAAAATAGAGCAGTGAAAAGTGAGAAAAATCGGTTTTGAAAGAAAAGAAAATGTTACTTACACTAAATTATCTAGGCTATATTGTTGGAGAGGAACGCAGTAAGCTCCAAAGTTGATTTGCGAGGTCAACCTTGTCCCCCCAGTGCTCAACCCCAACAATAAAATATATGGAAATTAGTTTGATTACTCCAAATATAACTAAGGGCTTATAATTTACACCAGACAAAATTGAAAAGAGATGGTGCTAGCACTTAAACATTAAGGACAGGATACGAGGATAATTCTAACAGTTCCAACAAGTTACCAGGGTATAAATATGACTACTCAGAGAGTGGGATGAGGACAAAGGCAAGACAAGATAGGCTATGTGTCTCTATGGGGTGGGGATTATACTCACAGTTCACTTTTGGGTTTTGGGATTTTTGGACAGTCAACAGGGTCTGGTCACCACACAGCCGTGCTCCTGGCAAAAGTCAGCTGGGCAAGGTCTGGTCACCGGGTAGCGAACAGCTGAGAAATTAAGGTCACTAGATGGCACAGGTACCGCTGGATGCATTTAGTGGGCAAGCAGTTGGTGGGCAAGCAGTTAGTGGGCAAACAGTTAGTGGGCAGCAAGCCGGTCTGATTTCAGGATACAAAAGGTACCACAGCTTTCCCCTTTTTAATGGGAGATTAGTGGGTTGATTCTGGATAAATGGCCCTGCTGTGTATAGGATCAGCAATGCTTTGGGCTTGCAGTGGGGTCTGGAATCTGGCAGGATGAATGCAGAAGATCAGGAGCGCAGGAGCAGGAAATTCAGGACCAGTGGGTCTACAGTCCTCTCATGGACTCTTATTTATAATGCATAGTGACTTCATAGAATTTTATGACTGGGAAGGCTTAGCTAAACACACCTCTAAACCACTGGATGGGTCAGGGGTGATAGTCCCTGCCTCGCTCTCAGCTGGTTGGATTTCAAGGGCAGGATGTCAGATTTATGATGTGAGTTTTACGATGTTCAAAAACCTCCCACAGTTACCTTAGCTAAAATCCGATTTTGTCTCAAATGGTACATTTATACCATTGAAGTATCTTAGCAAATTACATAAAGAGGTTACATATTTTATGCAGACCATTGCAGTCCAACTCTGCAATCTGTGAGACATTATTTTGTACGTTTAATAATCTTTGGTCATTTTCAGTGTGAAATGTTCGGCCTAAAATTCTGTGACTTTACATGTGCGTAAATAATATCATGGGGCCTATTTCTGTTAATTTTTAACATTCCATCATGTGTCCTTTCCCCATGATTCACATTCTTCTGGCGTTCGTGTCCCATACATGCTATTGACAGCCAAGACCTCTTATTTGATAGCCACAAAAATCACATTTAAACTACTACATTTTTACATTTCTGCAAAGTCCCGTTGCAAAGATAACCATCTTCAAAGTGTCTTAATAAAATAGTCTTTTGAAACAAATGGGCATCCTTTGTCCTACAATGGCCCATTTTTTTCTTTTCAGCTACCACCAACTGTCACTTCCCCCAGAGGGAGGATGGGGTTTTCCCAGTTTGACTGAAGGTTTATTGCCCCTTCTCCACTTTGCACATCCGTGTCCTGGAAATTCCATTGTAGAGGGCTCAGCCCAGACTAGATTCTGTCCAACCTAGTAATTATCACTGGGGTGTTAGTATCTACTGAGAGGGCCCCTTTTGTTTCTGTCGTCCTCTCAGCAGAAACCTGCCTTGGGCTGATTCCTCTCCCTATGCAGCCACTGAAGTTTGATTTAATTTAATTTATTTTTGCTCTGAAGTGGAAGAAAACCTGCTGAATTGGCCATTTCATATATTGTATTTTCACAGTACAATCCATTTTCACATTGCTAGGCAAGAAGATGTTTTGTTCAACCTAGTACTCTCAAACAAGCATTTTTCTCCTTTAGTTTGCAAAGCCCATTTTTACACATGTGGTGCAAGCTGCTAGCACTTTGCCTTCAAATTCTGTTTTTGACTTTCCATCTGGATTCCCACACCTTTTTGCAGCTATAGTTATTTTCTTTTAGGCAGTAGTTTATTTGAACCACCTATGCACTGAAATTGACATAGCCCATAGCTGGAGTTTCTTTAAATAACTGAGCCTTGACACTTTGTAACTTAAAAGTGAAGCTTTTTCCCATGCAGCGGAAAATGAAGTTTCTTTGTTGATTTTTCTCAGATTTGGTTTGACAGAGGCTGTCATTCAGGGGTCATGCTTGTTTTGCTGAAGCACAATGGGGATATGAATGGGCATGGCAGGGCCTTATTACTAACAGTATCTTGAGGAAGAACAGATAAAAATAGCATCAGAGCAGCATCATTTTAAGGTAAAATACCCCCTTTTCAATGGGGAGTTTGGGCTGGCAGCAAAGCAGCTCTGCTTTTTCACTCTATTTCTTTTGTATATGGAAGAACACACTGGCAGGCTTCCTCAGTGTGCCCCTCTTGTTCCATCCTGCCCAATATGTGCTTGGCAAGATGGTGCAGCCATCTTTTTGTCGCTGCAAAACACAGTTTTGAGGCCATGGTGCTTACAAGAGCCAGCCCAGCCATTTTGTTGTTTTCTGCTGAAATGCAGCTTGGTGATGTGGGGAAGTACAGCTGAGTTGGGTCAATATGTCTCACAAGGCCCCCCAATGGATGGGGCAGTAGGTTTTGGGCACCCTGGGGGCATATTGGCACACTAATAAAGGGAAGTTGGGTAAACAAACAAAAACATTAAAAATGGTAGGCTACATTTTAGGGGGGCTGAGGGGCACCCTAAACCAGCGGGAAATGTTGTAATAGAAAGGGGGTGGCCCTCTCCCCCCACCCAAAATGGAGTGGGGCCATCTCATGTAGACCTCCCTGAGGGCAGATATCTGCTCCAAGGAAGGGGCACCTGACCCCAGGGAGGGCTGCATGAGCTACCCCTCCCTTATCTGCCCCCAGGGAGGGCTGCATGAGATGCCCCCTCCAATTGGGGTGGGGGGAGAGGGCCACCCCCTTTATATTACATAATTCCCTGGTGGTTTAGGATGCCCCTCCGCCCCCCTTAAAATGCATCCTACCTTTTTCAAATGTTCTTTTTGTTTACCCAACTTCCCTTGGGGCAGATGGGAACATTAGTGTACCATGCCCCCCTCCACTTACGGTGGGGGGAGTGGGCCACCACAAAAGATGGGACAGGCCCCCCAATGGATGGGGCAGTGGGCCGCTTTGCACAAGTCAGACCTCTGTGGTTTCCCACGGGTGTCCTCTTTTTGGAAATGCATGGGGTTCCCTGTTTTCCTTGGTGGCTTTGACACCCTAAGCCCAAATCTGTAGGTTGTCCGTACGAGCAAAATTCCTGAAAATCTGCTGTGCCGAAAGGCTTGGGGTTACCTGTGTTTTAGGCTTCTCCCTTTGCGGCCAGGTAGGTGCACCCACACATGTGAGGTACCGTTTACTTCGGGACACCTGTGGGAACGCGGGAAGGTCAGCCATGTGGTGCTGGCAGCGTGTTTCAGTGGGTGAGAAGAGTGGAATGTGCGACAATTGCGCCTTTTTCGCCCCATTTCGGACTTTGCCGGGGGTTCTGGGTAATAAATTCTGGGCCGATTGGCGCAGGTCAGACCTCTGAGGATTCCCACGGGTGTCCTCTTTTCGAAAAAAATGCATGGGGTTCCCTGTTTTCCTTGTTGGCTTTGACACCCTACGCCCAGATCTGTAGGTTGTCCGCATGAGCAAAATTCCTGAAAATCTGCTGTGCTGAAAGGCTTGGGGTTACCCGTGTTTTAGGCTTCTCCCTTTGCGGCCAAGTAGGTGCATCCACACATGTGAGGTACAGTTTTTGTCGGGACACCTGTGGGAACGGGGGAAGGTACGACATTTGTTGTGTTTGTGTGGTTTTATAACATTTCGACTCATTTGCTGCTGCCCTTTGTCACACAACCCTTTCATTTCCCAAATGTGACTTACATTTATTCACTGCTTTAGGCAAAATAATGGACACATCCCGCTGGGGAATAAGGCCAGGAGATAAGTTGCTAAGATGAACACATTTTATATAAAATTAGCAAGTAAAGAACTATGCTGCCCGAGAGTGCTCTGCCAAACAATATTAAAAAGGCGCACAGCATCATTGATGACGTTTACACATACAGTGCAGACTCTGGCATCTAGTTGGTGAGGGACTTATGGGGTAGTTGATACTATAAGGGATGCGTGATGGTGCTCTAAAAGTCCTGAGGTAGTGTCCCAGAGAGAGGGTGTGTTCTCTCTGTTGCTAGAGTGGTGGTATATTTTTACTTTGTAATGTAATATGGCTTCCACCAGTACTGGCTGACGTATGCTGATGCCTGTCTGTGATTCTTAAGTGTCCTTGAGTTGCCTGAGGGTACTTGGAGGGTTGGTCAGTCTTTGGCAGACCACCCTTTATTGAATGTCCCCCCGTACCTATACCCCTTGCCTGATCTACGCCTGGTACTCTGTATCTGCACTTGTGAAAGTCCTGCCTTTTCGCGAAAGCAAGTGCTGCCTCTCCAGTAGATGGGAAGGAACCGACTGCAGTGGCCCCACCCCCTGATCCAGTTGGAACAATTGGATCACCTCTCCTATTCTAAGGCCGGTTTTCTAAAGCACAATGATGCCTACATAGTCTTATGTAGAAGGGTCTGCACTTTGATGATAGTACCTTGAAGACTGTACCCCATCAGGACCCGAAAATCTTCATCCCACAACATTAGGCAATTCTCTACTCTTCCTTACATCAACTGAACATTGCACTCTGAAATGCTCAGTCTATATGCCATTTTTTCGGAAATATGAACTACAGTTTTTTCTTTGTGACCACACTCTTCACTCTCTCCATAATCTACCTACTCACACAGGGGGTAACTCTTTGGATCTCTTATTCATCTCCACCTCCCCTCAGCCACTAATACTACTACACCATCAATCTATTGTTTCTGCCATCTTCTTTTCACCCTCTGACCTTTCCTCACCACTTGCTTCTCCTATTACTAAAAGGAAATGTAAACCTTCTGCCATGCCCCTTCTCTCCGACCTACAGTCCCCACTCTCCTCCTTCACACCCAATACCTACCGCGCCAACAGTGCCTTCTCCAGCTTCCAATCCATACTATGGGCCTCATTACGACCCCAGCGCTAAACCATGGTGCTATTAGCACCATGGTCCATGCCGGGGTCCGCCATGGTGAATGGCGGAATTACCGCCCCATTCCAAGGTTGGCGGGGCAGTAATTCCCCATTCACCATAGGCCCTTCCCCATTCCCATTTTTGCCCCATAGGGTTCAATGGGAATGGGGAAAGCGCTAAGTACGGTGCCGCAAATTGCGGCACCGTACTTAGCACCAAGGACCCTTTGCGGCACCCTACTTTAACGCCTGCTAAAAGCAGGCGTTAAGGTCGAGTCCCGCAAAGGGAACTCGTAATGAGGTGTGAAGGGTTTAACGGCGCCGACACCTTTTACGGCGCTGTTAAACCCTTAACGCCAGGGTCGTAATGAGGCCCTATGTCTTATTCTCCTCATTTCCCATTATTCACTTTCACCCCTAAGTCTAAGCGGTGTCCAGTCAACTGGTCGACGACAAACTGGTCGACTGCAATTTGGTCGACACCATTTGGTCGAATGCCAAATGGTCGAATTTTTTTTTTTTATATATATATGTGTTTTGTGGGTTTTCGTGTGGGGAAAAAAAATAAAAAAGAAAAAAAAGGGGGTTGGGGGGGGACCCCCCCCAAAAAAACCAAAAAATGGGTAAAAAAAAAAAAGAAAATTCGACCATTTGGCATTCGACCAAATGGTGTCGACCAAATTGTCTGTCGACCAAATGTTTTCGACCATTTGACTGGTAACCAGTCTAAGCATCTTCAGCCATGGGTCACCCCATTCATATGCTCTCTCCGTACAGAGGGCTGCTGCACAGATGGAGGCATACCTACTCTCATGAAGACCAGCAACGCTACCTCTCTGCCCTGAACTCTCTCAAGTCCTCTCTTGATGGAGCGCAAAGGGAATTCTACTTAACTTTCATTGTCTCTTACTCCAACCATCTTCGCCAGCTACAAGGCACCCTATACTCACTCCTCTTAAGTCTATCAACTCCACTCGCAGCTAATGACCTAGCTGAATACTTCACTGCAAACATTTACAAAATTAGAGACTCACTCCTGACATTCCTCACACTCCCCCTTATATTATTCACACAGCCTACTCTACCTCGATCTCCACTTTAGTCACACTAATACTGACAAAGTGCTCTCTCTACTGTTGAAGACTAACCCTCTTGTGGCCCATCGGGCCCACTTGCTCTTTAACTAGTCAAACCAATTGCCTCTATAGTGGCCTCTCGCCTCGCTGAACTCTTCAACATGTCCTTCCTCTGTTTTCAAAACCACCATGGGCATCCCTCTCCTAAAAAAAAAGAAGAAACATTTTTTTTTTTTAAATGAAGAGGCTGGCCCGAACCTACCGGCTAACTTTCACCCTATCTCCTTCTGCACTACTCTGTGCTCAAAAGGGTTGTGTTCAACCATTTTACCAATTTCTTAGACATCCACAACCTTCAAGACCCCTTACCATACCTCCTACAAGCAGGTTTCTGCGCCTGTCACTCCATGGAAACTGCTCTCATGAATGTGTTGACTTTATCGCCTCTGCTAAGCACTCCTTCATCTGTCTGCTACGTTTTACACTGTCGATCACTCTGATCTCCAAATGCTTTATTCTTGAGATTCACAATTGAGAGCTTGCCTAGGTAGGATTGGCAAGGTGCAAGTTAAAATTAAGTCTCCTGGAGCAACACCACCTCTCAACTCGCTCCTTTTCATTGTTTGTGCTCCACAAGGCTGTCTCTTGTGTCTGCTCGTCTTTACACTGTATGTCTGTTCTTGGAGCACTAATCTCATCCTTGGGGTTCTCGCACCCATTCTTTGCGGACATCATCTAACTCTTCTCTTACTTGGCTCACCTCTGATCTCTATCAAAATGTCCAACTCTCTCGGATTTCTCTGCACTCTCTGATAAACTCGACCAAAACCGAGGTGCTCTTCCCTGCAAAAAACTCTCTCATCACTTACTCTGGCTATCTGGTTCCCACCCAACACTTTTCCCCTACTTTTCTTCAGCTAGAAACCTTGGCATTATCTATGACCCTTCTCACACCTTCTCTACTTTCGTCTACAAAACTGGAACAGCAGATCACCTCAACCTCCTAAATATTAGGAAAATCGGGCCCCTCCTTCCTTTCAACACTGCCAAGCATCTCTTAACCACTCTTGTCTTCTCTAAATTGGACTACTGTGCCAATATCCTCTTTGGTCTCCCCAACTATGCTTTCCGTCCTCTCGCCAAGATCATTAACTCTGCTACCAGGACTCATTTAACTCCCTCACTTCACACCTACTTCCTCGTACAGTCACCAGTCTCGATGGCTCACTATGCAAAACCTTGCCAGATTTAAATGTCTTCTCCTGGTTCACAAATCTATCTGCGGTAAGCCACCACTGCATCTAGCCTCTATCCAACTCTAAAAGCTGACTTGTAATTTCTGCTCTGCTTCCTCGTCTACCCTTGTGGCTCCTCGCTGTTAGGGGAGTTTTCCTGAAGTCCCACTTGGAGAGAAGACTTTAATAAACAATCCGAAACTTATCTTATACGTGAGCTGTAGGTAAGTACATTGAACCCAGTCAGTAATGAACATCAAAGAAACACATAAATGTATAGTAACATATAGATTTATTATATTTACACGAGTCACTATTAAATACTCAGAACCCCGACACTCCATCGTCGGCCAAGGCATTCCATGAACGGCTCGCAGGTCTGGCTGAGTACTTGGGCCTTCCACAATCCAAGGTCGAACAACCAGAGGCAGAGATCCTGGCTGAGGTCCTCACTCTACTCCCCGCGCCTAGAACGGGGATTCCGATGTGAAAGGACACTGTCGCCTTGGCCGAAAAGGGATGGCTTCAACCCCATCCGGTGCAGCCCACCAACAGACGTCTCAACGCCAAGTACAGGCAACTGGAGGGGGATACACTCCTGCTGTCGGTGCACCCTCAGCCACACTCATCAGTCATTGCCGTGTCCTCCATCTACTCGAAGCCGCAGTCTTTCTCGGCTACCTCGTCCTCGGCTCTGCTAGGCAAGGAGAAGATATTGGAAGCGTGTGGAAAGAAGGTCTATTACAACGCCTTGCTGCACCTTCGTCAGTCTAATGCGGATGCCATGCTCACAGCCGTTAACCAAAGGCTTTGGCGGGAAATAGCCAACGTGCCCATTCGGACGCCCTTCAAGACGAGTCTGGTAGAAGCAAAGATGGTGGCTCGTGGCATCATGATGTCCACAGTGGCTCATAGACACCTCAGGCCGTGCTCAGGCTCTGCCGGCCTCCTAGTGATACCAAAAACCAACTCAGTCAGGTTAGGTGGATCATCATTCTCAGCCCTGGCCCCCACTCTATGGAACTCGCTTCCACCCCACATCCGACTCACTGAGGACCTCATGTCTTTCTGCAAATTACTGAAAACGTGGCTCTTCCCCTAAAATAGACTCTTAACTCAAACAGGATAACAGCAACAAAGACAGTAGCCCAAGGTTGCTATATCAAAAATAACAATCCAGCATCGAGACCCAAGCGAGAAAAATCGTAAACTAAAACTGCTAATGTAAATTAAAACGGATAAACTGAATAGAAAGAACAAAGTGGATGAGAGGAATGAAGTGGATGAGAGGAATGAAGTGGATGCAGTGGGTGTAACGGATGAAGTGGATGAAAGAGATGAAGCAGATGGAACGGATAAAGCAGACAGAACGGATGAAGTGGACAGAACAAATGTAATGGCTAGATCGGACAGAACGCATAGAGAGGATAGAACACATGGAGGGCATAGAACACATGGAGCGGATAGAACACACGGAGTGGATGGAACGGACGGAGTTGATGGAACGGACGGAGGGCATGGGACGGATGCAGTAGATGGCACGGATGGAGTGAATAGAATAGACGCAGCGGATGTAACTGATGCAGTGTGTAAAACACATGGAACAGATTGAATGAATAAAAAGGATAGAACAGACGGAACACACTAAACAGATGGGAAGGATGAAATGGATCAACAGATTGGACTGAACAGTTTATGTAGATGAACAATCGAATGATGGACTGAATGGAAAGACTAGTAAACTAAATGATGAACCAGATGAAATATACGAACAGACAAAGCTGATTGAATGGACAGAGTGAATAAAACAGATAGAATAAATGGTTCAGATTTGCGCTCGATCTCAAGCACCCTACTGAAAACCACCATATTCTCTCTCCTATACACCACCACTCCACTGGAACACAGCGATACTATGTCACATTCGGTATAGCTGTTCTCAGACTAACACCCTCCACATTCTCCTCATCATCCTAATTAAACACAGCTGGCTCAGCACACCCGCTAGCCTATGCATCTCCTCAGGCCGAACGCAGCCAGAAATCAGTCTGGGTATCAACCAACCAGAATAAACACATATTCCTGGCCTCCCAAACACCACACTTACCGCTAAGAAGCAGCTATCATCCAAGTGCCACACCAGCTGTACACATATCCGGTGCACCCACGCACCTTATGACTCTCTCCCTCTCTCTCTACTGACTTGAACTACGGTTCCCGAGGGTGTTCAACCTACCAGCACCTTGAGATCATACCAATGATACATGAGGCGCTATATAAATGCAAAGTAACATAACATAACTATACACTTTTGTAACCTGCACAAGTCACCTACCCTTCAAAAGGTCTGCCTTTGCTCTTTCAAAAAATGTGTGCTTGCCCTTCCTCACCACATTTGTTTTCCTTATTTACACATGCTAAGTATGTCTATTTAGGCCGTAAGCATACAACTCCTGTGTACCATGGCTCAGTTTTTGGCTTGTGGTATTGCTTGTTTTGTGAAACATTATAAAAAATGTATGATTTCCTAACTGGAAGAGCTGGGGGAATGTAGCGGAGCACTGTTTTTCTCAATATTCACAGAAGCCACTGCCGTACTGGGCCAATCATGTCCACCACATACATCTGTCATTTTCCCGATTTTTCCCCAAACTATGGAATTTTGGCCTACATAGTTGTTGCCTGACCTGCGGAAAACACCTCGTCCTAAACTTGGAATTTTGTCTACTTTTCAGAAACCTATGCCTTTCTGTCCTCCCATTCAGCTTTCCTACCCTTTTCTTCCATTCCGTCCACGCATGTCCTACTGGAAAAAAAGGCCAAAATCGCCTACCTCTCACAAAAAGGTTGATAACCATATCAAAATAAGTTCTTTACGTTTCCACTCAACATGTTCTTGAAAGCCTGGAAAATGGGGAATTCAGCACAGCAAACCATTTGTCCTAGCACTTACAAGGAAAAAACCACAGGCTTCTGTGTACATCATTTTATTTGCATTTTTTGAAAAAACCCAAAATGTTCTCCCTTTTTGGTCATTTTCTCTCACCCCCTGACAGCAAACTAGGATTGCATGTGGGAAAAATAGGGTCTAAATTTTGCCGAGATATCTCATATAACAAAAAAGTTACAAGGGATTGAATGGCGACATACTGAAATCACCAAAAAAGGCCTTGGCACTGGGGGGGAAATACCCATGGCAGTTAAGGGGTTAAAATTCCCCATGTATAAAATCGACCACTTGCAGATGTTTTTCTCCACTCACTTTCCAACTGAAGATTTTTCTTTTTTTATGGGTCCTATTAGCCAGAGAGGCAAGTTCTAGGGCACATGTTTTTTGATGTTTACTCTTAAGTCTTTGGCATTGGTGTACAACATCAATTCAGTCAGTCTGCGCTGAAGACCTATTGGGCTTGGTCGATTATGACCAGATTGTTTGCGTAAAGAATCCAAGAGATGTTTTTTGGTTCCTACCTGGAAAGGCCATTACAAGGTTCTGCGATTGTAGCATGTCAGATAAATAGAGATGAAATAATGATGAGGCTAGGGAGCACCCATGTTTCAATCCCTGGCGGGTGTTTATTTTCTGTGTGATGTCACCCTGCCTGGTCATTCTTACTTTGACAGAGGTTCCTGAGTAAAGAGCCATAATGGAGTCCAAGAGGGAGAGTGAACATCCCCATTTTGGAAGTTTCCACCATAGCTTTTCTCTATTAATACTATCGAATGCCTGTTCGAGGTCAATAAAGGCAGCGAAGTAGCTTGACTTGGTTTGGATCGTTTTAAGTTTTAACAGATTCAGAAGCAAAAGCTTTAAAGTAGTGCCAACTCCTTTGACAAAGCCTGTTTGTCTAGGATCCAAACCCCCACTTATTTAAGTCACGCAATAGTATGGATCGAAACAGTTTACTCATAATATCAAGAAGAGCAATGGGTTCGAGGGTCTTCCCTATGGCCCTTGTTGAATATGGGTATTATTATTGCTTGTTTCCAAGAATCTGGGATTATTTTAGTTTTCACGATTTGTTTGAACAGAAGCAGAATGAACTCTGACCATTGCCCCAGGGCCACTTTCAACATAACTTTGGACAAACCGCCTGGGCCCGGTGCCCGTGATGAGCTCAGCCTGCCAATGCAAGTTTCAATACCTTCTCTATTGCAATCAATTTCCCATTGTTCTGGTGTCTCTAAAGGTTCAATTCTTATTGTTCCGGGCCCAGATGCGAATAGGGTAGTAAAGCGAGACACCCAGGAGGACTCATGTACTTTAGATGACTGTAGTGCCAGTTGGAGTCTACTGTCATTATTAATGAGCTGCCACACATTTCTCGTGTTCTTTTTACAGGCTGCACCCAGCATCTGTTCAGCATCATGCTGGGATCTAAGGGCTTTGGTGGAAATTAGCCTATTTCTATCAGTTTTACTTTCCTTTTCTCACAAGGACATCCTTTACAATCCGAGCACTACGCTTGATCTTTCCTAATTCTAAATCGCAAGATTTTCCTTGCTTTTACCACTGCATTTTATATAGTAATGGTTAAGTTGCTCAACTCATAGGAAGAGCTCTTTTTGGGCGGCTTATAACTTTGCTCCCCGTGGATGAATCCTCACCAAACTTTGCTGAAAAAGTAAATGGGGCGCTCTGAATTATTTCGGGAAGTTTGGCGAGATTTCATCCAGGAGGCCCAAAATTATAGGAGGCGGTTTCAAATTATTTTTTTTTTCTTCCATAGACTGAATGGTCAAACCGTTGGACGTATTTTCATGAAATTTGCGGCAGGAGCGGAGACTTGGTCCCGAAAGCGTACTTTTGAAGATTTTGTGATAATCAGTCCTGTACTTTAAAATAAAATTAGGTGAAATGTACCTCTCAAAAAATGAGTGCTATCTGCCTCTACTCCGTGGCCCATTTCCATGTTCGCTCCGCGGTCACAAGTCTGATTGGGCTGGAGTGTGGCGTGATGTCGGCGGACATTGGACGCAGCCGGTGGTTGGCTGGAGGGAAGCGTGATGAGCGTCA
This sequence comes from Ambystoma mexicanum, assembly GCF_040938575.1. Lineage (NCBI taxonomy): Eukaryota > Metazoa > Chordata > Amphibia > Caudata > Ambystomatidae > Ambystoma > Ambystoma mexicanum. The sequence continues at coordinate 1,394,586,558 of NC_090934.1, read as the reverse complement.
TCATTTTCGGTAACACCGCCGTTTTGTATCCGAGGAAAGTGCAGCGCCGAAAGGGGATGCAATACATGCTTTGCAACATCTGGTGGTGGGAAGAGGGGATGGAAAGGGTGGGGGAGTGAGAAGTGAGTCATCAGATATATTTAATTAGGTGGAAGAAGACGGTGGTGTGGCAGCAGTATCAGTGCGTACTGTTGAAATACGCGGGTACGTCCTTAGGTGAGTACCTTGTGTATTGAATGCGGGTAGCCTTCGTTACCGCTGCATAGGTGCTGAGGCGAACTTTTTCTGTTGTTCCTACTAGCAGGCTCCATTGCAGATGGCAAGTGCGTAGCACATGACATGAGCATTTTTACATAGGATGTAGTATGCTTTGTTGTGTGTGTTAAGCTCTAGTGCCTTGGATACATGGCGGCAGGCCTTGGATGCATGGCTGCAGGCCTTGCACCGAAAAGTATGTCAACTGATTGCAAGTACGTTTCACATTGTTGCCTTGGGTGTGTGGTTTGTCAGCACTGTACACATTGTTGGTTGCATGGGTGTGGTGATTGTTAGCACGATCTCCAGTTTGGATGTGGATGGATGTGAACAGTCCTGCAGTGTGTCCACTGGGCAAAGTGTGTAAGTACTGTGTGTATAGAAGTGTATAGGGTTCCAGTGGATGGTGTATGTCATTGGGTTGTCGCCATTGTGCAGATTACTCAGTACTGAACTGTGTTATGCTGTAGTGGTCATTTGTAGTCAATAGAGTGTTGGGGCCAGGGGCAATGTTGTGAAGATGTTATGGTTTGGTTGCAGGTAGTAAAATGCTATGTGAATGGAAGTAGGTAGGGGTGCCAGAGGGTGTGTTATGTTTGTGGGTTCTGGGACCTGGTTACATGTTTGCATGCATGGCTGCATTATGTTGTGCGAGTTGGGTAAGCCTTGGCCACACCGACTGCAGCCATGTATGCTAACAATTTTATACTGGTGTATGGATGCCACAAGTACGTTTATGAAGTCATTTTTTTTCCACCTTCCCTCCTTTGGATAACTTGTTACAACGATACATTGGTGCTTCATACACACTTACAACTGTGCATCTATCCGAGGATGGTCACCTTTACAGAATGGTTGTGAAGGACATTTTACACTTGCTGGAGCAGTACAAAATGAGCGGTTAAGTGTACACTTCTATATGGTGTAGTTTACAGTACTTGTTCCACATTAGGGAGCAATATGCCAGTACTTGCGTTTGCTGTAGTTAGTCCCTGAAGAGACCCTTAGTTTAGGCAGTGCAATAAGCTATTGCGCCATGAAAGGAGTTGCTCTGTATCACACATTTAAAATATGCAAAATATACACAGCCACCCACATATAGTTGTGGTTACGTAGAACTTACTTTTACCTACATGGAGAGAAGCTACTACCTTCAACGTGATGCAATGAATGTAAAGCTGCTACAGTATATCAATGTACATTTACGGGCCCTATCTGTTATCTCTATGTGTACAGTCTTATGACTGAACAGTGATGGTTGGCTGACTGTGTGTGCGCAATGGCTGCGCATACGTGGGTGGTATGGCCATCTTACGCACTGTAGTGCCTTTTTTTAGAAAACGGCAATCGGCACCACGGTCCTGTAAACCTACCAGTTTGCACGTTACTACCGCTGTTTCCGGCTCCAAAAGCAAACGTGTCGGTGTGCCAAGGCTTGTTCATATGGGCTTCCACAAACACAAAGCGTCATTCCGAACGCATTGGGGGTTGCCATGGGGACGTTGGCACGTTATGCGGCTTCATTCACATGTTTCCCCTTTGTGCCGGTCACGTGTTCACTGCGTTGCAAGGAAGCCCCCAATATAGCCCCGCCTCATTTCCAGCTCTGCGCATCTGATTATTTCTTTTTGGACTCAACAGTGGTGTTTTTTGCAGCTTTTGGATTATCTACGTTTCTTGACCCTTGCCTGTTTTACAGACCTTCGTTTGCCTTGCCCCTGATTCTGCTCGACTTACCTGTTATGACCACAGATTGCTCTTGGCTTCCCTCTGCCCTGTGATTCTGTCTACGTTGCTTTCGGTGTTGTTTCAGATCTGGCTACGGATTTGCTAGTCATCATGGACAGTTCCACCTCTTCATCCGCACTACAGAATCTGTTTGTATCAAATACTGCTAACTACTACTGGAATCCTTTTAGGCGTCCCCGTGCCGGTGGGGAGAGGGTGTTGTTGTGCTGAACTTGAGACTGCCTATAGCACATATGGGACATTAGGCGTCCTCGTTTCGGCGGTGTAAGGTGGACTTCCTTCTTCTCACGGACTCACTGGATTGTTGTCATCAACAGTAGACTCTCTCCTGTCATCACATCAGCTAGCTGGTCATGCTGGTAAGAAGAAACTGTCCTTTCTTATACTATCTGCCAGTGTTACCATTGTAATTCGCCTGTTTAATAGTAATCTGTTTTTTGTGTCTTCAGAGTTACTATCCTGCAGTGCTGCCTAATTTATGTTGTACATGCCATACGAAAACCTTGTTTGTTGTCAGGTCAGTTACCAAGGTTATTGCTTATGAAACTCGTACCGTTGCTTTACATTTGTGTTAATCACGTGTTTTCTTTGCAGCCATCGGGTTTCCAGTGTGTCCAGCCATCTTTCAACCAATTGAACGCTCAGTCTGTCCATTTGTACCCCTGAGTGTTACATTGGTGAGAAGAACTCGCTTACTGCACAACGGGTTCAAGTTACCACCATTGTTGAAAGGACCGGTTTTCTGACAGAATCGGAAACCTAAATATGGACATATCTGCTGCTCCCATGGCTGCTCTGGCCCAGTTGGTGGCTGACTTACGTGCTGACATGCAGGCAGCACATGACGCCACACATCGCCGCATTGATGATATGCCGGCAGGTCTGAGGGGTGATGTTGCGGAGCCACAATCTATGGCCATGGTCTCTGGCTCGGGTATAGCCGGAGGCCAACCTAGATCAGATGGGGTACCTATGTATATGGCAGCACAGTTTCCTTTGGCTCCACCTGAACATTTTTTAGGCGATCTCAAAGCCTTCAGAACATTCATAAACCAATGCAGACTGCATTTTCTGTGTCGGTCAACATCCTTTCCAGATTCAACCACCATGGCAGCATTTGTATTATCGAATCTGGGTGGTATGGCTGCAACATGGGCCAATCCTCTTTTGGAACAAGGCAGCCACTTGTTGTTTGACTGCGATGCCCTGATAGAGGCTATGACTCAGGTTTATTACACTTGATACAAGTCCCAAGCTACGGATCTAGAGCTGCTCAATTTGCAGCAAGGGGAGACCCCCCTTACTGACATACCTTGCCAAATTCAACCAGCTCGTCGCCAAAACCAATTGGCCAGATGAGAAAAAGGCGACATTGTTTTATAAGGGGTTATCAGACTCCCTCAAGGACACCATAGCTACTGTACCTGTGGTCCCGGCCTCCTTCCCTGATTTCTTAGATTTGGTTCTCCAAATTGACGCTCGTAAGGCTGAGAGGAAGCGGGAGAAGAGGCATCCAGCCCCTGCGCCAATTAACATTTCGAGTTCTGTCTCTGGTAACGGAGAACCTATGCAGATTGGGGCTGTTAGGGAACCATTGTCCAGTGATGAAAGAGAAAACCGCAAGAAGAACAATCTGTGTTTTTACTGCGGGTCATCTGGTCATTTTGTACGCTCTTGTTCCAAAAAGCCAGTGAAATCGGGAAACGCCAAGGCCCGGCAATAGAGGGAGCCCCTTTGCTGAGCACTTTTTACCAGGGTTGCAGCCTCTCCGTCCCATTCACGATCAGTGTCACCCTTGTTTGTCCTGAGGGACAGCCTTGGTTTTCCGAGGCTGTGTTAGATTCTGGAGCAACTGGGAACTACATTGATGCGCAGTACGTCCAGGACTGAGATATTCCGCTCCTTCCAAAAGAACACCCGGAAGTAGTCAATGCTGTCGACAGTACCACACTTCTTTCGGGGTTGATAACGAGTCCACAGTGCCCTTGACCCTAAGTATTGATGACTCTCATACTGAGGTTCTAACGTTTGACGTCATTACCGCGCCTCATTTCCGACTCATTCTAGGTTTGCCTTGGCTTAAAGTTCATAACCCCCATATAAACTGGGTCACTGGGCAGATATCCTTTTCCTCGCCACAATGCTTGTCTCATAGTGTGCCAGTAAGTCACGCGTTGGACAGATCATGCCAAGCCCTTTTGGATTCAGCCCCTGTGGTTGGTGGGGTGCTTTCGACTGTACTGCCTCCGGAATCCGCCGAATATGGAGATGAATTTGAAAAGGGTGAGGCTGAGAAGCTCCCTCCTCACCGGTCATATGATTGTCCAATTGACCTTAAGGAAGCTGCTAAGATTCCCACATGATGGATATACTCCCTCACTAGGAAGGAGGATGAGGTGTTAAAGGAATATTTGGATAAGGCATTAGCCTCTGGATTAATTCGTCCTTCCTGCTCACCTGCTGTGTCTCCGTTGTTTTTCCTTCCAAAAAAGGAAGGAGAACTAACACCCTGTATAGATTATCAGGATCTCAACGCAGTCACAATACGGAACCAGTATCCAATAATGCTGATTTCTGTACTGTTGGACCAACTGGGTTTTCGGTGATCTACACTAAATTAGATCTAAGGGGGGCCTATAATCTTGTGAGGATCCGACAGGGGGATGAATGGAAGACAGCATTTAAAACCCGTTATGGCCTTTTTGAATATCTGGTCATGCCGTTTGGGCTATGTAATGCCCCGGCCACGTTTCAGCATTTTAACGACGACGTCTTCCGGGACATGGTTGACCGTTTTGTAGTTGTCTATCTGGATGATATTTTGATCTACTCACCCTCTTGTGACCTTCATGTAAAACATGTGTCTGAAGTGTTACAGCGTTTACGTGATAATCGGCTATGTGCAACATTAGAGAAGTGCATATTTCATGCCTCTGAAGTGGAGTTTCTTGGATATGATATCACTAATCAGGGCGGAAAAGTGAGCTAAGCTAAAGTCCAAGCTGTGCTAGATTGACCAGTGCCAACCACGTTGAAGGCTTTGCAGTCCTTTTTGGGATTTTTGAATTTCTGTTGACGATTTATTGGACACTTCTCTAATATAGTAGCCCCTCTTAATACATTAACTAGCAACAAGCGCCAGTGTTCCTGGAACGAGGAGGCACAGAAATCATTCAATACTCTCAAGAAGGCTTTTACCTAGGCTCCTGTGTTACAGCATCCTAATATCAACCAGCCATTTGTTGTGGAAGCTGATGCTTCTGATGTGGCTGTTGGGGATGCTTTGTCCCAACCTTGTTCGGAATCTGGGGTCCTTCATCCGGTAGCCTTCCACTCGCGGAAGCTCTCGCCGTATGAGGTTAACTATACCATTACAGAGCGAGAACTCCTAGCTATTCGTGAAGCCTTTACTGTTTAGAGACACCATCTTTTGGGGGCTGAAACACTGATCCAAGTATATACTGATCATAGAAATCCTTTAGCCCTCCAGTCATTAAAATGCTCTACGGCACGGCTTGCACGTTGGCACAAGTTCATTTGCATGTACAACTTTGTGCTAATCTATCGTCCTGGGGCTATGCATTCTAAGGCTGATGCTCTTTCAAGAATACATGGGTAACCGGAACCTCGGATTCAGGAAGGCGCGTTGCTTCTGACCAACCAGGTGGTATGTGGTTGTACCTTACAACCCTCACTAAAGAACACCATCCAAAAGTGGGTAGTCAGTAGCCCTCCTGAATTGGACGAGTACAACATGGACGTTGTCCAGTCGCTACCATACGTTCAGGGCAAGATATGCTGGACTCTGCTACCCGCCGTATTGCCATCACGTGGTGTCATGATTCCAAGTTGGCTGCTTACCCCGGTCATCGGAAAACCCTGGAACCCCTAAAGAGGTGGTGTTGGTGGCCTTCCATGCATAAAGAGATTGTGCAGTACATTGCGACCTGTCCTATTTGTGCTCAGTGCGAGACATCCTCGGCCAAACCCATGGGTCTTTTGCAGCCACTGCCCATTCCGGCCCAGCCCTGGGCCATGATTACCATGGACTTTGTGGTTGAGCTACCTGTGATTGGGAGTTTTGACACCATATGGGTGGTAGTTGATGGATTCACTAAGTTGGCCCTTTTCCTACCATGTCAGGGTCTCCCGTCTGCTCCTGTTCTATCCGGAATGTTCTTACGTAACATATTCAGTTTTTTGGTCTCCCGGACATCATCATATCAGAGAGAGGAGCGCAGTTTACCTCACACTTCTGGAGTCACCTCACACAGTCTCTGGGCATCAACGAAAGGTATTCCACTGCCTATCACCCGCAAACCGATGGTCAAACTGAGCGGGTTGATGCCACAATGGAACAATATTTGAGGTGTCTTATATTACAATATCAGGAGACCTGGCTCTCGGTCTTGCCTATGGCAGATTTCGCTTACAACAACTCAGCTCACTCATCCACTGGAGTCTCTCCGTTCTATGCGTTGTATGGGCAACATCCTCGCACCTTGCCGCTGGAACTCGGGTCGTCCTCCGATTGCCCGGCTGTCCAGTCTTGTGTTAGGGACCTATCCTTGTTGCATACCAACGTCCTGCAACACTTGACGTATGCCCAGGAACAAGCTAAAAAATACGCTGACCGTCAAAGGAGGCCGGCTCTGCACTACACTCCAGGCATGCGTGTATGGCTTTCTGCAAAACATCTCCGCATCCCGGGTCGTAAGAGTCTTCTGCCCCCGTTTTGTTGGTCCCTACGTCATCAAGGAAGTGCTCAGTAGTTAAGCTAGAGATGCCCCAGTCATGGAAGATAAACCCGGTACTTCATGTTTCCTTAGTCAAACCATGTTCCGACCAGACGAGACTGTCCAACCAACCTCCCCACTTATTGGTCCAAGGGGTGGAGGAGTATGAGGTCAGCGCGATCCTGGATACCAAGCTCTCCCATGGTGTCTGGCTTTTTCTGGTGGACTGGAAAGGGTACGGTCCGGAGGATCGCACTTGGGAGCCCAAATCCAATATCCATGCTCCCGCCTTGTTGTCCCGTTTTCTTTTCTCCCGGGGCCTGGGGCTGCCTTTGGGGAAGGATACTGTTCGAAAACGGCAATCGGCACCACGGTCCTGTAAACCTACCAGTTTGCACGTCACTGCGGCTGCTTCTGGCTCCAAAAGCAAACGTGTCGGCGTGCCAAGGCTTGTTCATATGGGCTTCCACAAACACAAAGCGTCATTCCGAATGCATGGGGGGTTGCCATGGCGACGTTGGCATGTTATGCGGCTTCATTCACGTGTTTCTCCTTTGTGCCGGTCACGTGTTCACTGCGTTGCAAGGAAGCCCCCAATATAGCCCTGCCTCATTTCTAGCTCTGCGCTTCTGATTGTTTGTTCTTGGACTCAACAGTGGAGTTTTTTGCAGCTTTTGGATTATCTACATTTCTTGACCCTTGCCTGGTTTACGGACCTTCGTTTGCCTTGGTCCTGATTCTGTTCGACTTACCTGTTATGACCACGGATTGCTCTTGGCTTCTCTCTGCCCTGTGATTCTGTCTACGTTGCTTTCGGTGTTGTTTCAGATCTGGCTACGGATTTGCTAGTTATCACGGACAGTTCCACCTCTTCATCCGCACTACAGAATCTGTTTGTATCAAGTACTGCTAACTACTACTGGAATCCTTTTAGGTGTCAGCGTGCCGGCGGGGAGAGGCTGTTGTGCTGAACTTGAGACTGCCTATAGCACATATGGGACATTAGGCGTCCTCGTTTCGGTGTTGTAAGGTGGACTTCCTTCTTCTCACGGACTCACTGGATTGTTGTCATCAACAGTAGACTCTCTCCTGTCATCACATCAGCTAGCTGGTCACGCTGGTAAGAAGAAACTGTCCTTTCTTATACTATCTGCCAGTGTTACCATTGTTATTCGCCTGCCTAATAGTGATCTGTTTTTTGTGTCTTCAGAGTTACTATCCTGCAGTGCTGCCTAATTTATGTTGTACATGCCATACGAAAACCTTGTTTGTTGTCAGGTCAGTTACCAAGGTTATTGCTTATGAAACTCATTCTGTTGCTTTACATTTGTGTTAATCACGTGTTTTCTTTGCAGCCATCGGGTTTCCAGTGTGTCCAGCCATCTTTCAACCAATTGAACGCTCAGTCTGTCCATTTGTACCCCTGAGTGTTACATTGGTGGGAAGAACTTGCTTACTGCACAACGGGTTCAAGTTACCACCATTGTTGAAAGGACCGGTTTACTGACACCTTTCGGCAAGGACATTTCATGCCCTCTTGTTCACAAAAGGAAAAACATTACTTTGCAACTCATTTACCAATTGTACTTCATTTCCAATGTCTACTTTACAGTGAACAGAACTGATTGTGTTGCCCATGTCATAGATTATGGCCAATGGTGAGAAGCTTTTGTTGGCAAGTGGTACCTGTCAGTGTGTGAAGGTTGTAAGCGTGCAGTTATTTTTGTTTCCATCTGCAGAGCATGTTGAAAGCATTCTTATTACATATTCCCTATGTGATTGTATATGTAAGGTGGAACGAATACCGGAATTGCAAGGCCTACACAATATGGTATGGTTTGCATTTTGTGCCACTTGCTAAAATGCCATGGAATCTCAGTTAGGCATAGATATATAGAGAAAGCGCTTGTTCAGGACTTGTTCTTGAATGACATGATTGCAGAGAGCGCATGTATGTTGCCACATGTAGGAAGTCTCAAAGATTTTATGTATGGGTATGTTTTTGTTTCCCTATTTTTGTACTGACTACATGAGAACTTTCTGCGCATCGCCTTCTTCTGTTTAACGTGGCCTTACCATTCTAGCACAGTAGTCCAATTCCTGTGTTAATCTTGAGATTCTACAAGTGTTTGTAGGATTCTTTGCAGCATTTCTGTGCACGAGTACCATTTGTAAACACAAGTGGTGAGAGCCGTTTACAGAACTGTTTTCAAAACTTTCTGGCATGTGTAATACATCATTGATTGCTACATTTGCATAGTAATGTACACCACTTGCATTGCAAAATTTGATTGAACCAAGTACTTTTTTGTTTGAGTACTTTTTCCTTAATAGACTTTATAATGGCCTGTCGCTAACAATTTCGGTACTTTTGCAAGGTGGTTCAGAAATGCAGTTTACCAAGTGTACTGGTACTCCTGTGTATTTCTGACTGGACAGGAGTTAAGAGTTTGTAGTATATTAATTTGTAATTTCTAGTTGCAATATGGTGGCCGAGGAACTGCTGCAACGGGCCCCATTAAATGATAGGTGCTAAGGGATTACTGGCACCGGTAAGGTCACCAGTGCCGGTAATCCCTTAGTGCCCTACTAAGAGATCCCTCAGCGGGTCTGGTCCTTAACGCCTGGTCTGACCAGGCGTTAAGGACGGGACCCGCTGAGGGACTTCAGTGCTAATAACGGTACCGCAAATTGCGGTACCGTAATTAGCTCCTTCCCCATTCCCATTGAGCCCTACGGGGGCTCAAATGGGAATGGGGAATGGTATTTGGAATGGGGACTTACTGGGTCCTCCAGGGTCGGAATGACCCGGTAAGTCCCCATACCGCCTACCTGGACCCGGTACGCAATAAGGGAGTAGCCATGCCGCTAATAGCGGCATGGTTACCTCCTACCGTGTAATGAGGCCCAATGGTGCCGCCCGTTATGCATTGATGTGTACTCTGGGTTGCATTTTCAAGGTGAAACGCCACTGCCTTTCAGAACAGAGGTGGTTACGGCAACTGTGAAAGAATATAGTAAGAAAATATGTTTCTCAATGGCATACTGAGTGCATTTGCAGACTGCAGTACTGGGTCGGGGGATGTTTTGGCAGGAAGACTTAGGGGTTCATTCCGAGTTTGGAGGTAGCCATGGTGCTATTAGCACCATGGCTGCCTCCAAACCCGGGTCCGGTCTGGCTGAATGGGGATTTACTGGGTAATTCCGACTTTGGAGGACCCAGTAAATCCCCATTCAGTAAACCATTCCCCATTCCCATTTGAGCCGGGAAGGTGCTAATTACAGGCCCGCAGATAGCGGGGCCATTATTAGCACCATGGTCCCTTAGCGGGACCCGCAAAGGACGTGTAGTCAGACCACACTTCCTTTGCGGGTCCCGCTAAGGGACCTCGGAATAAGGCAGTAAGGGTTTACAGCACCGGCAGCCTTACCGGTGCCGGTAAACCCTTACCGCCCACCTCGTAATGACCACCTTAGTGTGTATGTGTAATGTGATGGCTTTGTATATCAATGGGAACTTGGCAGCATTAGTACTATTGGTGAGGGGGCAAAAGCTTCACTTGTGAGTTTGTTGTACGATGTGCAGTTTAGCAGGTGTGTGCATTGCTGTAAAAGTATTTACTTTGCAAATAGGTTACTTGTAGAAGGGTCAGAAAAAGTTTCGGAAAAGGTGTTCAGCTTGAAGAGGAAAATGTTTTTGTGTGTGAAATTTCATTACCTTTTCTGTGTATATTTGCTTTCTACATGAGTGGAGCAATTATTTCACTTGTTGGTTTCATTTATCCACATTTACGATTGCTAGTGTTGTGGAGGCACAGTTAATATTTTCTGCTTTTATACGTAATGTCATACTCTGTGCAGTGCGCAAGGTAAGTGGCAGGCACCCTGTTCTCACGCATGCTAGGGGCCTCATTACACGGTAGGAGGTAGCCATGGTGCTATTGGCACCATGGCTAAACCCTTACCGCATACCGGGTTCTCAGAATGGGTACTTACCGGGTCATTCCAACCTTGGAGGACCCGGTAAATCCCCATTCTGAGAACCATTCCCCATTTCCATTTGAGCCCCCATAAGGGCTCAATGGGAATGGGGAAGTAGCTAATAACGGTACCGCAATTTGCGGTACCGTTATTAGCTCTGAAGTCCCTTAGCGGGTCCCGCCCTTAACACCTGGTCAGACCAGGCGTTAAGGAAGGGACCCGCTAAGGGACCTCGGAATATGGAGGTAAGGGATTACCGGCACCGGCACCCTTACTGGTGCCTGTAATCCCTTACCTCCTACCGGATAATGAGGCCCAATGTATCTAGTTGGTTTGGATCGGTAGGGTGCATTAGGTGTTCCTTTGCTGCGACCATTTTACAAATGTTATACGAGATACGTTAGTGCGGACAACAGTTGCACAACTTCCAGATGAAAAGAAGAGTAACTATTTGGATATTGCAATGGTTAATATGGGTAAATGAAACATTTGAAAGCCCATACCATTGCAAATGGTATTTTATGGTAGGTGATGGGAGAAAGGAGCATATGCTTCCTGAGTAGCTTAGAGGCACTTATACCGGAAGTGTAAAGTACTGTACACAATATATTGATACCTGCCCTTTCTGCGGATGGGTGGGGATGTGCATTATTCTGAATGCATACATTTTGCATACTTTTGCAGAAGTTTCTACTGCAGGTGCTTTACGATCACACTAGACGTGTACTGTGAGTGGTTTACGGTACATATGGTGTGTTGCATAGAAATGATATTGTTAGATGCTGAGGTGGTGGATGTGATTGGTGGATGCGTATGTAACTATTTAACAGTACCCAATGAGCGAGTGCTGGCAAAAGAGTAGTGGAAATGGAGGAAGCACTGACACTGCTTCACTAGGGCGCGGTCCTACCTTGGGTACCTTGGCTCCCAGATTCTCTTAGGTACTGGTACTGGACTGAGTCCATATCCTGCTCTTTGCCAAATCAATTGTTCAATATATGTCTCATTCTCTGGTTTCCAGCATACAGGCAAAAGGGGCGGGTCGATTGAGGTGGGGAACTTGCTTCCTTCTCTACACTCCCCCCTCTTGGCGATTCATCGGCCACTCCCACATCATCCTTCACATCCAGGCAACTTGGCCTGAAGAACAACTTCTCCCTTCAGGCATCCTGCTGTTTTCAAATGTTCCTCTTTATTCAATGTCATAAGCTGCCACTGTCCACTTGGACTTAAATAGATCCATCTTACCACATATTTCTTATGATTCTTCGGATACAGGAACTTTGTCCCCTCAGGTGCATGGATACTGGCTTTCACAAAGTCTCTGATCTCGTCATCTGTCAGGTCGTTGGGCTTCCATCCTGATTCAACATCGATCATGATCTTCATTCCTATGGATTTCTTTGCTGTCTTCTTGCATTGTGAGATTATTATCTTGATCACACAAAATCCAAGCAATATCATCACTATCAGATCTCCAAGGAACTTGAAGATGTCTGCCATCTATTGTGGAACCCAAGAGAAGAGTGATCCAAACCAGCTGTCATCAGGAATGTCTTCTACTTCCTCAATCATCAGGCCATAGAGTTTTGTCAGCATGTCTATGGCATCTGTCAATGTCCCATTCTCGTCATCATGAGAAGGTATAAATGTGCAACATGATTCTCTGATTTTTGCACAAACACCTCCATCCATTGCTGTGATCATGTCTAAGATATAACTATTCTGAAGAGTCATCGTATGGCTCTCATCTCTTCTCTCATTGCATTACATCCTTTTATTGTAGTGTTAATTGTCTGCAGCAATTCCCACCTGGTGATTTGTAGCCACTTGGTGTTTGCTCCAACCTGAACAGCCGGCATGAAGATCAACGCGAACACAGATGAGATCTGGCTAAACAGTCTGTGCTCATAGGTATGGCATCGAAGGCTTCTATTGACTTAGCTGAGAAATAAGTATCTCTCTTCATCCTCTGGATCAGCTCTACAGACCTCTTCTTCCTTAGTGAGCATCTGCTTTTGGAAAACTGTCAATGTGTAAATCACCTTTTGGAATCACTAAAGCTGGAATATGGACATTCACCAATGTGCATATTCCTTCCCAGTCTGCAGGCAATCTGATATAGGCTCTGGCTGCACAAGCCCAATAATGATCCATAATCACTGCTGTACCTTGCACCATTACTGGAACATCAAAGATTCGACCACAATTCTTATTTTCTCCAACTTCTCTCGTGCCATTATTTCTGAAGAACAGCTTTGAACTTTCCAAGGGTACAATCTGCAGAGGTCCTCCTCTGTCTTCAACCCAAGTCAGTAATTTAGCAAGTCTTGGCCATAATGGCTTGCGGCCATTCTGCACAATGTCGATGACTGGTTTATAGCATCCAATGATCACCCAGGCTCTGCAGATGACTACTCCTTCTTCGCATCCATCGGGTGATAATACAGATCCCCAGATCTGCATTTGACCTCTATTCTTCCATCTTCGAGCGTCTTCTGCAGATTTTCCTACAACCTCCAATTTCTTATTCACTTCCCATCTGATTCCAGCTCCTTTTACTCCAGGCTTCTCATATCTGATCAAATGATTCTTGGTATGAGCTCTGTTTCTTGTTTTAGTATCATGCTCGTAGTCCTCTTCATTTGGAGCTGTCCATTCAGTTGCCCATTTGAGGTAGGCATCTCTACCCATGAACTGGCCACTGGTTTTGCAAAGTGCTATGTGCGAAAGACAATGAGCTGTCTGGACATCTATTTCGATAGCTATGAAGATTTTAGACTTTCCCATACTGTATGGCATGAGGGCACACACAAAGCATTCCTCATTCGAGGTCCTTCTTCCTACTTCTTCCATATGCTGGTAACAAATGTTATTTCCCAAATGTGCTGTACTGTCCAGATAATCATTTAGCTCGAAAACATCTTCTTGAGTGTTTCTTTTAGTTGTCATTCTCCTCATGTGACCTTCCAGAATTATGTCATGAAGTGTACCAGCATAACTCCTTCTTTCTGGATAAATCATAGGCACATATGTCAGTGGACGAGGTACACCTGTTAATGTTCTCCTGGTAGGAGAAAGTTCAGAGAGTTTCCTTTGCTCAGCTGCCCATTCAGGTATAACATGTCTTGCATAAACTCATATATGTCTGTCTTTTAGGATTTACCTTTCGGTTCTTCATTACAGGAGCAGGTGTATTTGCATGCATTACTTGTATAGGCACATTGTCTGGCAACCTCTCATTTTGCCCATTTTGCCAGACCTGCTTCTTGTGTCCAAACAGAATTTCTACAACCTTTCTTGCGTGTGAATGATTGCTAATGGTGCTTATCTCAGATTCAAATAGTGGGTCATCTTTCTTTGGAACAGGAATAACTACATAGGTCCTTGGGTGTTTCGTAGTTGCCACAATTGCTACTTCCTTCTGCTTGAGAAGATACACTGGAGTCTTAGCCCCATGTATATCAAGGTAGTAGGATGTGCAGACTGTGAGTGAGAGTAGTATGATTATAAACAGACCGCATCCATACATAAGGCAAAGGTACATTGATGTACATCACCTATTCCGTGGACAACGTGAATGTCTTTCTGCATCTGGGATCACCAAGTTGCTACTAGTACTACCCATTGTTTATTGCCTAAGGAAGGAAAAAGTTATTATTTAATACGTTAGTATTACACACTGACCTGCCTTGGCACCTTCAGACGTGGACCAAAGACTGATATGTTTAGGATATTTCTTCTCTGTGAAAGATAGTGAGCTAAAGACTCTGGGTAAGTCTCTCACAACCAGGACTAATGTCTGGCAGAGGGACTCCCAGGACCCCCCTTGTTAATTTGCATATGCAAGTAACTTTGGGTCTCACCCTAAGTTACTAGGGGAATCCAGACGTGGACCTCTTGCTCACTATTCTTAGAGAGGCACAGCTCCTCCCTACTGATGAGGTCCAACCAGACCGAAACACGTGTCTGGGGATGCTGTTGGTACTCTTGTTCAGAGGAGAATTGCCTAGCATTTCGGTGCTGGACTGCCCCAGTGCAGGACAAAGACTGATATGTTTAGGATATTTCTTCTCTGTGAAAGATAGTGAGCTAAAGACTCTGGGTAAGTCTCTCACAACCAGGACTAATGTCTGGCAGAGGGACTCCCAGGACCCCCCTTGTTAATTTGCATATGCAAGTAACTTTGGGTCTCACCCTAAGTTACTAGGGGAATCCAGACGTGGACCCCTTGCTCACTATTCTTAGAGAGGCACAGCTCCTCCCTACTGATGAGGTCCAACCAGACCGAAACACGTGTCTGGGGATGCTGTTGGTACTCTTGTTCAGAGGAGAATTGCCTAGCATTTCGGTGCTGGACTGCCCCAGTGCAGGACAAAGACTGATATGTTTAGGATATTTCTTCTCTGTGAAAGATAGTGAGCTAAAGACTCTGGGTAAGTCTCTCACAACCAGGACTAATGTCTGGCAGAGGGACTCCCAGGACCCCCCTTGTTAATTTGCATATGCAAGTAACTTTGGGTCTCACCCTAGGTTACTAGGGGAATCCAGACGTGGACCCCTTGCTCACTATTCTTAGAGAGGCACAGCTCCTCCCTACTGATGAGGTCCAACCAGACCGAAACACGTGTCTGGGGATGCTGTTGGTACTCTTGTTCAAAGGAGAATTGCCTAGCATTTCGGTGCTGGAATGCCCCAGTGCAGGACAAAGACTGATATGTTTAGGATATTTCTTCTCTGTGAAAGATAGTGAGCTAAAGACTCTGGGTAAGTCTCTCACAACCAGGACTAATGTCTGGCAGAGGGACTCCCAGGACCCCCCTTGTTAATTTGCATATGCAAGTAACTTTGGGTCTCACCCTAAGTTACTTGGGGAATCCAGACGTGGACCCCTTGCTCACTATTCTTAGAGAGGCACAGCTCCTCCCTACTGATGAGGTCCAACCAGACCGAAACACGTGTCTGGGGATGCTGTTGGTACTCTTGTTCAGATGAGAATTGCCTAGCATTTCGGTGCTGGACTGCCCCAGTGCAGGACAAAGACTGATATGTTTAGGATATTTCTTCTCTGTGAAAGATAGTGAGCTAAAGACTCTGGGTAAGTCTCTCACAACCAGGACTAATGTCTGGCAGAGGGACTCCCAGGACCCCCCTTGTTAATTTGCATATGCAAGTAACTTTGGGTCTCACCCTAAGTTACTAGGGGAATCCAGACGTGGACCCCTTGCTCACTATTCTTAGAGAGGCACAGCTCCTCCCTACTGATGAGGTCCAACCAGACCGAAACACATGTCTGGGGATGCTGTTGGTACTCTTGTTCAGAGGAGAATTGCCTAGCATTTCGGTGCTGGACTGCCCCAGTGCAGGACAAAGACTGATATGTTTAGGATATTTCTTCTCTGTGAAAGATAGTGAGCTAAAGACTCTGGGTAAGTCTCTCACAACCAGGACTAATGTCTGTCAGAGGGACTCCCAGGACCCCCCATGTTAATTTGCATATGCAAGTAACTTTGGGTCTCACCCTAAGTTACTAGGGAAATCCAGACGTGGACCCCTTGCTCACTATTCTTAGAGAGGCACAGCTCCTCCCTACTGATGAGGTCCAACCAGACCGAAACACGTGTCTGGGGATGCTGTTGGTACTCTTGTTCAGAGGAGAATTGCCTAGCATTTCGGTGCTGGACTGCCCCAGTGCAGGACAAAGACTGATATGTTTAGGATATTTCTTCTCTGTGAAAGATAGTGAGCTAAAGACTCTGGGTAAGTCTCTCACAACCAGGACTAATGTCTGGCAGAGGGACTCCCAGGACCCCCCTTGTTAATTTGCATATGCAAGTAACTTTGGGTCTCACCCTAAGTTACTAGGGGAATCCAGACGTGGACCCCTTGCTCACTATTCTTAGAGAGGCACAGCTCCTCCCTACTGATGAGGTCCAACCAGACCGAAACACGTGTCTGGGGATGCTGTTGGTACTCTTGTTCAGAGGAGAATTGCCTAGCATTTCGGTGCTGGACTGCCCCAGTGCAGGAGAAAGACTGATATGTTTAGGATATTTCTTCTCTGTGAAAGATAGTGAGCTAAAGACTCTGGGTAAGTCTCTCACAACCAGGACTAATGTCTGGCAGAGGGACTCCCAGGACCCCCCTTGTTAATTTGCATATGCAAGTAACTTTGGGTCTCACCCTAAGTTACTAGGGGAATCCAGACGTGGACCCCTTGCTCACTATTCTTAGAGAGGCACAGCTCCTCCCTACTGATGAGGCCCAACCAGACCGAAACACGTGTCTGGGGATGCTGTTGGTACTCTTGTTCAGAGGAGAATTGCCTAGCATTTCGGTGCTGGACTGCCCCAGTGCAGGACAAAGACTGATATGTTTAGGATATTTCTTCTCTGTGAAAGATAGTGAGCTAAAGACTCTGGGTAAGTCTCTCACAACCAGCACTAATGTCTGGCAGAGGGACTCCCAGGACCCCCCTTGTTAATTTGCACCTTCATTCTTGAGCCACTGGTCTGCTTGCTGAATGACAAAACAAACTCTCAATCTTTATTCTTCTGGAACCAGTCCATAACCATGCGAAATAGAAATGCCCCCAGTAAGAAGAAAGCTGCTATCAATATGTCTAGATCAGTTCCACGATATTTTCCAGCTCCCAGTCCACTCCTCGAATTTGCTTCAAGCCAGACGACATGATGACTTCTTTCAGCATGAAACAAAATGTCTGTCTTTGTCAGCAACCTTCTCGATTCTGTCCCTCAAAGGAAAGTTTCACACCACCATCCTGTGGGTTCTCTCAGAATATAGGCTTACTTGGATAATTATTCCCTCCAAGATCATAGTCAAAGATATAGAGAAAAACTTCAAATATGATCCTTGAAACGTTGTCATTTGATAACACCATGGGCAAATGTGAACAAGAACTCAGTATGGAATGAATCAGGATACTGCACTTTCTTCCAGTTATCAAAGCCACAATCAGAGTTTAGCATCTCTAGTCTTATCAAGGCTTAAACATGCCTCAGTCCAAAGTCAATAAGCTACTGTGGCTTTAAGAATATAGATCTTCCCGTAGCCCTGGAACAGATTTGCACAGAGTTTTTGAATTTGCTTCCCTTAACCTTTTCAAAGCCAGCAAAAGGAGTGTCCCGAATCAAAGCAAGGTCAACAAAGTCTTTGTTTTCCTATTTTTCAGTTTATGCGTCCTTCTTCCTCGCCATAGATCTCGTCTGCACGTGCTGTGGTTCTTCCCTGATGCTTGTACTTGCTTCTCGGTGTGGTGCGGAGGGCAGAGAGGTTTTTCCAGTATAACAATCTTGACGTTACCAATGAAAATCCAAGCATGCCTGCCCTGTACTATGACAGCAGACGGCATGACGTCTTCTATGATAAATGGTCAGTTGAAACGAGGTTTGTCCCACCTTTTTCTCATGTGGTTCCGAATTAGGACCTCATCTCCGGCGAAGATTTAGGGAAGATGTAATTCCTGAGGTTGATTTGTTGAAGCATCTCCTTCTGTGTTCTGTACTGCCCTGCACCATTGTCGCTGCAGCTGTCCTGAAATTACAAAAATACTGGAAGTCATACAGTTCAAATAATCATGCATTTCTTTTCCAAACATATCTGCAGTTGACTGAGCATCACTTCTAACTCGAGATGGAGGCATTAGGGGTGTTCTCATACGCCTTCCAGTCACAATTTCGTAAGGCGTGAGATGGTGGTCAGAACCTGGTTGGTTCCTTAAAGCATATAATGCCAGTGGTAGGCAATGCAACCACCCTTTCTTCAGGGTATCCGTTCCTTAAGCAAGCCATTGAGCCTCTCACAGATCCAATTTCCTTGCGGATGATAAGCTGAGGAAAATGTGTGCTTTATACCAAGCAACAAGCTGATCTGCTCACATATTTGGCTCACAAAATATGGACCATTGTCTGACCTTATCACCTCACATACTCCCCATCTAGGAAACACTTCCTGCACCAAAAATGTAGCTGCACAGGTGGAGTCTGGATGCGTACAGGGACCTGACTCAATCCACCATGAAAAGGGACACCATCACAATCATGTATCTGTATCCATTACATACTTGAATCATATCGATGTAGTCGTTATGCAAATGCTGAAAGGGGCCAATGGGTCTCGGAATAACCCCCCTAACTGTGCGCAGTGTATGCCCAGCCATGAGTTTTTGACAAATTATAGTTTGTCATAAAGAAGGCAACATGCTCTAGCAGATTTGGTACAAACCAATCTTCAGCAATCGTTGCAGCAAGGTTCTCCCTCGTTGTGTGCGTAGGGTAGTGTAGCTGTTCTAGCGCCACCCTCAATAAGGCTAGAGGCATCACCGGTTTGCCAGTGCTGTCCTGTCACCACAATGCTTCAGAGGCATTTAAAGAACACCATCTTCGTATCCACAAATCTTTCTCATCTTGAGGTGCTTCCCCCTGAACCTCCATAGGCTGCATCTTTGACAAATCACAATTTTTCAACCACATTCATCAACACAACAATTTTTTCTTTTATATCAGGTGCTTCAAAATATATCAGGTGCTTCAAAAGACATTGGGCCTCATTACAAGGATGGCGGTAGGTATTTAACGTTACCGGTAATGGGATACCGGTAATGTTAAATGCCCATGCGGATTACGACCCGGCTCACCGCCATTAGCGGCACCGCTAATTACGGTGCCACTAATGGCGGTGAGTCCGCGTGCGCGCGACCCGCCAACCCGTAAATAACGACATGCCGCTAATAGCACACCATCACAAGGCTAGTGCACACGGCAATAGCACCATGGTAAATACCCCAAAACCCCTTACCGGCATGGCGGCAATACCGCCATCGCGAACCACCCGTTAAAAGAACTAAGCAGTGTCAACACCTGCCACAGGTGGCCAGAATCAGCACAGGTGGAGGCAATGGAGACTGTGGCTGCTCAAAAGAAGCACACCACACCCCTTCCCACACCCCTTCCCACACCAAGATGGTTCCAATACTGGCAGCATTACTTGGCCTGGAGGACTTGATTGCAGCGCTGCTGCTACAACAACAGACTGCACAGAGGAGAGGCAGGAGGAGGAGGAGGGCCAGACAGGCACAGCAAGCACCACCACGCCACCTAATCATACCACAGAGGCACCCACCAATTCCCTGGATCAGAGCCAGTCCATTTAACCTAACACCTGAGCAGATACACACCCTGTACCGTCTGGACCGGGACACCAACACCAGCATCGTGGACATGATACACAACGACATTGTGAGCCTCATAGATATCCGAACTGCCATCCCCCCTCTACTCAAGGTGGTGACAGTGCTCCACTTCCTGGCCACAGGAACCTACCAGCATACAGTGGGGCACATGCATGGCATCTCCCAACCAGTATTCTCACGCATACTGAACCAGGCACTCGATGCCCTCCTGAAGCATGCACCCGAACACATATCCATGCCACGGACTGCCCAGGAGATTGCAAACACCAAAGTTGGCTTCTATTCACTGGCAGGCATCCCAAGTTGCATTGGGGCCATCGACTGTACACATGTGGAATTGGTCGTCCCACATCACAATGAAGTAGTCTACCGAAACAGGAGGCAATTACACTCCATCAATGTCCAAATGGTATGTGACGCAAACAAGATAATCACACATTGCTGTGCCCGATTTCCAGGATCTACCCATGATTCCATGGTCCTGCGGAACTCAACTATCCCCCGCTACATGGAGCGACAAATGGGACAACGTTCGTCGCTACTTGGTGAGTTCCAGGCCAAGCACATGGCAGTGTGATTGGGGGGGGGATAGATAGATACTCCAACTGGGTGTGCATTGGGGGGGTAGATAGATACTCACTCCAACTGGGTGTGCATTGGGGGGGTAGATAGATACTCCAACTGGGTGTGCATTGGGGGGGTAGATAGATACTCCAACTGGGTGTGCATTGGGGGGGTAGATAGATACTCCAACTGGGTGTGCATTGGGGGGGTAGATAGATACTCCAACTGGGTGTAGCCTGTAGTCCGTCACCCAAATGCACATACAGATGTACGCTAATGGGCATCTGTGAGGGCAGCAACGCACGTGGGATGAACGGACATGCAAGTATATGCCACACGACACAGCTGACGATCCAAATCTAGTGACATCAAACATCAATCCTCATCCACATTGCACGACACTCCACGCCACGAAATACACAAATGTCATCCATGCCGTCAACATAGTCATGCAGCATTCCTACAGCACAACATCAACAATGCATTGTGCCCTTGGATGCATGCAAAGGGATACCCCCTAGCTATGGCAATGCCCCACAAACCCATGGCACCACTGAAGTGTTGCCTCTCAGCATGGCAACAGCAATGTCGGAAGGACAGTACACCACCAGTGTGGTACCAAATGTGCCTGCCCACAGGGACACCAATGACCTGGCCTCACCCAGGACATGGCAGTCACTGTTGGAGGCATCAATGGGGCATGTCTACTTGCATGCTTGCGCTCACCTTTGCACAAAGCAGTCACACAGACCATATTCATTGATGCAGTTGAATGTGTACATGAATCACAATGATAGGCCAAAGTATGTGACATGAACAGGCCACACATGTGTCAAAAAGTAACAGGAACCCATTCCTCCCCCCATGTAGGTGATGCCGGCTATCCCCTGAAGAGGTGGCTCCTCACACCTGTACGGAACCCACAGAACAGGCACGAAGAAGAATACAATCATGCACATACCCGTACCCGCCTCGTCATCGAGCAGACTTTTGGACTTCTGAAGTCACGGTTTAGGTGCATTAGCAGGTCTAGTGGCGCCCTCCTGTATGGCCATGAGAAAGTGGCAAAGATCACCACGGCATGTGTCATGCTGCACAATATGTGTATGAGACGGAATGTGCCACTGCCCCCTGACGTTGAAATGGAGGCACCTGATGAGGATGATGACGGGGATGAGGATGGAGGTGAAGGGGATGCAGGTCATGCAAGAGGGGATGGCCAGGAGGGACGTGCTGTGAGACAGCATTTGATCAACCAAATATTCTGAGTAACATGTAGTCATACTGTCACCTGTATATGGCTGGTGATGCACTGGTGTCTGTTTGTTAGCTCACAATGGACCTTGGCGTCAATAAATTGATCATACACAAGGAAGGAGTCAAGGCCTGTGTTTTGCTCAAACAACAGTGTATTAATGAACAGAAACAGAAAAATGTGCAAGTCCCCAACCATCCCGCCACCCTTCCCCCGCCCCCCACAACTGTCCCATCACACCCTTACCCCCACCCCCCACAACTGTCCCATCACACCCTTCCCCCCACCCCCCACAACTGTCCCATCACACCCTTCCCCCCACCCCCCACAACTGTCCCTCATGAATCTCCAACAATGTATGTGTCCAGGCATGCACAGAGGTCAATGGACATTCACGCCCTATTGTTCATTGCCAGGGCCAGCATTTGGGGGCTGGTTGGAGGTGCGCCTGGTGGTGCGTAAAGAGCGTCTGAGTGGGCTTGTCTGCCGCGAACTGGGGGTCGAAGAGGTGGCAGACTGTCCTGGTGGAAATTGGCGCTCCATTGCATCTGCGATGCGTGTTAGCACCTCCCGGGCGCGTATCAGCTCCCCACACAGCCTGTCTATGCACGACTCCATTCCCTCCCTGGAGTGCCTGGATGTCTCCCCGAGGTCAGCCCTGAGGCGGGCAACCTCCTCCACATGTTGACCTACGAGGTCTGTGAGAGCCTGCTGGCGCTGGATGACGCTGGCCAGGTCAAGGGCAGTGGCGGCCTGTGGTGGTGTGTCTGCTGCGCATCCTGATGCTGGCTGGTGTGCAGATGCCGCCTCTGGGGGGCTACTGAAGGCCTCCATGGACTCGTGAACAGTGATGTGTGAGCCAGGTGTGTGTAGGGGTGATTGCTCGGGGGTTACAGCAGGGCATGGGGTGTGCATAGGCAGATCGAGATCTGTGGGCTCATCCACGTCAGACAATGGGGCAATGGCTGCCGCCTCCCCTGCCGAACTGGCAGCAGCTGAGGGTGGACCCTCGGTGGCGGTGATTTGGGGGGGGGAGTGGACCTCCAGAGGCGGGGCAGTAGGGTTTTGTGTGGCACTGGCAGTGGCGCGCAGGAGTTGTTTTGGACGCTGCAATAGGGGCCTTGGCCTTTTTCCCCTTGATGTTGTTGGTGCGTCCTCGCTGGGCTGTGGCCTTTTCTCCTTTTGCACAGGGGGTGCCTGGGATGCTCCCTCGCTGTCTGTATGTGACCCTGTCGGGGACAAGAAGGGGGATGTCATTGGTTATGGTCGCATGTACTCAATGCAGGCTACATCATGAATTCATTTGGGGCCGTTTGAACTTCATTGTGGAGGAAGCAGGTGAGGTGTCATTTCAGTGCCTCATCCATGCAGTGTTGTGTGTGGCACTTGGCTCTGTTGATGTATGCATGTGTGTGTGTTGGGGTCTGGCGCTGACATGCGCAGGGTGGGATGCATGTGTGGATGCCGGGCCATCCATGCAGTGATTGTCATGATCTCTGCTTCCAAAAGGTCAGGGTTTTCCCAACTCCCTTGGAAGCAGATCCATAACCCAGGTTCCAAGTGCCAACCAGTCCCAATTGGGACCTTTTGGACCCAGTCCTGGCGCCAGTGGCACCAGGCTCATAAATATGCCCAGTCCCAGCGCTGGAAGCGCCGGGCTCATAATGCTTGGGTGGACTTACCTTCAGCAGACCATGCTGCTTACTTGCCTGCCAGTTGAGCCTCTGATCCTCTTCTGTTTGGAACTACTTTTCCTGTTGGGTGGGGCTGGAGCCACTCCCTAGATTCAGAACACTGGAACTCTTCTGGAAGGCAGGAACTCTTTTCTTACCAGGAACTCTTTTCTTACTTAGGCGTGGCTGTGGAAGGAGACACCTAAGCACTACAGGAGGCTATTTAAACCACACCCGGTGGATGAATCTTGCTTTGCGTTATTCTGCAACCTCTGCAGCAGAACGCTCATCGTGTCTTCTGCATCCGGTCCTGGGCCTAAGGAAAAAGGCTTACCATCCTGAATCCAGTCTTCAGCAACACCTAAAGACAAGAAAGAACAGGTTAGCATTCCGGCATCTGAAAGGCAAAGGCTTACCATCCTGAATCCAGTCTTCAGCAACACCTATAAAGACAAGAAAGAACAGGTTAGCATTCCGGCATCTGAAAGGCAAAAGTTTACCAACTCTTCGCACGCTCCGGAGGCCTTCGGCGCTGCATCCCGCATCTGAAAGACAAAACAAGGTGCGTTTAAAGACATTGGGGAACTTTAATACTCACGTGCCATTACTCCTTTCCACATCTAATCCAGTGGGTATTCCGGCACCCTGCAGCCGCTCCGAACTCGTACCTGCAAAATAAAAAGACAGTTAGAGCGCATAGTGAAGCAGGCAACAAGCGCTTACTTACGTGCTTCCAGGCGCTTCTATTCATCACACGGGCTCCATCTTCAACTCACTTCAGCCCGTCATCCGCCATCGCTGGAACCCTGCAAAACAAGAGACATCATTACTAAAGACTTTAAAGACATTTGAATGACTCGAAACTTACCGTTCGTGCAGTAAACGACGGACAGCAGTCCTCTGAAGTCAAGAGGCCTGCGCTACCTATCCAGTGAAGAAACTGGTTACAGCACCCTGCCCCGAGGCAGATGGAGAGCTCGGCATTCACTTACCTAAGGTGAGAGCGTTAACCTTTGGGGGTCTACAGGAGAGGAGAAGAGGAAAGAGATAGGGACACCCCAATAACCCCAGTTCATTAACCCCATATTTTCTATCTGCAGACATCTTACTCTACACGTCAGGCATACAGTGCACAAAGGTCCAGCCCAAAGAGCCAACCGGGTGCTACACATCACCTTTGAAGATACGGTAGTCGCCCAGTCAAGACCGGCGCCTCTGCGAGAATCAGGTGAGCGTTACAGAACGCAAAGCCTACCGCAAAACTCTCGCCCAGGCGCTATGGAAACCTCGGATACTGACCCCCTAGCCCGGTTACTTGGGGAACTAAGGGCAGAAGTGCATGCAGCTCGTCAGGAAACGAATGCTCTAAGAAGGGAACTAATTATTTCCAAGGAGAGAACAGACAATCTTGCTAGACAAGTGCTACAGTCACAAGCCGGACAGACCCCGTTACCCGCATCAGGGGCAAATCTTCCTTCAACATCCTCTATGAATCCAGTGCAGATCAACCTACCTGGGAATGTACCTCTGGCTCCGCCCGAACGATTTTCTGGTGACCCAAAGAGGTTTGCAGTATTTATCAATCAGTGCCGGTTGCACTTCTTATGCCGGCCAGCAGCCTTTCCAACTGATCAAGCAAAAGTAGCTTTTGTACTTTCGTACCTTAGTGGCAATGCGGCAGACTGGTCGATCCCTCTAGTTAATCAAGATGATCCGGTTCTCCATGATTTTCAAGCCTTTCAGCTTAGTATGGAAAAACTGTTCGCAAGACATTCACAGGGGCAGGCCTTGGACAATGAGCTTCTTTCGTTGCGACAGGGTAATCAAGACCTTTTGGCTTATATTGCATCTTTCAATAGACTAATAGTGGAAACTCAATGGCCTGAGGACAAAAGGATTACGCTGTTTTATAGAGGTCTACGTGGAGAGCTCAAAGACGTTTTAGCCCAAGTAGTGAATCCCCCACAAGACTGTTCGGATTATATAGACTTGGTCGTTCAAATAGATCACAGGCTGCAGAACAGGAAGGCCGATCGTTCCAAGTTTGATGCTCCAGTATTTTCCAAACCGCCAACTCCTTCCAAAGGAGTAGACTCCGGGGAACCCATGCAAATAGGGGGTCTGAAAGGTCCTCTAACACAAAGGGAGCGGGAAAGGAGGAAACAGTTGCAATTATGCCTATATTGCGGAAACTCAGGGCACTTTCTTCGAGACTGTCCGGTGAAACCTGCCAAGAAGGCAGTAGGAGCTGCAGTTACCAAAGTTACAAACTCTGAGCAGGGAAACGACCTCGCCCGACAAGAATAGAGGTCCTCTTGCCGAGCGTGAAAACCAGTTCCGTGACCTCGCATTTCGTGATACCTATGGTCCTCATTAGCCCTGATAATCCGGATCGATTACATGCAATTGAAGCTTACGTCGACAGCGGTGCCATCGGCAATTATGTGGATCATGAAATGGTTTTGAGGATGAATCTAACTCTTTGTCCCAAGGCTGTAAAGGACGTCATTACTACGGTGGATGGTACGGAGATAGCCTCCGGGCCAGTAACGCATACCACTCAAGAGGTGACGCTAGTAAGTCAAGATGGACACCATGAGAAGATCGTGTTCGATGTGATCAAGGCCCCTCAGTTTCAGATTATTCTAGGAATACCTTGGTTAGAGAAACACAATCCTCTGATCGATTGGCGAGCAAGAACGGTCCAGTTTCCAGAATGTGTCTCTACTTGTCACCCTCCACCTGGTGTTGCACTGGCCGCAATTTCTTCAGAGACTCCCCAGTTACCTCCCGAATACCTAGAATACCAAGATGTTTTCCGGAAGGATCAGGCTAACTCTCTACCTCCTCATAGGTCTTATGACTGCCAGATAGACCTGATACCTGGATCTACTCCTCCTTGTAGTAGAATTTATGCCCTCACCGAGCCTGAGAACCTTCACCTTCGACAATACCTGGATCAATACCTGGCAAATGGGTTTATTCGTCCTTCCAAGTCCCCTGCTTCTTCAGCTTTGTTCTTCGTTCCAAAAAAGGAAGGAGACCTTAGAACTTGTATCGATTATCGCTCCCTGAACCAGATCACCGTTAAGAATAGATATCCGTTACCTTTGATCCCTGAACTCCTGGACCAAGTCAGAAAAGCATGCATATATACAAAGCTGGATCTTAGAGGAGCTTACCACTTGGTACGAGTAAAAGAGGGCGATGAATGGAAGACGGCCTTCCGCACCAAGTATGGGCTATTTGAATATCAGGTCATGCCCTTCGGACTTTGCAATGCCCCGGCCGCCTTTCAATATTTTATGAACGATGTCCTCAGAGAGCTCATAGATGTATGTGTTGTTGTTTACATTGACGACATCCTCGTTTATTCTTCATCGGAATCTGAACATCGGAAACACGTGAAAATGGTCCTCGAAAGATTGCGTCAACACAAACTTTTCGCTAAGTTGGAAAAATGTGTTTTCAACGTGACTGAAGTTGAATTCTTGGGATTCATATTATCACCTGGCGGAGTGCGTATGGATTCAAAGAAGGTCAATGCAGTTTTCAAATGGCCATCACCATCCTCCGTAAAAGGTGTGCAAAGCATGTTAGGCTTCGCTAACTTTTACCGCAGGTTTATCCCCGAATTCTCTCGAATAGTCCAGCCCATCACTGCCTTGTTAAAGAAAAACAAACGTTTTGAATGGTCTACCGAGGCGGAACAAGCTTTCCAGGATTTGAAGACTAAATTTATCTCTGCACCAATCTTAAAACACCCTCGCCCCGAACTCCCCTACATCGTGGAAACTGATGCTTCAAGCCTTGCCATGGGGGCAGTTCTATCACAAAAGGACCCGGTAACCAATCAGTTGCATCCCGTGGCATTTTGGTCCCGCAAATTCTCGCCTCCTGAAATCAATTACACGATTACTGACAAGGAACTTCTGGCTATCAAGTCTGCCTTTAAGGCTTGGCGGCATTATCTGCTGGGGGCCCGACACACCGTTACTGTGATTACGGATCACCGAAACCTGCAATATTTGAAGACCGCAAAAGCCCAATCCTCTAGACAACTCCGTTGGGCATTATTCTTTGCCGAGTTTGACTTCATAATTACCTATCGACCTGGTACAAAGAACGGTAAAGCCGATGCCCTTTCTCGGATGGGAGTGGAAGAACACTTGGTCAACCCTAAACCTGTACCAATCATTCCCGAACAAAGAATTCTGGGTGTAATCGCCACAGAATCCATAGAGGAAGTTAAGGATAAAGCCAGGCAACTTGTAACTCCAGCAGACATACAGAATTGGCATCTGCAGGGAAAGGACTTTGCAGTAAAGGACAACTTATTGTATTTCCAAGAACGATTATACCTACCCAGCACAGATTTACAGAAAAAAGTGATCTCTTGTTATCACGACTCTTTAATGGAAGGTCATCCCGGTATAGCCAAGACCTCAGAAAAGATCAAGCGCTACTTCTGGTGGCCGTCTTGGAAAAAAGATATCAGAGACTTTATAATGTCCTGTGGAGTATGCGCCCAAAACAAGAGTCAAAAGGAAAGACCAGCAGGCCTCTTACGCCCTATCGACATCCCACCTCGCCCTTGGCATACGCTTTCTATGGACTTCATCACCGATCTACCTCCATGCTCCGGATACAATACGATTCTAGTAATCGTGGACTTATTCTCCAAGATGGCGCATTTCATTCCGCTCAACGGCTTGCCAACAGCAGCAACTCTGGCCCGAGAATTTCTCGAAAACATCGTCCGACTGCACGGTTTTCCTTCGGTTCTAATTTCGGATCGAGGTAGTCAATTTATTTCTCATTTTTGGCGAAGTTGCTGTCGGTCGGCTCAAATTGATGTGAGACTATCGACCAGTCACCACCCTCAGACCGACGGACAAACCGAGAGGACCAATCAAACTCTGGAACAGTATTTACGCTGCATGCTGCAACAAACTGAAAAAACTTGGAAAGATATCCTTTGGATAGCCGAGTATGCCTACAATAACTCTGTCCATTCGGGAACTGGGAAAACCCCGTTTTTTCTTTTGTACGGCAGTCACCCTCGAACCTCGGAGTTGGATCCCCTCCAAGATCTTGAAACACCAGCAGTAGACTACCTGCATTCTACAATCACCCAAGCCTTTAAGGAAGCTGTTTCTCACCTTCAAAGGGCTAAAGAACAATACAAGAAAGGAGCAGATCAACATCGGAAGGAAGCCCCTCACTATCAAGTAGGGGATCAAGTCTGGTTATCCACCAAATATCTATCTCTAAAAGGGCCACGCACATTCAACCCAAGATACCTTGGTCCCTATTCCATCACTACCATAGTAAACCCAGTAGCGGTCAAGTTGGACTTGCCCCCGCACATGAAGATACATCCGGTCTTCCACGTCTCTCTATTAAAACCCGTGCAACCTCAAACCCGACTAACCAAATCTCCAAAACCTATCCTAGTGGATGGAGAACTCGAGTTTGAAGTCAAAAGCATTCTGGACTCCAAGATCTCCAAATCTAAACTATTCTACCTAATTGACTGGAAAGACTACGGCCCCCAAGAGAGATCCTGGGAACCTGCTGAATATGTCCACGCTCCTCGCCTAATCAAAAGATTTCACCGAACATTTCCTGACAAGCCAAAACCCCCGGAGAAGCCCGGTTTGAGGGGGGGTACTGTCATGATCTCTGCTTCCAAAAGGTCAGGGTTTTCCCAACTCCCTTGGAAGCAGATCCATAACCCAGGTTCCAAGTGCCAACCAGTCCCAATTGGGACCTTTTGGACCCAGTCCTGGCGCCAGTGGCACCAGGCTCATAAATATGCCCAGTCCCAGCGCTGGAAGCGCCGGGCTCATAATGCTTGGGTGGACTTACCTTCAGCAGACCATGCTGCTTACTTGCCTGCCAGTTGAGCCTCTGATCCTCTTCTGTTTGGAACTACTTTTCCTGTTGGGTGGGGCTGGAGCCACTCCCTAGATTCAGAACACTGGAACTCTTCTGGAAGGCAGGAACTCTTTTCTTACCAGGAACTCTTTTCTTACTTAGGCGTGGCTGTGGAAGGAGACACCTAAGCACTACAGGAGGCTATTTAAACCACACCCGGTGGATGAATCTTGCTTTGCGTTATTCTGCAACCTCTGCAGCAGAACGCTCATCGTGTCTTCTGCATCCGGTCCTGGGCCTAAGGAAAAAGGCTTACCATCCTGAATCCAGTCTTCAGCAACACCTAAAGACAAGAAAGAACAGGTTAGCATTCCGGCATCTGAAAGGCAAAGGCTTACCATCCTGAATCCAGTCTTCAGCAACACCTATAAAGACAAGAAAGAACAGGTTAGCATTCCGGCATCTGAAAGGCAAAAGTTTACCAACTCTTCGCACGCTCCGGAGGCCTTCGGCGCTGCATCCCGCATCTGAAAGACAAAACAAGGTGCGTTTAAAGACATTGGGGAACTTTAATACTCACGTGCCATTACTCCTTTCCACATCTAATCCAGTGGGTATTCCGGCACCCTGCAGCCGCTCCGAACTCGTACCTGCAAAATAAAAAGACAGTTAGAGCGCATAGTGAAGCAGGCAACAAGCGCTTACTTACGTGCTTCCAGGCGCTTCTATTCATCACACGGGCTCCATCTTCAACTCACTTCAGCCCGTCATCCGCCATCGCTGGAACCCTGCAAAACAAGAGACATCATTACTAAAGACTTTAAAGACATTTGAATGACTCGAAACTTACCGTTCGTGCAGTAAACGACGGACAGCAGTCCTCTGAAGTCAAGAGGCCTGCGCTACCTATCCAGTGAAGAAACTGGTTACAGCACCCTGCCCCGAGGCAGATGGAGAGCTCGGCATTCACTTACCTAAGGTGAGAGCGTTAACCTTTGGGGGTCTACAGGAGAGGAGAAGAGGAAAGAGATAGGGACACCCCAATAACCCCAGTTCATTAACCCCATATTTTCTATCTGCAGACATCTTACTCTACACGTCAGGCATACAGTGCACAGAGGTCCAGCCCAAAGAGCCAACCGGGTGCTACACATCACCTTTGAAGATACGGTAGTCGCCCAGTCAAGACCGGCGCCTCTGCGAGAATCAGGTGAGCGTTACAGTGATCCAGGGCTGCCATCAGTGCACTTACCTCCATCAGAAGTGTCTGGCACGCCATGCTCCATCCACCCGACTCCCTCAATACATTCTACCCCGATGAGGTTTGCGTATGTCTCCTCCCACTCCTTCAACTTGATCGGTGACCCTAATCCTCCAGCGGTGGCAGTCTTGTGGTTCTCGGCCAGTATCATCCTGACCCGGAGTCTCAGGTCGTCCCATCATTTTCTGCACTCGCGTACAGTGCGCGTGCTGGTGCCCACAGCACTCACTTTTGTTGCCACTTCGGCCCAGATTGCTTTCTTCTTTAGGAGGGTTTCCCACCGCATGTATTTGCGAAGACCACTTCTGCATTGTCCGCTAAGGTCTGAGTCAGCATCACTAACTCCTCAGTGGAGAACTTCTCCTTTCTCTGGCGGTCTGTGTTTTTTTTTAGTGCCTTGGGCATGGTAACAGTGTAGCAATGGATCTCAGGCAGCAAGGTAACACAAACAGGTCCAGGGGGCAGAGGATGGCAATGGATTGTGATTTTAAATATGGCCGCCGTGCTCTTTCCCGTTCCTGTGCGATGATGCTATTTCCGGTTACGGTATTTAATGGTCACCGCTATTAGCAGTGGCTGCTATTTGCACGATGCGTCAAGGCGGAGTTGCTATCTGCACTGTCGTGAAAGGCGGTAAGTGACTTTTGTGGGAGATTAGCGGCAAGGCTGGAGGGGCATTACCGGCATGGCGCAAAGCTTGTGTCCGCGTACTCGTAATGGTACGCTATTAGCGCCCTCCTATGAGGGCGGACACGTTAAGGGCGCCATGCCGGTAATTTGCGGATTTTACCGCACAACGTGTAATGAGGCCCATTATATTCTCTGAACATGCAGCAGTTTTCGCTTCATTGTCTGCTGCCTGGTTTCCGAGTGAAATAAAGTCTGTCTTTTTACTATGAGCTGCACATTTAATGACCGCAATGGCCACTGGGAGTTGTAGTGCCTTGATAAGCCTGTCGAAAAAGGCTGCATGCTGCATTGGCGTGCCATCCGCTCGGAGGAAGCCCTCCTTTTCCAATGTACTAATACTGCATGCACTGTTGACGTCACATAGGCAGAGTCGCTGCACACTGTTACTTCCTGGTCTGCATGATTCTCAAGCGCGAAAATCAGCGCCACTAATTCTGCAGCTTGTGCTGAATAATGAGACGGAAGTCGGGCACTTACCAATGTCTGAAACTCCCCATTGGCTGTGTATTTTACCACAATGGCACCTGTACATCTCTGTCCATCATTTTGATTGATTCTCGAAGAACCGTCAATAAAAACAAAATCTCCACCTGGCAAGGCATTTTCTTTCACTCTCGTGATTTCATCATAGAACTCTTCATAGTTCGAACAGTCGTGCGCATACTCATCCTCTGCCTGGTGTTCAGCTACAAACATGACAGGATTCACTGCTCTGCATCGAACTTTTTGATCGCTGGATTTGATATAACTACCTCATAGGCAGAAGCCCTTTGAGAAGTCAATGTACTCTATGGTTTCTCTAGAATAGCAAATAGTGCATGCTCTAAAAATAACATCATGGAACATCCCATCACTATGCTTGCAGCTTTCTCTATGGCAAACGCGGCGGCAGCCAAAGACTGTTCACACGGGAAGAGACCTCTCATTACTGGGTCTTAAATCCCACTGTAACATGCGCTGTGCTTGAACCACAACATGGTTCTCTGCATGAGGACTGCTGTTATAACAGTACCATCTGTGTGCAAGAATAAAAAGAATTTCTCAGCATAATTAGGAATCCCTAAAACTGGAGCTGTACAAATTGCTTTTTTCAGCTCTTCAAATGCCTCTTCCATTTTCTCAGTCCATGCGATTGTTTCCTGTGTTGCCTGTGCTTTCTTTAAAGCCTGTAGTAAAGGCCTTATATATGAACTGTAATCAAAGACCCATGCTCTGACATAATTGCATAATCCCAAAAAATCGCTGCATGTGTTTTATTGTGTGTGGTTTTGCGGTTTTCAAAATAGCCTCAGCCATCTCAGGAGTGACCTTCTTTCCTTGATGTGAAATCAATTGGCCTATATACAACATTCTTATTGATAATACTGTAACTTTTCTTTGTCAAACTTATTGTTACGCTCACCTGGTATCCACAGGGATGCCACCCAGCCCTGGTTGGATGATTTGCCCTCTCAAACCCTCTCCCAGTCCCTTGGTAAGGCCTCTGGTTAAAGATGGGTCTGCAACATAGGAGAGCTGGATTCAATACCAGATTGTCTTTATGTTTTCCCACCTCCCTTGGCCTCAACTCCTTCCTCCCCCTTGGGCCTTCTTCTCACCTTAATACTGTAAAAGGTGGATTCTCCGTCCTGCTCCTCGTGGCAGGGGCGCGTAGATGTGGCAGGCGAGCAGCGACCAAGTTACTTCACTGGAGCAAGCCCCTCTGTGGGAATCCAGGCCTGCTGCAACTCCGTAGGTTTGCTGCTTTACAGTCTTTATATGCATTTCTTATGTTCCTCTTATTTAAAATAATAATGTCTTGCTTCTTTCCTTTTAGGTATGCAAAGGTATTTTGGTGTTGTCATGCAGTTTGAAGATGAGCATGGGCCGGTAGGCGAAAGCGCTGTCCGGTGAGTAATGCGCGATGCGCGGCACTGTTTCGCCTTTTATATTGCTGACCTGTGTATTTTCTATCCTTGCAGGTTGCGATGTTCCTCGTCTAGCGCCGTGATGTTCCAGCAATGATACTGACCAGGAGATGACTACCCAGGTAAGAATTGTGTGGCTTTCTTCATTCGGGAGGAAACATGAGTAAATGCTTATTAGTGCTGTCTTTCTTCCTCCTCTTTCCAAGTTATGGTATTCCAGGATGTATGCAGGGCCGGATGATGGAGTTTGTACCTTCAGGTGCGTGGAACTGAAGTCGGCGATGGATTGAAGACAGGATACTATTCCAGGTAAGTTTTGTAGTGTTCTTTCTCTCTCTGCAGGTCCTTGGTTTCAGGTAAACTGGCATCAAAGAACTGGACACGGTGAGCGTTACGCTGCCCACAGCAGAATAACACAAAGCGTGTTCTGCTGTTTGGGTGTGGTTTACATAGTCTCAGGTAAAGTAGTCCAGGTAAAATAGTCCCAGGCCTGCCACACCCAAATTAGTCCAGGTAAAGTAGTCCCAGGTCTGCCACACCCAAAAGACTAGACCGCATATGTGTGTGCCTCCATGTTGGCTGAACCCCCCAGTTAAATAGTCCCAAGTAAATAGTCCCATTCTAATGTTGGTCTTCATGATGGTTATGAGCCTGGCACCAAAGGCGCCAGGACTGACTCCAAGAGAGTCTTGGATAAGGTTTTAAGGCCTTTGACCTGGCCCTAACTGGAAGGCTGACTTGCCAGTGAGGGTCAGGGTTAAGGATCATGACACTTATATCCTTTGTCCACATGTATTATCATCAGTTGGACAGAATTGCATCTGCACTCCTCCTCTGTAGTACTGCAAACGAATATGTCATCTACGTATTGCAGAACAACACTTTCCAAATCAATATTGTTCAAGTCCATTTGCAGGACTCTATTGAAAATAGATGGAGACTCACAGTACCCCTGGGGCAGCTGAGTACTTATCAATCTCATTTGTCTGAACATAATTTACGTCAGATCCTGTGAGTCTTTGTGCAATGGGTTTGAGAAAAACACATTTTCAAATCAATCACAGTGAAATATCGTGCTCCAACAGGTATATTACACAGAATTGTAGACAGGTTCGGGACTAAAGGGAACTCGGCCTCTACAATCTGGTTTATTGGTCTCAAATCTTGTATTAATCTCCAAGACACCCCTCTTACATTTTTTGCTAGGGTACACAGCAGTATTACACAGTGACTCCAATGTCACTAAGGTGCCCTGCTCCATCATGGCGGAAATCTTTTGAAAATACCTTCATCTGCCACTCGCGACATGGGATACTGTTGTGCTCGAGGTAAATTTGCTCCTGGTTTCAATTTAATCTTCCCTTCTCCAAACCCCTTCAATAGGCCTACACCATAATGAAGCTGGCACTTTTGCCATATCTTCCACAAAAGACGTTGCTGTGCTATCATCATTTTCTGAGGTACCTCTCGTTTGATTGCTCTCACCCAATAAGTAATACTCATCTCAAACACTACTTCGTCATCAGATAGGTGATTGCCAAACATGTCCTCATTGGTGACGTCAGTTAATCTGTAGCCTTCTCCGATGGCAATCACTGTACACCATTGTCTGCCTTTGTCATTGTTCCCATCAAGCAAAGCCATTTCACCTCACACTATGGCTGCTTGTAATTCCAAGGGAAATACTTCACCTTCTTCGTGCATAGGTATCTTTGGTCTAAACAGAAATTCATCAGGTAGTCTCATTCCCTTGCCTGCTAGGCCTGGCAGATATGCCAATAGAACACGCTCTAGAGGTATTGCTCTCATGGCTACTTGCCCTGCAAATGCTCTAATAATTTCACACACGTTTAGATAATGCATCCCTGGAGTTGAGCACACTATGCCTTCATTTGTAAATGAGATCGTCATATTGAACTTTGTCATCAAATTTCGACCCAATTTATTGCCAGGCGTCTGCCTAGAATATAGAAGTGGCACCTTCATATCGAATTCTCCTATAGAAACGGGTAACTCTTCGGTGAAAGGAACTCGACTTGTTGCTCCTGAAAAGCCATGAGTATTCATGGCGGTGCCAGACATTAAAAACCTTGCCTCATGTATACATGAGCGTGTTGCCCCCGTGTCTACTAGAAACAAAAAATGTTTGTCCCCTATTGTGACGTCAACCCTTGGTTCCTCATGAGGGTTCGGCATCACGGATAGGATTGAACACATCAAGTCCCCCAGTGAGCTGTCCTATTGTGGGTAAAGACTCATTCCGTTACCTGAAAACGGATTCTCTCCACTCCCTGTGACTCTCCCGAACCTAGGTGTTGTTAGCTGCCCTGTACTTGTACTCTGTTGAATCTGCATGGGTGCATGCTGCGACTGCCCTTGTGGTGGAGCCACTGCGACCTGCTGTGTGCTGCACTCTCGGCGCTTGCTACTGTTGCATCGTTTGATTCTGAGCAAAACCATCATTATACTGCTGCGAATATGCAGGCGGGTTTAAAATCCCCCCTCTCTAAAATTGGTCATTTTGCACAAACCCTTGACTTCTACACATGCGAGCAAAATGCCCTGTCATCCCGCACGTCCAGCATAGGGGTGGCCTCCTAACCAGCCCATCCTGTATATTCTGACCGTCATTCTGCATGTATTTAAACCCTCCTTGATTGTTCTGAAAACCTCACCGATTATTCTGCCAATTTCCTTGATTATTCTGAAAACCTCTTCCTCGAAATCCACCCCTCCACGCAGAGTAAACCCGTTATTACTTTGGTCAAACTGCCTCTAGTTATTCACATGTGGCATACTTGCATTCTGCTGTGGAGTTGGTCCATCTACACTCGTCAACATTGTCCCTTCAATGGCATATTTAGACAGCCTTTTCTGCACTCATTTTGCTTCTTCGCCTTTCCGGGCATCATCTTTTTTGAGATTCTTCTCCTGCAAGAGCCTGCCAGAGTGCGCAATGGTCAGCTGAATCTCGGACCATGGGTTGGCTTCAATACCCACTAATTTCTTGAGCTGTTTCTGCATAGGTTCTGGTAGCCCTTGGCATAATATATGATAAAATACTGGTATAGATTTAGCCCAAGACTTGTGCGTTTCCAAAGCCTAAGATTCATGAAAATTTTGAATATAAAGCAACATATTATCTCTGTCCTTCATCTTTTTTGTCATTATAGCTCCCATATCGGATGTGTCTGGGTATAGTACTCGTAGCGCCTTCCAGACTGCCACCCTGCAATTATTGAATGGTGCTCCATCGTGAGCAGTGTTAACTATTGTCACACCAGGGTATCCTGCCCTTGTCCATATGTCATCAGCTCTCTCACCAAGTATGGCGATGAGGAGACCTTTAATGTCCCCTATGGCTAACGTGTTACCTTGTCATTTTCTCTAATTCATGTATCCATTTCCCAGCGCCCGAAGTTAAGATGGGGAGCTTACACCTTAGGTTATCTTTATCCATCTGGGGCCACAGTATATATTGTGGTCTGGCCCCTCCTTTTTCCAACAAGGGAAACTGTGATGCCCCAAACTCATTCTCATCTCTCATAATTTTTCTGTCCAATGCAGGAACGATATTACCACATCACCTTCTACCAGTTGGCAATCTTAATCTGCTCACATAAGGCAGCGATTCTCCCCTTTCACTGTGGAATTGCCCCTTGGGTCGATCTGACTGTGTCAGTGGCTCTGACGCCTTGGTTACAGGTGTGTTTAAATCTGACCATCTGACTTCCTTCTCCATTAAAAAAAATCCCTCGGGCCACATACGTCCCTTCTTCCTTCCTCATGGACGGTGTCTCTATCTTCATCTGACATTTCCTGTGCCAAAAGTGTACAACTTCTCTCATTGTTATCTCTGCTCAGAGTCAGTCCATATAAAGGCAGCTCCTTCGGCTTTGTACTACATGGGGCTCCATCTGTGTCATACAACTGAGTGCTTCCAAGACAATCATTTTTTCCCTTCCTTTTTGACTCCTTTTGGGCTTTCATTTCATGATATACTTTATTGATCGCTTCCCCAATGCTCCGCGAGTCAAACTCGTCCTCCAGATTTACTCTAGACGGGCCTGGTAATGACTCATACTTTGGAGAAAATATCTCTATATCATCCCATGCTACTTCTGGCTCAGGATCTCTTATCTCCTTTTCTAGACGCTCGAGATCGCGTGCTCTCTGCCTTCTTTTTCGTTCAAAATCATCATCAAATTCTCTTTGTTTTCGTGCTTCCTCTCTTACTCTGTCTTCCTCTTTTGTCTTCATATCCCTTCTCTCATTTGTCCTGCGTATCTCCTCATCTTTTCGCCTTTGTATTCTTTTATCCCTCATTTTCTGTTCCTCTGCTTCTAACCTTTTCTGTTCAATTATTTCCTGCTCATCGATTGCTCTTTGTCTATTATCGTGTTTTCTTTGCTCTTCTGCTCTTGTTTTCTCAACTGTTCCCTTTGATACAACTGCTCTCGTCTCTGCCTATTCTTTCTCTTCGTCCCTTCATCTTTCAATCGTTCCTCTCTTTCCTTATGTTTTTTGTCTTGTTTGTCTTGATCTTCCCGTTGTCTTACATCCTCAATGCTCTTACCATTGAGTTTTAATAAAATCTGACCACCCATCCATTCATTCTGTAAAAGCGTTACCTCATCAGCCTTGTCTCTTTCTCCTTTCCATCGTTTTATCTCTCTTCTTATTTCAAGAGATGTACTTGCTCGATCACTCCTTTTCTTATTGCATCTCTCTTTGTCCCTTGGGACCTTAGAGATTACATCTTTCTCAGTATCTTTTTCTGCGCCTTCGTCACTGCTAAGCACAGGTGACTCATATGCCGGGTTACTATATCCTGTTGCAGCTTTAAACTCCCTCAATGGATATAACCCATCGTCTTTCTTACTCTCATCTCCGCTTTCAGGTGGGGCGGGGGAGCAGAATGCTCCTCACCCCCCTCTTTGCATATATTAAGTATCCAATCTATAGGAGGCTCTTCCTCCTTCTCCTGTTGGTACATCTTCCAAAGTTCTAGATTAGCTAATCGCTTTTCTAGCTTATTTCCTGTGTATGCTGCATGCAGATATGTCATCAAATGCTGCAAGACTGCCTTCGATAGCGAGCCTCCCTGTGGCCACGGCATAAACATTTTATCTGCGGTTCCTTTAACCCATTGCGCACTATACTGTTTAAGCTAAGGTGAATGTTTCGGTAATTGTTTACAGAGATGCACAAGTGGAGTAATATCCTCCTTCCTTAACTCGTTCACCCTTAGCATTTGTGTGGCACTTCATTTTACTTTCCAAACACAGATTTTCAAACACGTTTCAGAAAAATAACATAATATAAGCAAGCACCAATCTTCGGAAGCTCCAATCCCACTACACAATTTTTTACTTTCATCTTACTAAAAATAACCATCAGGTTCAATTCTAATCAACAAATAAGTTTTTCCACTTATGACATCATTGTTCATAAAACCACATAAAACAAATGGACAGACTCAACTGGTTACATTAATTTCTTATAATTCTCTTCTCAATACTTATTAGCCCGCTACAAATACTCTGACTGGAGTTTAAGTTACCCCTTTGATCCCATCTTTAACCGGGATTGTATCCTAGGATTCCGCTATGGAACTTTGGGTTCAAACTTCTTCTCATGGCCACTCTGACGATTTATGTCATTGCTCGGCCACACTCGAGTCAATATCTTGTTCCCCACATATATTATACACTTACTCTCACGTTATATTTTATCCTGCCTCCCTCCGTTACTCTTTTTTCTTTACTCATCACCCATGCTTTTGTCAGCTTGCTCAGTTTTTTACTCACCAATATCATCTTTTCCTCTTCCGACTCTCGGGATCGTCCGCTTTTTTTGCCACCTCTTCAGCCTTCCGATCGATCGGCTTCGCGTAGATGTGGGAGGGGATTCCATCTGAAATAGGGGACCCCTGTCTTGCAAGACACTTGTTTGGTTTTAGACTAGCCACTATCTATGGGGAGCTTCACGTTCTTTCAGCCGAATGGCAAAGGTTGTGCGATATTACCGAAACTCTAAAGTTTACTCAGATTGATGGCTCTTAAACCATCCTCTGCTACCAAGTGAACTGGATAGTCCAGTCCCTTTGATGAGCAGCAATTACCCTTGAGATGGATGGGGATGCAGATCTTACTCATACACCAAATAATAGAGCCGACTCAGGAAGTTGACAAAAGAAAGACTGTTTTAATGTCAATTATCTAAAACAGGGAGCATAACGAACATCAATGCAAATGCTCGATCTTCAAACTCAAAGCATTTAAGAAAAAACTGTACTTTTATAATCAAAATGTGTCATTACTGATGTCTAACCTATGTGTTACCAACATCATCCGACGTGGCAAACTACAAAAACCTAACGGAGGGAGTGATTGGCTCTAAGTGAATATCTAAGTATAGGATCCATACTAGTCTAAGAAAGTGGAACTATGTGTTTGGTTATTTAACATCAGGTGGGCAACTAAGCCCTCCTCTAAAAAGGACCAATATGAACGTCACTAAATACACAATGTCTCCTTTGGTTTACACACTATTGGACCCTTGAATACGCAGGTCCTCTACAATTGTTTGGAACTCTATTCATCTTCAGTACTTTTCCATCTATGTTAGCAGCCCGCAGGATGGCTGTCCAGATACTGGTGAGGTTGCCTTAACTTTACCTTCCCACCAATTAGCATATTAATCCACCACCACCTCAGTGGTCTCCTGTCAATTAGGCCTTTGAACTTCGTCCTTGAGAGTGTTCTTAGCTCTGAGAAAATTAGGGTGTGAGAAGCACAGCCTGCCTCATGCATAGGTGTGATCATCTCGTGCATCCAACTTCATGCTTCCATGTAACTAGAGACCATAAAATCAAGCCTTTTCGTTTATTTCATTTTTTATTCCAATAGACCTCTGCCGTCTTCCTTGTTATGTTCACTCCTTCTGGACAGGAGGTTTGTTCTTTCACACGATTTTGTATCCAAAGTCAGTCTACTCCAGTTTGATAAGACCATGGCTTCTTGGGTTTCATCCAACCTCACCTTTCTGAGCTCCGCTTCTGTAATTCAATGTCTGTTTTTTAAACTGCGACACACTGAATTGAGGCCTTTTTACTAATGTCCAACCTGCTTTAATACGTTTAGTGGAAACATCCATAAATCTCTCATTCCTATGTTTGTGTACGTTGGCGCTTGCCGCAATCTATTTTACCATAGCCGGTCAAGTGGCACAGCGAGTAGAGCGCTCGCTTTGACATCCGTGCAGAGCCTGTTAACGTAGGTTCGAATCCCGGCAGGGCCAAACTCAGCCTTTCATCCTTCCGAGGTCGATAAATGAGCACCACACACCGTGGGTAATAATAAGCAGCGCTCAGATACCTGAGGGTTCGTAGCGCTATATAAATGCCTAATTATTATTATTATTATAAGCTTAGAGCTAGCTTCACGATTACTTTGCTGCTTGAGTTTCTCCTGCATCTGTACACGTGCAAAATGATTTAATATCTTCATCTGTTTCTGTGGCATAAGTTTCTACACCTTGAGTCCAAGATGTCACTTATCCTTATTGCTTTCTTAATGCCTTTATAGAATATCCGCATTCTCTGATTACTGCATCCTTTTATGTACTTCATCTTCAGCTCCATAGAACATATACTTGGTAATGGCTAGTAATACTACTATTCATCTTTGCCTTTTGTTGGTTCTGCTTCTTCTGGAATCTCATTCAGATGGCCATCATATTTCTTTTTATGTAGATATGGTTTCCTCAATGGGTACCTTGGCTCCCAGATTCTCTTAGGTACTGGCCCTTTCACTTGTATTGGACTGAGTCCATATTCTGCTCTTTGTCGATTCAGCTGTTCAGTATACGTCTCATATTCTGGTTTCCAGCATACAGGCAAAAGGAGCGGGTCGATTGAGGTGGGGGTACTTGGCTCCTTCTCTACAACTCGATGGTATTTGTACTGTCACGTGGGATCTCAATTTGGTTGGGGCAATTCTTGGCTTACTTCATTATTGTTTTGTTTGGTTTCTGGCTAATGGTTTGGGCTCTCATACATTTGCAATTTTCTAGCAGAGTGGTCTTATCACACTCTTCACGTCATGCCAAATCACACAATCTGTTTTGTCACATTTGCCAGGTTTCTGCCTCTCTATCTAATCTGCTGTGTACCGTGGCGAAAAAGTTTCCAATAAAAGCCAGTTTCGTATGTGTCATGGCCAGAAGGGTAAACTGGTCTTTGCAGGTTTCATTCAATGATTCATATAATTTGGTAAAAGGTGCCATTGAAATTGTAAGAGCTGCCATGATATTATTTTGCAGCTGGGCAGTGGCCTCTGCTGATAGCTGTGTGGTCTGTTTAAGTGAGTCATGATGGAAGAACGAGTCTCGGTCAAACTCACGCTACAATCCTGGGCCCTGCCCACTCAGCAGGGATATGATCGAATCCTCTTGTTCAATGGGGTGGTCTGTGGGATTCTTTTGGTTCCTAATTTGACTTGGCCTACCATCCAGTCTGTCCTGGGGTGTTATAGAAGCGATTATTTCGCAATTCCTATCGCTTCTACATATATCTGCATCTGTTTGAGCAATTCTCGTTGCATTATTACATGGTGTTCCAATTGTTAAGACTTGTGCCAACTTAGCGTGAGAAATGGGTGAGTTTAGTTTCGGGACTGTATCAGTTCCATAATTGCTCGACCCATGCTTTGGATTCTTTTTTTTTTTTTTATGAGAAGCCAGATGAGTTTTCTTTTCTGCAGTGTCCGTGCCAGTCCTTCTGCCAATGTGGAACATTGAAGTTCCAAATTATCTATTGAGATGGAAGACTTTGCCCGCGGGCTGCTGGCAGATTTAGGGTCCACACCAATATCAGATTACTCCTGCGAGCTGAATGTGGCAAACAGTCGTTCTAAGGATGTGCAATCCATGGTCTGACCGTCCACTACACTCGGGAGAATGTCTTGGATGTGGGTAAGCATGCCATTATGTTTGTGTTAAGATCTCTCACCAGCAGTCAGTCTATATCCGAGTGCTGCCCCACAACCCCTTT
Source organism: Ambystoma mexicanum (assembly GCF_040938575.1). NCBI lineage: Eukaryota > Metazoa > Chordata > Amphibia > Caudata > Ambystomatidae > Ambystoma > Ambystoma mexicanum. The sequence continues at coordinate 1,394,544,341 of NC_090934.1, read as the reverse complement.
ATTCAATTGAGAGTGAACGTTCAGTCTCTCCCGACCCAGAATTAGCAGGTCTTTTTCACCCATTGATGTTGTGTCAATCGATTTTAAAGGTGGAGCACTCACTGCTACTTCCCGCAGAGCAGATGTCAAGTTAGCCCTGCGTGGCTGGCTCACTTCATCTGCCATGTCTAATTGAGTCAGGGTGTCTGCCTGGATTGACTCAGAGTATGAGAGAGCTGTAAAACAAGTCAATTGTAGATTGTCGAGTTAGCAATGTTTGCTAGGTAAAATAATTTTGTGGTCTGTTGAATTGATTGCATAGGAAGCAATTTAGAGGGACAGGGAACACTCACCTCATCACGGCCGGTCAACATGACAGTGGATGTATCCTCGTCCAAGCGACGTGATTTCTGATGGGTCAGCGGTCCTCCCAGTGACATTTGGTTATACATTCCTAAAACGCAGAATCTGGAGGAGGAAGTAGACGTTGGGACCACTGTCAAGAGTCAAGCAGTAGCTGGTCCTGAGAGGGTCTTTACCTTCAGAAGCCTTACTTGCTGGAAGAGTCGGAGGCTTAACCCCTGTAGGCCTGAATTGCATAGGCGGCACAGTGGGAAGTGAAGATTTAAAAAGCTCCCCCCCCCCAGTAAAGCTCTCTCCGGTGGCAGGCGAGCACCAGATAGCCTTTGGAGCAGAGAAGGCTCTGTTTGCGAGTGGCACGTGCCGCTGGTGACTGAAAGCAACCAGTTGCTGGATCATGAGAAGCAGCTGAGGCAGAGGACCTGGAAGCCACAAGGCGAATGGTCACGCACGCCAGACCCAGTGAGTTCACAAAGATATTGTGAACCCTGAACACTCTGTAACAACTTGCGTGCTCAGGCCAGGTACTTTGACACAAGAAACAACATTCGTAGGGGGGAAATAAAAGAAGAAAAGTTCTTTTAAATATTTAACTGACAGAAAGCAGACAAAGCAGTATTTCGTAAACCAAACTGCCTTTGAAAGTAACAAATGGAATAAGAGCTTGATTATCAGACCAAAGGGGTGTGATTATATGCATGTGGGGCCATTTGAAATCCAGCAACAAGATGGGGCTGACTTAATTGCCCCTATAAAGCGTGATTTCTGCCCCCTCCCTCCACCCCAAAATAGGGCTGTGTAAAGTGGGCACGGAATCAAAAATCATGTTCTATGGTAAGGGATGCCCCTAGGAGTTCGGTCTAGCGCTAGGACCGTTTCCTTGAGTGTTCGCACCCCTTGACATACTTGACAAAATACAGCCAGGAAAATATTTGTGTATTTTGTTTGGACTCAGAGAGACATCATTATGACGCATTACTCAGAAATATGAAGCTGACACTTGAAGGTAGCATTACACCTTCTATGGAAGCAGCAATTCTAACATAGCATATTGCCATACATATGAAGAGCGTTATTGTATAAGCTAAAAGCAGGACTTATATTTAACAAAGAACAAGTACAATGAATAATTTTAAGATACCAGCTTGAGCAACATGGCGTTTATGTTATGTTGGTCTACACTAAGCTATGCTATGATCAAGAGTAACCAGGTTACTCACCGTAGTGACCACCTTACTCCTTGTCCATAGTCCCCTTTCCTCCATACTTATGGGACATCTCTCCGTCCTGTGGGACGGGACCGGAGCACTTTGTAAAAAGCACCCACATTCTTTTTTCAAAAATGTGTCCTTCCTCTCTTTCTTGTGTTTCCTAACAGAGGAACCTTATTAGAGGGGACGGCGGGCGGGCGTATGGAGGAAAGGGGACTATGGACTAGGAGTAAGGTGGTCACTACGGCGAGTAACCTGGCTATACTTCTACGTCCCGTCCCCTTTCCTCCATACTTATGGGAGATTCCCAAGCATTCCTAACAGGAATTACAGGTGGATGGAAATACCCCTTACTGAAAAAGGGTCTTCAGCACAGCTTGACCAAACTGAGCATCAGCTCTTGAGCTCATGTCAAGACAATAATGCTTACAAAAAGCAGATGGGGAGGCCCAAGTAGCTGCCCTAGCGATGGACTCCCAGGGGACATATTTCTGAAAAGCAACCGCGGCTGCCTTGCCCCACACCAAGTGTGCATGAATACCCTTAGGAGGTTTCAGCCCTTGGACGTTGAAAGACTCCGTAATGCAGGCGATGATCCACCGAGAAATAGTCGCCTTAGACGCCTGCTTACCCTGAGGGTTACCAAAAGTCACAAACAGTTGAGAAGAACTCCTAAGCTCGAAAGTTCTGTCCAGATAGAATTTAAGAGCCCTTCTGACATCGAGACAATGCAGAACCTTTTCTGCCTCTGAGGTAGGGTTCGGAAAAAAGACCGGCAGGGAGATCGACTGATTCAGATTGAATTCAGTTACCACCTTCGGCAGGAAAGCAGGATTCATCCGTAGGACTACCTTATCCTTGTGAAAGACCAAAAAGGGATGCTCCACCGACAAGGCCCGGAGCTCACTCACCCACCTCGCTGACGTAACGGCAACCAAAAAGGACACTTTCCAGGATAGGTACTTGAGGTCCACCATGGCCATTGGTTGAAAAGGCTTGTGGCACAACGCCGTCAGGACTACATTTAGATCCCACGGCGGGTCCGGACTAAGAAATGGAGGGTAGAGGTGTATCAAGCCTGAAAAATGCCTCTTAACCACTGGATTACCCATAGCGTAAGAACATTGGTCCGTAGAAAGATAAGCGGAGACCACTGAAAGGTAAGTTCTGCAGGACAGAATGTGAACACCCGACTCTGCGAGGAAGGATACGAAGGACAGCACCGTGTCATTCGTAGCCCCCCTTGGGTCCAACTGTTTTTCCAAACACCAATGACAGAACCTGAGCCATTTACTTCTGTATTGGGATCTAGCCGAGGGTTTCCTGGCTGCCCGGATAATACGCATGTTATCCGCAGACAAGTTAAGATGTTCTAAAGACTTGAACTCAGGCACCATGCCGCCAAGCTGAGCGATTGTGGGGAGGGGTGCCACATCTGCTGTTCCTCCTGATGAAGAAGATCGGGGGTCACTGGTAACCTGATCGGCGGATACACCGACAGGTGTTGAAGTTCTGAGAACCAAAACCTGGCCGGCCACCACGGGGCTATAAGTAGAAGGGAACAGTTCACCAAGTTTTTCAGCTTCCAAATTGCTCGATGGACTAGAGGCAGAGGCGGGAATACGTAAGCTCTCATGTTGTGCCATGGAATCTCGAGAGCATCCCCCACAGAGGAGGCTCCCTGTTCCCCTCTGAAGGCATACTGAGGAATCTTCTTGTTTGTGGCCGTAGCGAAGAGGTCCACCTCCGGTGTGCCCCAACGCAAGAAAATCCATGAGAGGACCTCCGCCTTCAACTCCCACTCGTAGCTGACCACTGTCCGCCAGCTGAGGGCATCCGCTGTGACATTCAGCTGGCCCGGGATGTGCACTGCAAGCAGCCAAACACCATGAAGCACAGCCCACTCCCAAATCTTGATGGACAGGTCCACGAGAGGGGGAGACTTGGTTCCCCCTTGCTTGTTGATGTAATGCATCGACACCACGTTGTCCGTGCGTATGCAGACCACCTTGTTGGCTATGATCGGTCTGAACGCCCTGAGCACTCGGAAGATCGCCAGAAGCTCTAAATGATTTATGTGGAGGAGCTTGTCCTGAGGCGACCAGAGATCCGAGACCCGAAGAGGATCTAACGTCGCACCCCACCCCAGGAGGGAGGTGTCCGTCGTGATCGTCACCGTAGGGGCTGGGTCCTGAAACCCCACACCCACCAACAGGTTGCTGAGAGATGACCACCATTCCAGGTCCACTCTCATGCAAGCCAGAATCATTATCAGCTTGGAATCCGGGTCCACAGCCTGACGCCAAGAACTCTGAAGAGACATCTGGGTCCGCCTCATCTTGAGACGACAAAGAGGAAGAGCCAACAAGCACGAGGCCATGAGGCCCAGAAGCCTCTGGAACCACAGGCCGACATGCTCTACGACTGCACAAACATCTGACACGTGGCTAAAAGATCTGCCATCCTGTCCCCGGTTAGGTACACTCTGCAGTCGATCGTGTTCCAGCAAAAACCCAGGAAAATCAAGTCCTGCGAGACCGTCATGGAAGATTTCCGCCAGTTCACCGACAGCCCAAGATAGAACAGGAGCTGAAGGAGAGACTGAAGATTGCCCTCTGCTTTCAACGGACAAGGGCTGCATAAGAGCCAGTCGTCCAAATACGGATACACATGGATACCCTGCAGACGAAGATAGGCCGCAATCAAGAACATCATCTTCGTGAAGACACGTGGCGCCGAGCTGAGGCCAAAAGGAAGCACTCAAAACTGGAAGTGCTCCTCTCCCAAAGAGAAACGGAGATATCTCCTGTGTGGATTCCAAATCAGAATATGCATGTACGCATCCTGAAGATCCACCACACTGAGCCAATTGCCCATCTGCAAGGAGGACCGTATCTGGCTGGGCGTGATCATCTTGAATTTCTCTTGGGGTATGAAAAGATTGAACTGGGAAAGGTCTAGGATGGTGCGCAGGCAATCCTGGTTGGGTTTGGGCACCGTAAACAGCCGAGAGTAGAAGCCCTCCCCTCCTTCCCCGAGGGGAACGGTTTCCATAGCTCTGAGGTCCAGAAGTTTCTGAACATCAGCTTTGAGGGAGGGCGAGCCCGACAGCTGAAAAGGCGGGTTGAAGGATGGGGTAGGAGGTAGGGGTAAGCGGAAGCCCGCCCGAGTGACTGACAAGACCCATCTGTCTTCAGTGATGGCCTGCCACGCCTCCCAATGAGACGCAATGTGTCCTGCCACCGGGGTGTCGTGCGAGCGTAGAGAACCCTTATTTTGTAGGTTTTTCGGTGGTGGTGGTGTTGCCACCTGAACATGAGGGGGAGGCTGAGGAGCGGTAGAAAAACCAAGTCCGTTGTTGCCTACAGCGGTTATTCCCCAAAGGGGTATCCACTCTGCAAGATTTCCGGTCAAGGAAGCCCCTAAAGCCAGAGGAGGGTCGGCTTTGTGACAACGGTCTCTGGGTTTTGAAAGGGGTCTTAACAAGGACCGACAAGGACCTAGCTGTCTGAGTGCTATCCTTCATCTTGGTGAGCACTATATCTGTTGTAGAATGAAAGAGCTCCTTACCAAAGAACGGAAGGTCCAACACCTTGTCCTGCACTTCTTTTGAGAATTTAGTGGCATGCAGCCACTCCTGCCGTGAGGTATCAACCCCCAGCATAAGGCCCCGAGCAGAGGTGTCTACGTGATGAGCCACAGCCTCCAGGAGATCTCCTGCCTGAGCTGCAAGGCCGAGTTGGCGAACATTTTTCTCCCAAAGCAGTCAAGGAGCTTATCCTCCTTTCTCCCGAACCTGAGTAGCCGTCATGAAAGAAGATGCTGCTGGCCTAGACTGTAAAGTGGCCACAGCCACCACTGTGGAGGAGAGGGGCGGACAAGACGACAGGGCCACCTCTTCAGAAGAATGCAGCCTGTTTCGCGCATCAATTTTCTTATTGACGAAAAGTCCAGAGTGTGGCTTTTCCCAGACCCTGCGGACCTCGGCCAGAACGTCCTTCTGCAAGAACAGGCTGATACGCTCCAAAGGAGACAGGGTGAACGCCCCAGAAAGCACAACCTCCTGAGGAGCGAGTGCCTCGGGCACCGGAACATTTACAGAAAAAGGCGTCCTCCGGGGACTGCTTTGGAACCTGAGGAGGCCTCTCATGAGGAGGATAATTCCAGGGACGTAACGGGGAAGGGTTCCACACCGGCCCCTCCACCGACGTATCCACATAAATCAAAGGTGCCGACCCCGCAGGCAACAAAACATTGTGCGGAAGGGGCATCCGGGCGTTCCAATCATAAACTGGCCGATAAGGATGCGCACAAGGAACTCTATGTTCACCCACGGAACCAAGCCCTACACCTGAGGCCGATGGCGTAGTTGTAGGGGTAGCACCCAAAATGGCCGCCGCGGTCGTGGTGGGTGACATGCTGCTCGACAGTTATAAGCTATACAAGTAAAGGATACTGATGTAAAAGGATACAAGTCCTGATGTCGTCTACTTCCTAACTTCAGTGACGAATCCTCAAGGAAAAACCCTTTCCACTGATTAAACCCACTGACCCTTGAAACATACAGCCATGGCGAGCAATCAATTCAAAGGGCGATAATGAACACTCTCCGACCTATGTAAAGAAACAATAAGGTAAGTAAGATATATAGTATTAATCCCAATGTATTTCCCTAGTTGTTATCCACTAACCTTGGTTTGAAGAAGTTCAAAGTAAAGAGTTCCAGGTAATCCACAATTAGAACAAATGAAAAGGAAAAGGAAGTTAGTAAGGAACTACCCCGAACGGCACGAGGGTCGCACTAGAGTCGGGTTGGTGCACTCTCGAAAGCGTCCTTGAGTTCTGTGCACTAAATTAGTTCCACATGTATGGACACTTTTCTTAGAATAAAGCCAAATGTTGGTATCCGGAAAAAACCTATTCGCCCTTTGAGTGTTCAATAATAGTTCTTTCTGTATTCCGGAAAGCGGGTTTAGGATTCACCCTTGAAATAATGAAAAATAAAGACTACCCTCTGGGTACATGTGCAACAAAAGATTTGAACTTGATTGACAAAGGAAGAATGTTCCAAATGTTACAAATGTATCTATCACCTGGATAATGGCAGACAGGAACTCCAGCTCTTCTGCGAGTACACCGGCTTCAGGAGGCAAGTAATTGAACCAGATGACAAAGGAATGTAGCTGGAGACGAGGCAGAGAAGACTCCTCTAATGGAATGCCTTAGAATGCGGCGGGAATTGTCCTCAGAGGAACGCTGCCATGAAGATTGGAATGCGGCGAGTGGACTTCATATAAATGCCACCTGGAAGCGCTGACTGCAGCGAGCGGCCATCACCTGAATGCCGCACTAAAATGCTGAATGAGGCAAATGGGCCTCGCACGAATGCCACCATAAAATGCTGAAGATGGCGAGAAAGGTCTCTGTGACTGTAATTCAGGACAACAAAAGTAATGGAGGAACGTAGAAACGCACAACGATAAAGACACGCTAGAATCAATAATCAGAAGCGCTGAACGCTTCGAAGAAAGCACCTAAATACGTGCGTAGAACACGTGACTCGAGCAGAATCGAGTCACGTGACGGAGGCAGAACTGAAGCAAAGCTTCAACGTTTCTTTGTGGGAAGCTTGTTAAAGAGCCTCCATCTGGTGTAAAATGGTTTTGCTGCCGTCCTCACAGCAAACGGATTCTTACAAGAGGAGGAAGTGTGAAGAATGACAGCGGGAACGGGCGCCATTTTGTCATCGCCTGAGGGGAACTGCGGCACGTGAGGAAGTGAGGCAGGGGTCCCCGTCGATGGATCAGGGGTCTTAAGTTTAGCCTTAACATAAGGAACCTCGGCCGAGCCGGTAATATGAGGCCTGGAATGTTTCTGCGACATACCAACCGCCAAATTAGCCTTCCAAGGAAGGACCTCAGCACCGCTGGTAAAAGAAGAACTTTCCTTCTTTGCCCCCTCAACAGATCTGGTGTCGCCGCAAGAGCGGGAACAGTGAGAAACAGCCTTCACCGATAAGGCCTTGTCAGGCCTCTCAGAAATGTTGGTAGCTTTAGCCTCTGTACGAGGGACCTCGGACCCAGGTCCGGTAAAAGCCTTATCCGTGCGGGCCTCGAACATCCATTCGGTGACACCAAGCCCAACCAAGGCCTCGGGGCGCACCCTGGTCTTATTCCCGAGGGAAGCCGATTGAGAGAGGCCTCAGAGCGAGCTCCAGTACCCCACGACTCAGTAGAACTGGGTCTACAAACAGCCCCCACAGGAGGGGCCTCGGAGCGTGCTCCGGTATCCACAGGCCCCTTACGGAGACCCTCGGAGAAAACTCTGGTACAATTATTAGGCCCAACTGGCACCTCAGGGCAATCCCCGGTGACAGAGTGATCAACGCTTCTCCCGGCCCGGGAGGAACCTGGAAAGGTATCCCCTGGCCGGGGCGCTCTGAAAAGTAAAGAACTTACCGGGCGTTTCTTCTTTTCGTCGATGAACGCCTGAAAATGCGAAGGAGGAGTTCGTCAGAACACCTCCTCCCACCATTCCAACCGACGCTGAAGTGCCCGGACCGAAAGGGAGTCGCAGTAAAAACAGGAGTTCCAACGGTGATCTGGACCCAAACACTTTAAATAAAGAGGATGGGGATCCGCCCTTGCAAAGCGTCGATGACACGATGAACAATCTGGAAAGTCTAGTTTGAACGACATAGACAGACTAGTACACGATCGCTAGCGAGAGCCAAAGAGGAAAAAAGGGAAGAAAAACTTCTGAGGATGCAAGTGCGTCCAGTCCCGAACGAGCGGAGAAAAGGACTGATGGGTGATGCGCAGGGCGTGGCCAAGGTGGGCGGGGTTACGGCCATGTGCCGGTCCCCGCGCAAGAAAGAGAGGAAGGACACATTTTTTAAAACATTTTTTTGGATGCTTTTTCCAAAGTGCTCCGTTCCCGTTCCACAGGACGGAGAGATGTCCCATAAGTATGGAGGAAAGGGGACGGGACGTAGGAGTATGCTGTAACATAATAAAACACGCCTTTAGTCTCAGAAAATGCATACAGTTCGACTTCCACATTTAAGCTCATGCTTTCAGGGAACGCTGGGCTGCTTGAGAATTGACCACGATTCCTGTCAATCGGGCTTGCTCGTGCCTCTGCTCGGGAACCTGTGATGGATGGATGTGCCTTCCGAGGCCCCCAACCCCCGAGATTCGGGTTCTTCTGCTGTGCTGTGTGTGCGGCTACCCAGTCAGCCTGTGCTTTTTATATTAAAGCGGGACTTGGTCTGCCTATAATGTGTGCGTCATTTCCGACACCTGGGCCGTTAAACTGCAGAGCTTGACATTGCTCCTGTGCTTTGCTTCGTGTCGGATACATGATGTACCTATGTGCAAAACTAAGAGACTGTTGCTGTCTTTGACTCTTGGCTGTTTCCCTTAGAGTGACTGGGGCTTCTGCTTAGGGAACAATTAAAGCGTGTCTTTCGCTCCTACACAACTTTGAACCCCATTAAAGTATTTGAGTTTCTGAAGAGGTGAAGAGCGACACTTGTCTGTACACACGTTCAACCGCCCATGTGTATTCTGGGGTCATGCTTCCTGTCCTTGGCTGCTTATCAGCAAAGCAGCATCTCTTGAATTTGCTACAAGCCCCTCTAAGACAGGAAGTTGCCACTTGTGGTTGGCTTTCTTCTAAAAAGGAGAAGCTCATCGCTTGTTTGTGTGGGTGTTTGAAGATTGCAGGCATGTGCGTAATTTTATCAAGGAACTTATGTTATCAGAGGCCTGTTTCTGTTTCTGTCCATTGAAAGCAACTTTTGCCTTGTGTGTGAGTGCGTGCTTTCTGCTCAACAAATATCTGTAGCTTCTTACTGTTGTGTCGCTAAAAGTCACCTGACCTGAGACAACTTGTCTTAATAAGACTAATTCATCCGTGACACCCGCCGCAAGGCAATTTGACACAGATCAAAGGATTTGTAGCTCTGTGAAGTCCTTAATACCCTTACTGCGAGCTATATTTACATAAAGATTGCCTATATTGGTGGCAAAAAGAAAAACCATTTATACATTCATATTGTAGCACACAGCTGTTGCATGCAAGAATCAACATGAGTTGCTTGATTAATTGCATAGCACCTAGAAGCATGCACACAATAAAAAAAAAACGATCAACGGCTGCATAACAATTCAAATAGTTAGCACTACTTGCCAACATCAGCATGAATGAGTACATATATTTAACATTGAGGTATTCAGCATGAGTCCATTATATTGCAACTGGACCTAGCTAAGAATGCATGAATGAATGCATGTATTCAATGTGAGGTATATAGGTTAATTGAAAAAATATTATTGACGATATTTTCAAAATACGACAAAGGATCCTTTGAGAATCTATTAGTAATTAGCAACTAACATAGCTTGGCACCTGGTTTCTTGACCCAATGCCTGTGGACTGAGTGATCTTGAGCACATTGTCACATGCATAAACAGTTACTAGTTTGAATCGGTGTCCTTGAAAATAAACCAATATGTGAGTTTCTTTGTCACGCACAGAGATTAGCACATGAAGGTCATCAAGTTTGTATGTTTGCTTTGCGCTCAAACTTGCATCTTGAGGTAGAGCGATATATCTTTGATTCCTGACTGAGACGCTTGTCTGGGCGTAAATTTGTAGAATCTCAGGTATTCTGAACTCTGGATTAATAGCAAGTCTCTTCCTGAGGTGTGACAAGAAGCACAGGGGAGAGTAAAACAAGATGCTCATGTCGTCACAGTGGGCATTATTTCCTTGTGCCATATATTCCTGGAACCAGAGAAATCCATCACTTGCATCACCTGCTTCCCCAGGTGCCTGGTGGTCAGGGTTTGCAAATAGCATCGATCATCTTGCGGCTGACTTGTGTCTGGACGGCGAGGCTGCAACTCCTACGTTCTTTGCTAGCAGTGATTCTTCATCACAAACTCTGCATTTAGCGATGGCTGACACCGTAGATTTCTTCCTGATAAATGACAAAATGAAATGTTTTTGAAATTGCGAACACTGCTTGTATCCAAGGCGTCTGCACACCTCTGCGCTGTACCGGAGACGGTTGCTTCAAGGGCCTTCATTTTGTGACTTGCCATAATTCAGTGTCTACAACAAAATATGAGACAAAGTCCAGGTATTACCAAATAGCTAGCCGTACCAAGCACTCAACAAAGTTAATGTTCTAATGACTGTGTCCAAGGCAATTAACTCTTTATGGAGGGCACTAGTGGCTGCTTTTGTCACTATAGAAAGTCCAGTATTGAACCCACTGAGCTGTGAACGGTCAATCAAAGAGTGCATGGCTTCTTGCCTCGTATGTTCAGAGCCTAGCAGAGATGCAATCTGTTTCACCACAGCAAAGTGTGCTTGGAGATATGCATCTTCAGTGCTTTGCACCTCCAAATGCATTTTTAACAGCCTTGCTATGTATGAACTCAATTTCGGGTGATCTAGTTTTTGTAAAGTGAAGCTAGGCCATAGTAATGATTTTAATTGGAATGATTTAGGCGTTTCAAAGTAAACCCACAGCATTTAACTTGCACACTTACGGTGCTGAGAGTTGGCATTCCCACTGTGACATGACAACATGATTCATTAAAATGTACCAAATATGAACCATTAGCTAAGCTATGCGCTTGATTGTAAATTACTCAATTGGTGCAATATGCAGTGTGCATTTCGAGTTACTGTCACAGGAATTCACTGGCTCGGCATGTGCACACGTCATTCCAGTAGAACCTTTGCATTCACGTAATGAGTACAATGTTATCTCAGGCCTAGATGGTGACACACATGCATGTGAATACGGTACCACGTAATCTTCTCTGACCCAGGTGTCATTCACCCAATGTACATTACCCCAAGAATGTAATTCTTGACATATCATAGAGGGTGTTGTTTGAATTGGAATGTTTCCGTGCACAATCCAATTTGTGGAGCCCGATGCCCAAGCAGATGCTGCTACTACACTCTTTGCCAGTACACTAAGCAATAAGAAAGTGGAGCCAGACATTGCCTGTCGTGTTGCAACCTTGGACAAATAAGTGAATGTATTTGTTATGGCCATGAAATCACATTGCAATCTGGGACCCCTCTGCTGAGAGTGTCCAGAAAATCAGTTACCACAGAAAGACTTACTGAGGCTTCCTGGTCGCTTCTAATCATAGATAAGTCATTCTGAATCAAACCCACAACATCTGTTTTGACATCTCACAGCGCATAAAAGCAATGCTGTAGCGCTTGATCATTAGAATCTGAAACATGAAATCCTAGCTCTACTGCCTCACTTTCAGTTTGCAGGATTTGCATTATTGCTTTTGACCAAGTGTAAGTTTTTCCTGTTATGGATGCTTGTTCCACCTCACAAGGTACACTAGGGGCAGAGGTGGTGCGGGTAGCTGCTCTCCTGACACGGCTACTTTGAGTGCACTTCAGACCAGCAGCTAACTGCATGATAGCTGTCCAATTCTCTTCTTTTATGAAGTTATCTAGAGATTGTATAACCTCACTCAGGTGATACTGTGAAAGCATTCCTTGGCATAGCTTACCTATGGATATAGCTTGTGTCATGGATGTGTTATGGAAGTTCCAAGCCCTATATGGGCCCACACTGAGTCCTGCTTTTCTTTTATTGCATTCATTTGCTTGAACCGCCCATAATACAGGTCTCCCTGATGCATAGGTAATATGCTTGGTGCCATTGCGTTCTTTTGCTTCTCTATAGGACACACTCCAGAACTCACCTTCTGCCTTCTCCCACTCACGGTAGAAACTCAGGTTCCTATTGCTGCAAGTGGTCCGGAACTGTGTATAATTTAAGAAATACATCAAATGTGGGAACCTACATGCCATGTCTAACGTATGAACCCCTTTTATTTACCATATCTGTTGACCCCAAGTACACCATAAAGGGACAGTTCCTCGCCATGTTTGTTCAGTCATGTTTGCAAAGTATTCTCTGTCAAAGATGACTGAATCTGCAAAATACATGTGTTGTGCATTATGTGGCTCTGGAGGGAATTTGTACTGATTTTCAAATATGTAATCCCCTGCTTGGTATGGTCTCAGTGAAATATATGGGAACTGTGCTTTAAATTAAGGGCTATCAGTTCGAAAAGGGCACTGCACAGTGTTCCCAGAATGTGTATTTGGGCCCCAGATTGGGTTCACATTTGACAAGTAAAAAGGCATTGTAATAGCGCACATAACACACAAGGGGCCCCATTTCATGGAGATCCTCCACATCATCAAACACATCAAATAATGCATTTTGTGCAAATGTCTGAAGCCTAGTTCTTAACAGTTTTCTGTATGTTCTGGACACAGGGTTGCTTGGTGCAAACCGTCTGGATTCATCAATCACAGAAAAGGTGTGAACTTGTAGCTGTGTTGCTGGGGCATTGTATATCTTGATCGATTGCATCCACACATGACCCATAGTCAGAGGAAACATTTGTATGGAGGCTCTTGGAGCTCTCTTTTCTCTAACCTGTGTGAAGAACTTAAAGGCTTTAGAACAACTTCTTTGCTTACAGGTGGAGTGGAAACCTTGCTCAGAAAGTGCCCAGAAGTCAGTAAAATGAAGAATAAAGTGAGGCTGATCCATAGTAGGAGGAAATACACTGCCAGCAATTTATAGCACTGTTTTAGAAAGTCTCTCCAAAAGAATTCTTTTATTACTTTAACTAGAAAGGCTTTCTGTTTCCAAATTGGCAGATTTGCAGTACTTTCCTGAATTGTGGACGTGTAGTCAAGATTGGCATATTCTTCCTCATCTTGAATGCCTATCATCTTTTGCCGGATCTCCATCTCTTCATCTTGAGTGGTCTCTTCATTTGGAAGAGGAATATTGTGTGGAAACATTGCGGTAACCATCTGGCACAGGTTTTAGGTGATTCACAGAAACTTGCCTAGTACCTCTCTTAGGTGGTAGTGCGGGTAGGACAGAAGTTCTGGAACCTTTCACTCTGATTACTTGATGGGCCAAACTGAGTCTTGTCATGGATCTTTTCCAGGACCCAATCTCCTGCTTTGAGAGTATTCTCAACTGGCCTCAGCAGCTTTCTCATGGAGGGATTCCCTCAGCACTGTTGCTCGTGCCTAGATAGGGGGCTGGGAAGAGTATGCAGGTCAGACATATACATCTTTCTCCCAAACAAGAGTTCAAATGGGGTCTTACCGTTGCATAGAGACTGGGGTGGTAAATTATTTACACTCCTGAACACTAAGGGCACATGGTCTAACCAGTTACCTCCCAGTGACAAAATGCATTTAGTCAGGGTCACTTTTATGGTCTGGTTCGTGCTCTCCCCCCAACCCCGTTCGTTTGAGGCGAAAATGGGTTAGAGAATTGCAACTCTGCTCCCTATGCTTCCAAGGCCTTCTTCAGAGCCCCGAAAAAGCCAGACCATTGTCAGCATGGAGCGTTTTGGTTGCAGACATCACTACTACATCCCTAAGTGCCTGTATGACTGATTTGCAGTCTGCCTTCTTTTGAGGAATCATTCAGGTAAACCTAGTGCAAGAATCCACTATTACTTGAATGTACTTGTACTTCTTCACTGCTGGTAGTGGGCCTATACGATCCATATATTGGATCTTAAAGGGCGAGGCTGCCTTTCTCAAAGGTACCTCCTTAGGTTTTCTGCTGTGGTCCACAGTTGTCTTTAAACATGTGTCACAGTTTGCTATACATACTTTCACCTGCTGTCGAAGCCCTGGCCGCCAGAAACGGTCAAGGAGCAGCTGTGCAGTTGCACTCACTCCAAAATGAGCAGATGCAAGTCCAGCGTGTGTGGCTGCAATCAGCTTTTCCCCGTCTGCTATATTAGGGATTCATCTTTGAATAGGATCCCTTTTTTCATAGGAATGGTGACTATTGCTTTGTTATTTTCAATGTCATAAATGTAATAACTGGGGAACCCTTTTGGCCTAGGTACAATTCCTAAACAAGCCCCTTTTATTTCCTCATCCATTTCAGTCGCTGAGTGCGTTTTGGCTGCTATTGTTTTTCTCACTGTGTGCTCTTTGGCATATATATCTGCCAATGCATTGCCAGTGCTATGAATGTGCCCTTTGGTATGTGCTCTTGTGTGTATCACTCATAGCAAAGGGCAAGTCTGTTTAAGATCCCAAACCTGCTTCCAGAGTTGCCTGGAAGCAATAGTTTTATGCCTGATGTCGTTGAAGTCCTTCTGCATCCACCAATGCAAGTCAGTGTTATAAGCCCTGACAATGTAATCTGAATCTGAGACTATTAGTGTGGGATTCCCTGAATCTGCTTGGTGCAGTGCAAGCAGTAATCCAGGCAATTCAGCAGACATGTCTCCCAGGTGCTTGGTTGCAATATCAGAGTGTATAAATACTTCTTCATGTGTGAAGTGTTCTACGACTGCTGCGCACGTGGCAGCATACTTAGACCATGTCCCCACCGCTGGAATTGCCGACCTATTGCATTAAATTACCTGGAAAAAATCAAACAATGGCATGTCAGGCCGTGAGGTGTCTGGCTCTGTGTCCATTGTCCAACTCAATCCACTCAGTCTTTGCAATTCTGCCTTATAATGGTACTTTACATTTGGAGCATGTTGGGATGCTGACCATTGAATCCATCTAGTATATAATGCCTTTGCATTTAGCACGCTAACTTTTGTGGCAGCTTCAAGTTGAGCTAAAGGTGTGTTTATGTGTATGGTTCCATTTGCTGCCAGAGGCCTCTCTTTCTGAATATCATATGAAATGAAGCCAGCATTTTCTCCTCAGGTGTAAATATACATGTGACTTATATGCAATTGGTTTAGTCTCCCCTAGATTGCACACTGCGTATGTGAAAGCATTGTCTCCCACCACAAGGTTTATCTCTGTATTCCTGTCCTGCAAAGGACCAGTGTGAGTCATTAATGAATATACCTGGTGCAGAATGTGAGTGTGTTCTGGCAGCCAGTGAGCTGCCTTGAAATTTGGTTTTATCAAAGCATACAATGGTTTCAATAGCTCAGCAAAATTAGAAACATACGATCTGCCAAAGTGTAACAGTCCTAGAATAGCCTGTAACTGCCTAAGCATGGTGGGTGGTCTTATATTGACATACTTCTCAAGAAAATCGGCTGACAAACCTCTACCCTCATCTGAAAGATTGAATCTTAGAAAGGTACCCTCACGATCAGCTATTTAAAAAAAATAATCAGGAACTCTTTTGCAGCCAATGTGTGAATGACTGTGAGTAAGCTCTGTATTCTACTTGAGAATGTGCTAGGTGAATTTATATACCCCTGCATTTTTCTAGTGATCTGGAAATGTGTTCCCTTAAAGGTAAATGCAGTGTATTTCTGGCTTTCTACACTTAAAGGTTGTGTGAAATACACATTGCCTAGATCAAGGTTTGTTTTATATTTACATCTGTGTAAATTGGCTAGCAATCCAGAACTGTTTTGGTTTGGACTGCCTCGGTCTTACAATGTGCATTCAAAATTCGAAAATCCACAATAAAACGGTAGGTACCATCAAGTTTTAAAACTGGGAGCACTGGGCTGTTAAGTGGGCTAGCTTGCTTTATGATTACCCCCTGGTCCATTAGCTGGTCTACTATGGTTTGCATGTGGGCAAATGCCTGTGGTTTAACGGGATACTGTCTTTGTGGCTGGGGTGGTTTCAGTACTGGAATCACATGTCCTGGACATTCCTTATTATGCCCCACATGATTTTTAAACAGCTGCACCTCTGCCAGCACTGACCATTTCCTTGCATATTTTTGCATTTATTTATTTATTTTATTTAATGTGATATAGTTTTATAAACAAAAACTTTACACATATGTTTTCAACAGTAACATAAGATCATAAGAATAAAAAAATAAATAGAATATCATAAACATAAAACATATAACATATAACATGTAACATAGCATTATATACTTCATTCAAATAAATACAGTGCATTCAGTGAATCTATTAATGGATCGGCATAATAGATCATGGATCAGAGAAATAACGTACACATACACATGCACATATACATGTACATATGTACACATATTCTTCAATCACTAACCCAAGTCTTACTATGTTTTCCACTTTTCCATTTTTCAATTGGAACCTAACAGTCACTCCTCCCCGTGAATATCGTCAATTTCCATACTTAGTGGTCAATTTTGTTTGCTTAGACCTCATAATCCCTGTCTAGTTATGTATTATTAATGGGTAGTCCTTATCAGTTTATCAGCTTATACTGGGCATCCCTTCATGTCTAATAACATTCATAATTATTTATTCAACCGATTGATTACATTACACCAAACTCTATGCAGTGCTAAATGTAGACTGGGATTTTGGGTGTTCAAGCACATGTACCAGAATTCGTCCTCCTTGATATAATTCAAATGGTGTACATAACTGCCGTAATTTATAATATATAACGAGCCTAAATTAGGACATAACATTAAGACATGTCTGGCACCGTTCTTTTACATATCCGGCAATATCTCTCCTCTTTGGGGATCGCTCGTTCGTGTCCGTTCACCATTAACACCGGCAGATGGTTAATGCGCAATAATAGTAGGAAACGTCTGAGATTGTCAGAAGGGCATAAGTTCAAATAATCTTGGGGGTTTTTGTAGTTATATAGGATGTGTGAGATAAATCCATAACTCCTCAGTTTTTCCAAATGATTGAAGTTATTTTGCCAATCCCATAGCTTCAGAGGCTCCTCCAATTGATGTTTCAAGGTGTTATAGTCTGTGCCCCACTGTGGCTTCCATCCTATATTACTGAAAAAATTGGTCATTTCATCCATGAACTTAGCCTGCTTATTCCCATTGATTTCATCTTTCACAATTAACATTAGAGGGTTAGTAGTATTCACATAGATTTTAATGAAAAATTCCGCTCTTTTTTTAATGACCATTGATGACAAAGAACACAACCCAAGCTCAAGTCTCAATATTGCCATAGGGATTCCTTGAGGAACACCCAATAACTTGCGCCAGAACTTGCCTTCAATAACCTGCAGCCATTCTAAATTCATATTAACCAACGAATCAAGTCCATAGATTACCATTGGAACAAGACATTGAGTATATAATTGGCGTGCAGCCCAGATAGAATAACCGCTCTGACTGCGAGTAAACTGGGAAATCATGGCAGTAAGTTGGGCAGCTTTAATTTTACGATTTTGAACACAGGAGTTGTAATTATTTTTAGAATCAAATTCAACTCCTAAATATCTATAAGATGGAGCATAAGAAATTTCATGATTTCCAACTAGCAAGCGCGGGCGACTAATTTTCCCCTCGGAATAGAGAATTAATTCTGTCTTATTCTGATTTATTATTAGTTAATTCGATTCTGCACATTCCCATAGCTTGGCAGCTGAACGTGAAAGACCACTGAATGTGTGGTCAAAAATGACCAGGTCATCTGCATAAGCCATCACCAGACAGTGTTTTGAACCTACTTTAGGGGGAACATTGTGAGCAGATTTAATATACTCAGGAATATCAGATACAAATAGGTTATATAATGTTGGCGCGGTAACGCACCCCTGTTTAACCCCTCGAAGTTGTCTTACAGGTCTAGTAGTAGTTCCACTACCGTCCATGTTGGCGCGGTAACGCACCCCTGTTTAACTCCTCAAAGTTGTCTTACAGGTCTAGTAGTAGTTCCACTACCGTCCAGCCTAAGTCGAACTGTGGTTTTATAATGAAGCAGCTGTAGATAATATAGTAGGCCCGTAGGACAGGCCATTCTTTTCAGCTTGCTCCATAACTTCTCTCTGTTAACAGCATCAAAGGCTGCTTTAAAATCAACACATAAGGGGTACAATGGGGGATTATTTGGTAATAAAGCTCTTATACTATTCATAATCCAAATATTATGCGATGTGGAAAAACCAGCCCTGAAGCCACTTTGAAAACAATCCAATACCCCAGAATCTTTCACCCAAACTTGAAGTTTCTGCAGTATTAAGGAGGCGAACATTTTCCCCGAGCAATCTAACATAGATAATAATCTATAATTGTTCGGGTTAGATCTGTTCCCCTTCTTAAATACTGGAACCAATATAGCAGTCTGGCAAGTTTCGGGGATTCTTCCCTCAGAAAGTACCTTGTCAATTAGAATTTTCAATAAATTTGCCCAAAAAGTAGGGTAGTTTTTCATAACTGCATTAGCAAGACCATTGGGTCCTGGTGCTCGTGAAGCCTTGAGATTCAAAACTTTTCTTGGAATATTTTTGCATTAGTTCCCCACTCACTTTGTTTGCAAAAGTAGGCATTACCACCTCTTCACCCGTTGGTGCTTTCCGTACATACAATGGTGGCCAATCTTGAAATGCTAACAGCCCTTTGTATTGAATGTGTAACTATGGCCAAAACAGTGCTTCAATCTTTTTGGGGTGCTCGCCTTCTAGTTGAATTATTACAACATACACTTCATTATGTGCTAATGTCTGCCCACTGTGTGTAGTGATCTGCACATTTCTGTGTGCTCCAATAGTCCCTTGTGGCTGAATTCAAATATGGAAATGTCAGACCCAGAGCCCAATAGGACCTCAAACCAATCCGTGCGTCACTTAGTCTGGGGAACAATGCGATGAGTGTGTGGATTCTGCATTCTGTGAAACCTGTAGGGCTGCCGTGTTTTTTCTCAACCTTCACTTCCTTCCCATCAGTCTTAGAACGGTCTGGCGTCCTTGCCTGTTGGGAAGGAGACGGATTCTCATCAGTGCCGTACTTCTGTGGACTTTTCATGTGT
Organism: Ambystoma mexicanum; assembly: GCF_040938575.1. Taxonomy (NCBI): domain Eukaryota; kingdom Metazoa; phylum Chordata; class Amphibia; order Caudata; family Ambystomatidae; genus Ambystoma; species Ambystoma mexicanum. The sequence goes on along the minus strand of NC_090934.1, from coordinate 1,394,525,029 downwards.
TTCCTATCTCTAAAATCATAGTCAGTAGGTCGGAAATGGGACTGTCCCCCAGGCTTACCCCATGATCGTCTACCCCTGTGGTTACCTTGCCACTCTGGGCTCTGCCCATCTCCTGCAGATTTCTCATTTTTATGCCCGTGCTCAGGATATTTGTTCTCCTCTATGGTCGATAATTGCCGCCTCTGTGGTTTGTTGCCTTTTTTTTGCATGGAACGATCCTCGTCCTTTCGAGGGCCTTCCTTCGTGGTGTGTTTTTTTATCTGGCTTAAGATCCTTGTTACCCTTTTTCTGTGTCTCTGCAGGTCTCCTGCCTAAGTGATCCCTGCCCAATGATTGATACGTGGATGTCACCAAATTGCTCCCTTTTTTCTTGCTCATTTAATTGGGACAATTTTCTATGGGTTTCTAACCTTGCAGGCTCTCCTTAAGGGTAGGATTATGCTCTCAACCATTTGATAATTGTTAGATGCTTCAGACGGGCCTAAATTCATGGCTGCGGCCATGCCTTGTGCTCCCATGATGTCAGCTAGTATCAGTGCTAGTGATGTAATGGACGGCGTGCCTATCAGCTGTAAATGAAGCCAGCTATAGATTGAGATCTAGCTGTCACAGCTCGCTAGAGGTGGTGTGCAGCCAGATGGAAGAAACATGGCCAGGGCCCCATGTCTGTGCTGGGGAGTGACTTGTGGATAGGCGGCTTGTAATTGCCCTAATTTCTCTGAATACCACTTGGGCATGTCTTCATTCTTGGATGGACAAGATCCTAATATTATTCTCAATGTTTGTAGTTGTACCCCACCTGCATCCGGCTGCCCTTGAGGTTGCTGCACGGATGCTATACCCTGCTTAGCTGCATATTGCAGCGCAATGTTGCACACTGTATCAAAGTGGGTGGCTAGCAATTGGTAGTCAGTCTGCAGAAATGAACTACCGCGGTTTGGATGAAACCGGGCCAAGAATTCTAGTGACAAATTGGGTGTAGCTAACGGGCCATACCTTGCACCCGTTTGTGAGTAAACTAGATTACCTCCAAACCAGTTGACATGATTTGATTGTGTTAAAGCCAATTCGGGATACTGGTATGGGCGATACTGAAGGGTGTCTAAGTCTCCGCTCACTAGGAGAGTTGCATATACATTATTTGTCCTGTTAGCTGGGGTCTTTAAGTAAGTAAAGAGGGATTCTACTGGCAATCCACCAAGTTGTGCTACAGCTACTGTGAAATTCGTATTCACTGCGTGGCAGTGCGCTGCTCTGAGCCAATCATATAGAGCCATTCTACAATGGATGGGAATGTTGATTTCCTGTTGCGCCATCTCCTGTACGCACTCTAATCTCTTATTTAAAAAAAGCTTTTTAGAAAAATAAATCTTTTTTTGCCCTGTCTTTCTACCGTGACTGGGACATGAGATTATTTAAATATTAGTAATGCTCTGGTCATCTCTAAGGCGTTGCAACTGTACGAGTGCTACCTGACTTAATGGCCCCTATAGGGCGTGATTTCTGCCCCCTCCCTCCACCCCAAAATAGGGCTGTGTGAAGTGGGCACGGAATCAAAAGTTGTGTTCTATGGTAAGGGATGCCCCTCGGAGTCTGGTCTAGCGCTAGGACCGTTTCCTTGAGTGTTCGCACCCCTTGACATACTTGACAAAATACAGCCAGGAAAATGTTTGTGTAGTTCGTTTGGATTTAGAGAGACATCATTATGATGCATTACTCAGAAATATGAGCTGACACTTGAAGGTAGCAAGTTAATATATCTAATATCACTTATCTTTCCTACCAGCTCTAATTCTCATTACACCTGCTATGGAAGCAGCAATTATAACATAGCATATTGCCATACATAAGAAGAGCGTTATTGTATGAGCTAAAAGCATGATTTATATTTAACAAAGAACAAATACAATTAATCATTTTAAGATACCAGCTTGAGCAACATGGCGTTTATGTTATGTTGGTCTACACTAAGCTATGGTATGATCGGAAGTGGTGTAATATAATAAAACACGCCTTTAGTCTCAGAAAATGTATACAGTTCGACTTCCACACTTTCAGGGCTCGCTGGGCTGCATGCGAATTGACCACAACTTCCTGTCAATCGGGCTTGCTTGTGCCTCTGCTCGGGGACCTGTGATTGATGTGCCTTGCCAGTCCTCCATCCCCAGGATTCGGGTTCTTCTTCTGCTGTGCTGTGTGTGCGGGTACCCCGTCAGCCTGTGCTTTTTATATTAAAGCTGGCCTTGGTCTGCCTATAATGTGTGCGTTATTTCTGACACCTTGGCCGTTAAACTCTACAGATTGACACTGCTCCTGTACTTTGCTTTGTGTTGGACACATGATGTACCTATGTGCAAAATTAAGGTACAGTTTCTGTCTTGGCTGTTCCCCTTAGAGTGACTGGGGCTTCTGCTTGGGGAACAATCAAAGCGTGTTTTTCGCTCCTACACAACTTCAAACCCCATTAATGTATTTGAGTTTCTGAAGAGGTGAAGAGCGACACTTGTCTGTACACACGTTCAAACGTCCGTGTGTATTCTGCGGTCATGCTTCCTGTCCTTGGCTGCTTATCAGCGAAGCAACATCTCTTGAATTTGCTACTAGCCCATCTAAAACAGGAAGTTGCCACTTGTGGTTGGCTTTCTTCTAAAAACAGGAAGTGTATCGCTTTTTGCTGAAGCTAAACGGCAAGTGTCTGTGTGTTTTTGTAGATTGCAGGCACATGCGTTATTTAGTCAAGGAACATATGTTTTCAGAGGCCTGTGTCTGTTCCTGTCCCTTGAAAGCAACTTTTGCCTTGTGTGTGAGTGTGTGTTTTCTGCTCAACAAACATCTGTAGCTTCTTACTGTTATGTTGTTAAAAGTCACCTGATTTGAGCCAACTTGTCTTAATAAGACTAATTAATCTGTGACAGGGCAATAAGTCAAGACCTGAACAAAAACTACCATTGCCAAAGCCAAAAGAGAGTTAGAAGAAGGCAAATTAAAAATAACCATCATTGCCAAAGTCCAGAAGGGACAAATGAGAGTTCAAATGTTTGTGAAACCTATTGTCCATATTTGAAGAAGTTCATAAATGAATTGGTTTATACCCACATTGCCAAAGAAGAGTCAGAGTGAGACAGACTTATTGTCAGTATTTGGTTCATGAAGAAGGGCTGAAGCAAGAGTGGCAAGAATGCTGCCCTTCTGGTAGACGATAGTCAGAAGGAGTGGAGCAGAATTTGCTGCATGTGTGGAAATCACAAGTGTCTAATAAATGATAAATGGCACCAATGTGAATTTTGTTTTCCCTGAAGAAATTCCTTAAATGTGATGTTGTGAAGCAAGAGACATTGGGCCTCATTAAAAGTGAGCTGGTCCATTAACAACACCAGAAATAAAGCTGGTGCAGCGGGCTTCGGCATTGTTACCATACCGGCTCACTCAAGAGTCTACTGGTAGGGGCAGTGAACTACCGGCAGGCCTGACCTGCCGGTCGTTCAGGCCCCTGAGAGTTCTCTGAGAGAATGAGAACTTACCGTTCCTCGGGTGCCTGTCATATCCCGAGAATACCAGGTGGTGGAAACGGTAAAATGTGATTTCCAGTAAGCTGCTGGCACTACCGGCCGCTTACCAGCAATCTCAGAATGAGGCCCTGTTATGATTTGATGGTCATGAAGATTATGGGGCCTCTGTCCACAAGTTCCACTCAGAAAAGTACAAATAACTGCCTGAGCGATCCTTGAGGCCACAGGTATTTGAGTGACGAAGAACGCCAGGAACCAGGAACACCGGAGACCCCCCGACTGCTGAAAGCAAGCAATGGGTCAGTATAATGGCAAACAATTCACTGAATAGCAAGGTAACAAATTTCAAGGGGCTTACCAAGGTACAAAGGGGTCTGGAGGCAGAAAGAGCACAGATGAAATGGAGGTGTTCCGTGTGGCTGCAGCGTGGGGCAAGCAACAGCGGGTAGGCGCAGTGCTGGACGGTTGCTGCAGAAATTTGGCACTGCAAATCCTGTATGGAGAGGGCACTTCGAAAGGTAACAGAAGAGGAAATCCGAAAACAGTCCGTTAAGAGTTCCAAGGTCAAAAAGCCAGCCAAGTACGTTGAAACCAGGGGTAATCCAAAGGAATCCAAAGCACAGTCCAAAAGGTCCTGATACAGCGGAGCAAAACTGTATCCGAGGGCTTGACAGGGAAATCCAAGAAGAGCAGTCCTTAGTCCAGAGTCGAGATGTGGAAACAGGAAGACGCCGAACAGTGCCTAATTGGGTCAGCTGTGAAGCACAGAATGAGCGTTCCCTCTCCGGTTTTGAAGGGGCCGAGGAGTGTCACATGACCCCATCACGTGACCGATGATGCAGCACGTTTCCTTGTCACATGACCCAAGTTGTCAAAATGCTGCTGGGTCTTCCTGGGGGCGTGATGAAGCAATGAAAAAAGCCGGCGTCTCCGTCAACTGTCACCAAGACGCCAGGGCAGCTGCCAACGTTGCAAGGAAAGGAACGGGTGAGTATGACCATAGCCCGTTGGATGCCCTCGTGTGTTCTTGTTGTATAGCACGATCCGCCGCTGCCGTGCTGCTTGAGGGAGTGAGGACATGAGATTAGAAGGGGAAGGCAGATCAGGACCTGAGAGGGAGGGTTTAGTGGCTGCACGGGCATTTGTCCGCGTAGGGCGACCAGTGGACGGTGTAACAGAGCCCCCCCAAAGGCCCACGACCCCGTGGGCAAGCAGGAAAATCCTGATGAAACTGGGCCACCAAACGAGGGGCATGTACATCCCAGGCAGGAACCCAAAAGCGCTCCTCAGGACCGTAACCCAACCAATCCACGAGATACTGGAGCCGACCCCTGAAGAGACGAGAGCCCAAAATACCCCCAATCTCATAAACATCAGGGTCAGCCAGTGACACAGAGGCAGGGTGAGAGACCAGACGCGTAGGACCAGGGCATGGTTTCAGGAGAGAAGTATGAAAGACAGGGTGGACCCTCCAGGCTGAAGGAAGAAAAAGGCAGTAGGCCACCGGACTCAGGACACCAGACACATGAAAAGGACAAACAAACCTGGGAAGTAACTTGCGACAGCCAGGCAAGTGTAGATGGCGGGATGACAGCCAAACACGATCCCCCACACGGTAAACAGGAGCAGCAACCCGCTTCCTATCGGCTGAAGCCTTCATGGCCAACTGGGCCTCCCACAAATGGGAAAGAGTCTGGGCATGAACCGTGGCCAAGTCGCGAACACAAGACGAGGCAACAGGAGCACAAGAGGATGCGTAGTCGGGGATGGGCAACGTACGGGGGTGCTGGCCATAGAGGGAGTAGAACGAGGAGAAGCCAGTGGAGGAGTGCAAGGAGTTGTTATGGGCGAATTCAGCGAGGTGTAGCAGGTGTACCCATGATTTCTGGTGTTGTAGTGAAAGGCAGCGTAAGTATTGTTCCATGGCCTGATTTACCCTCTCCGTCTGGCCGTCGGTTTCCGGATGGTAAGCAGAGGAGAATCGTGCATCAATACCCAGTAATTTAGTGAGAGCACACCAAAAACGAGACGTGAATTGTGAACTTCTGTCAGAAACCAAGCCCGAACAAACAAAAAATGGACTTGAAAAACAGGCTTGCCAATGTAGGTGCAGAGGGTATACCAGAACAAGGAATAAAGCGGGCCATCTTCGTGTATGCGTCCACTACAACCCACACCGTATCATAACCTCGTGAACGAGGGAGGTCAGTCACAAAATCCATTGTAAGGGTATGCCAGGGTCTGGGGGGAATCGGCATGGGCTGTAGAAGACCCAAGGGGCGGCCCCTACGGGACTTACTCTGGGCACACACTGAGCATGTGTTGACATAGTTCTCAATGTCGCGCCGCATCGAAGGCCACCAGCACCAGCGTTTAAGAAGGTCCAGAGTACGCTGTTGCCCAGGGTGGCCATGGATGGCAGCATCATAAGACTATTCCATAGCTAGATTTCGAGTGTCACTTGTGGGTAAGAACAATCTGTTGTGAACAAAAGGCAGGCCATCGTGATAAACGGGATCCCATTCTGCTAACTGTTGTGGATGTTGGGAAACCCATGTGTGTTTGGCTGACAACTGGGGAGGCGAAGGAGTGCATAAGCATACTACATGCCCGTGGTCAAGCACCGTTTCTGGGAAGACTGGAAGTGACACCCCTCCAGGAGAGCGGGATAGAGCATCTGCTTTACCATGAGATAGACCAGGGCGGTGTTTCACAACAAAGTCATAGGCTGTAAAGAATAAGTGCCAGCGCACCTGCCGACTGTTGACGCATTTGAGGGATGCAAGGTCTTGCAAATTCCTGTGATCAGTGTAAACCGTGACTTGATATTTGGCCCCCATCAAATGGTGCCTCCATACCTGAAATGCGTCTTTGATCGCCAGGAGCTCCTTTTCGGTAACAGTATAATGGGACTCAGTAGATGTAAACTTGCGTGAATGGTATGCTACAGGGTGTAAATGACCAGAGGTTGGGCAGGGTTGCGACAATACCACTCCTAAGACAAAGGACGATGCGTCTGCCTCGACAACGAATGGCAACTCCGGGTCCGGGTGTTGTAGGACCGGAGCTGAGGTAAACGCAGACTTTAGGGACTCAAAAGCAGCCTGATGTTCTGGGGTCCAGATAAATGGAGCACGTGGGCTGGTCAACATTGTTAGTGGCACCACTATGGTAGAAAAGCCAGGGATAAAGCGCCGATAAAAATTGGCAAAGCCCAGGAAAGACTGTAAGGACTTCAAGTTTGCCGGGACCGGCCATTCCAACACGGCTCGTACCTTAGACTGATTCATAGTCAACCCACCCGGTGAAATGTGGAAACCCAGAAAGTCTAATTCCTTGGTATGAAACTGGCACTTCTCAGGCTTGGCAAATAGTGCGTTCTTGCGCAGACGGGATAGGACTTCTCGGACGTGAAGGATGTGTTCGTCTAAAGAGGAGGAAAAGATCAGAATGTCGTCCAAGTAGACCACCACATAATTGTCCAGTATGTCCCCAAAAACCTCATTCATAAATCGCTGGAAGGTGGCAGGGGCGTTGCACAACCCGAAGGGCATCACCAGATATTCAAATAAACCCTGTCGGGTGCAAAACGCTGTCTTCCACTCATTCCCTTTGCGGACACGTATCAGGTTATATGCCCCCCGGAGATCTAATTTGGTGTAGATGGAGGCATGTGTTAATCTATACAGGAGTGGAGAGATGAGAGGTATGGGGTACCTATCCTTGATAGTGATGGCGTTCAAACGCCGGTAGTCTACACAGGGACAAAGATCACCCTCTTTCTTTGGAACGAAGAATACAGGGCATGCAGCAGGCGAGGAGGAGGGCCGAATGTGGCCCAAACGTAACGCCTCCTGCAAGTATTCTTTCAAGGCTTACACAAAAGGATGGGAAGTTTCTCCAACTCACAACAACTGATATAAACATGTAGATATGAACTTTAACCTTTATATGATATGCACTTCTGCTCACCCTCTTTCCAAAGTTGGTACTTTTTGATAACCAGAGAAATTTGATTTGGTATTCTCTTCACGTTCGAAAGGTCTTTCTGTAACTGATGAAATGAGTAATGCACTTGTACTACTGGAGTTTCACAAACACTCAGCATTAGGAAGTGCTGTAGTTTCCATGGCATGTAAACCCTATAGCACAAGGGAATATTGCCTAGGAAGTACTTGGTGGGGTTTGCAATGTCTTCTCTAATTAATATGTTTTCACTCATTAACAAGAAATATATAGTTAAGCCAAAAACCTTCTATAACGGTGCAATGTACGTTTCTTTAATGTAACAATATATAGTTGGGGAGGCAAAATGCAAAAAATACCAAAACAATAAATGCTCCACAGGACCTTATTAGTATGGATGAAAGTTCATACTACCCATGAATGAAAGCTCTGTAACAAAGCTCAGTAAGTTAAGTACACTCATTGCTGGGATCTGCAGTTCTCAAGCAAGTATCTTTGCAGCGTGTATGGACCGTACAGTTTTCCAAGGTTGATCAAATGAGAAAAACAGATATTGTGAATAGTAACAACTGTTATTTCAGTGCTTTTAAAAAGGCAAAAACTGTGATAGTAAGCATTAATTCATAACAAGAATTCCCAGATTACTACTGGATAATACTTGATAATGTTAATCTTACTCTTTCTCCTCTAAGCCCTTACTAATCATATGGGGTAACCATCTATCTACGTCATACAGAGGCCTGTATTTCCTATATCCTCAAGTTGATCACTGAAGAGCCTTGCCCCTTCAAAATAAATAATCAGAACTACAGTCTATTGGAGTGCATCCATGTTTCAGAATGAAGGCTGGGGGAGCATTTTAAGGGGTAAGACTTATTTAGCATTTTCTTTTCAGACACCTTCATGACATATCTAACCATCTGCCTAACAGTTTCTTCTGGTAAGGAAGGGGACTTCCACTTTCACGCTCATATGTTACCTTCCATGGACCCTGACTTAAGAAGAGGGGTGGCCGACAGTCCTTGGACTGTTCTTAGTTTCACCTACAAGTCACAGTAAACATACACACCCACAGTGAGGGACTCCTTAACTACCTACACACGTCTATTTGCAAAGAGCAGGGGTAACATTTTCAAAATGCAAGCTACTGTCAGACCATAAAAAATCACTTGTCAAATCAATTCTTCACATACATAAAGCACATCATTTCTTACTTGCCAATAACCAATTTTCACTAGACAATGGCTTGTGTCAAGGGCTAAATTTGCACCTGGCAAAGAGAATAAGAGAAGACTATATATAACGGGTGCTCCCATTGGCATCTGCAGCCTAGTGTGAGCTTGGACAGCCGATTTGCACCTATTTAAAGAAGTAAATAGGCACATAAAAAAATGAAGTGGTGCTTAACCTAACGAAACATAGCACTGTACCAACAGCACAGGGTAACGTGGATAAGATAAGAAAGGGTTTGTGTTTAGAAAATTGCAATTAATAGCATGGGTAAATATTCCAAGCTGAAATCTTCTAGACCAATCACAAGCGCCCCAGGAAACCTGACAAGTCCACACGTAGCTAGGGGATCGAATCTTTCCACCAATCAAGCTGTCGCTCCCACGGCCAAGCTGCTGGCTAGTGAACGCCCGGCTGCCGAAGAGTGAAGACACACACAGACGGTGCGCACAAACAGTTTAAACGCTTAGAAGTCCGTGTTTGACCACATATACGCAACGATGTCTCCCTTCGTTTCAGAAGCATCACTTAATTGAGCTTAATAGCGAGCGGCAAATGTTACAATTTACAGGACTGCACTTTGCCGCAGCAGTCATCCAACATGGCCACATCACGTTCCATAAAGCGGCCACGCCCCCGCGGCTCTGCGCGTCTCAACGCTACTGTTTACTGAGGTTGACGTGTGCTGTCGAAGTTTGCTCTCATTTACTACTAGCTCCTGGTTCCTGGCTCCTTGAACCCTTCACCTTCCTTCAATTCCCTTGCCCTCCTTTTCATTCCGGATCTCCGCGTACACTCTGCCGAGTGTAAGCTTTGCTATTTTCAGGAATTCCAGGATATTCAGGATATTCTGAACGATCCAGGATTCGGACCATGGAACGCACGCTGGAAGCTGAGGACACCCGCACGGGCTTATATAAGACCCGTGCCATACAAAGGAAAACTTCAACAAAGAAAGAACACAAACAGGTGAGAAGGGGGGAAACCTGTGACAAAATTATGAGTTTAGAAAGAATACACTCTTTCCTGTCGATATACTCTGCTTCCCCAAAAATTATTTTTCTCTTCACTAAATACTTTTCTCACCTTTTTTTTTGTCCCTAACTTTATTCATTTTGGGATACCATTCACCTGCCTAATTGTGTGTTGGTTAAATTATGTTAAAATATGTATTTTTCCCTTTTTTTGTGATCATTCATTTGTACATATACTGTTGACATATGCATTTTTCTTTGTCTTTTTGTAACCAATTGAATAATCAAAAAATATAATTTCTTGTAGGCTACTAGAATTTTGTTTTTGGCTCATATCAAAATTTCAGTGAAACAATTATAACACTGAAATACTCAGAACTAATTTTTGAGATTTTCAAAAAATTCCTCCCGATTACGGTGGAATCCTTGTTTTACTGTTCAGAAATCTTCTAGACTGGCATACAAGTCACCTTTCTTTCCCGTGTCTAGGTCTACTGCATAAAGCTGGGGGTACCATGGATTGCATCACATGGCACCCACCCTGGGACCCTCCAAAAAGGCAGAAGACTCTGACAATCATCAGGACTAGCGTCCAATTCACCAAGAGTACCTTGCTGGTGGGCAGGCATAATAGGGAAATATCACTGAAGGGTGCAGGTTGGGGTGACAGAGGGATGAATGGGTGGATTCTCAATGTGTTAACACGAGGGGAGGGCTAACACATCTGTACAACAATGCATTGCAACATGCTTCACACTCATCATAGTATTGGAGAGGAGGTAACCTGAAAGGCTTGCGCACTTAAAGAGACACAAGAATAGCGTGACTGTATAACTAAAGCGGCCTATAGTGATGCTAATACTAGGCTCCGCTGGTGTGCCGCTTGTCTAAAAGTAGACAGAATAAAAAAGGAAGAAAGATGGTATAATATTTCCTATGTTCTTCAGAGGACACTCTTCTTAGTAGTCTTATTCTCTTCTTCTCATCAGTCACTCTCTATCATTCATACTTTAAAATGGGAGAGAGAGCAATTGTGATGTAGTTCAACGGTCTATTCCTGGTATAATTCAATTTTAATGACCTATAGACAATGTGAACATCTCCCTAAAATCTCTAAAAGACTAAAAGAATCTAGTGTTTAATATAACATCCACGTTGTGTAATTGCAAAGACAAAAGGACGTCTGATCTCTTTTTCGGACACTTATTGCTTTTATTGGTCCGTGTAACGATCAGAGCAAAACTGTAGTTGGGTAGGAGCAGTGATACCCCCTGTTACAGTTTCTACTGCCTACCTGTTTCAGTGGTATATGGTTACTAGACCCATTTTCTTCAGGACAGTCTTCGATAAAATAACAGTGATATACCCACTAAGATCTGGAGTGTAACGGACCAGTGCTGTGTATCATAAAGCACCGTTCTCAATTGCCATGTGTGGGAATTAAGATTGTGGCCCTGGGTGACTACCAATGATTTCATCCACTTGTTCAATTATGTGGACAGCACGGTCCAAAGTAGACAGTCCACTGGGCCGTTGGATGGTCTTTAGCCCACTCTATCAAGTTGAGCTTGATCCTCAATGTACCAACTTCATAAGTTTTATCACCTACTTGGTGGTCTCCTCTGACCAACAAAGCGTCTAGCCTCCTAACCCCGTTCTCCACAAAGGGTACCCCATCACACAGGGTGAATGTAAATACCTGCTTGGCCTGAAATGGTAAATCTTCTATTTGTTTTGAATCCGAGCTCTGATTGCAATCAGGGACATGACAGCATTTTCAGAGGTTTCCATTTCCATAAAGTTTGCACTATGAAAAAAAAAGATTAAAAGTGTATGGCTAAATATTAAAGCATGAGTAAACCCAAATTCTACTGTATCATGCAACAAAGCAGGATGACCTGCACTTCAGTCAGAGAGAAGTGCGATTGCCTATACAAATATGAATGCACCAACAATTGGTTGATATTTTGTTTGCATATTGCTTATTTTTATAATAAATGTTGGTAAACAGGAGTAAAAAAACAGATAGATAAAAAAGGAGAGTGCAAACGAAATAAATACCAATGACAAAACAAAAACAAGAAATAGAGTGTAAAAATCCTGGAAATCAAATAAATGTAAATGGCCACCCACTGCAACATGGCACAAGGTAATGAAGCCATACAGAAGTTTGTCTGATCAGCTTTCAAGGAAGGTGGTTGGGTAGACATCTCCCCGAGTGGGGTGATGTAATTCTTTAGAAAATGGCTTTAAATATTAGGTCACTCCCAGTCAATCATCTCCAGGTAACTACTGTTAGAAACAGCGTTTCCAGGGGAATGCGGAGACTACACTCTGCATAGCCCTCAACCAGATGACACCTAACATGGAATGTCAGAACAACTATTGACTTGCACGTAAAGGCTTCTTCATAGCCTCGCCCAAACCAAACTGAAATATCCACATAGAACCCTCAATACATAGCCCATCAAGATCATAGTCCGTAAGAGGGGTAACAATTTCAAGTTTCAAGCCACTAAACAGGCTTAAAATGTCACTTGCCCCCTCAGTTACCACATATACAGAGATCAAAATTAGGTTTGGATTATGTGATGAATCCTGTGGAGTCATAACTGATCCCCAGCCTTAGATTTCCTCCCATGTGGCCAAGGGACGGCAGCCACTACCTGATCCTGACCCTGGGGGTGGTATTATGAGGGAGGATCACATGGGAGGAGATGGCTGTCTGGAAGATGTGGTGACCCCATCAGGAGACACGTGGTATTCTTCCATTACATGTGAAGAAGACCCTATAATTCCTAGATTCCATTTACAAATCCTTCCAGTTGTAAAACCTTAAAACCCCTTCTTACCAAACACCCTAGACAGGTACCATTCATACCTCATATGTAAATAACACATGTATTACACCTGTTTCTGATGGTTTTGATTTAAACAAAAATCCAAAGCAATAAAGCTTTCAAAAGCACCATAATACTATGGACTTCAACTCCCATAAAACCTCAAGTACTGGGATGAGGAGGAGGAAGGTGGTGTAATATGGATCAAAAGGAACACCATGCAAAATGTGCAGACTAGTTGTTCTGATGGAAATCAGCCTTGTGGGGCATTTTAAAAATGGCGTGCCTTTTCAAGTTTGTACTGAAGGTGGAGAGGAAGGCTGCAGAGCAAGCAAAGCTGGAAGCAGAACCGAAGGCAGACACCAGAGAGCGGACTGCGCTGTAGGAGTCAGGCACTTCCTACTGGAAAGGCGAGATACCGGGAGAAGCACAGCGAGTACAGCAGGAGGACCGCTGGGGAGCCGGCAGCAGTGGAGAGGCTGTCGGGGACATGGTTGCAGTGAAGAGCAGCAGTTCAACCAGCGGGGGAAGGAGAAGCTGACGGGAGAACTGCAAAAGGGTCTGCAGTGCAGGAAACACGTTCCCAAAGCAATGACTTCGCCACAGCCATACGCCACAGGTCAGAAACGCCAGCAAACACTGGTGAGTCTGCCCAGGAGTATTGGGAGCCTGGGGTGTCACGACAGGCATACAGACAATTGAATACTTGTTTTGAATATCAACCAAGTAATATAGCAAGACAGAATTTACAGAGGTCGCCATATACAAGATGTCTATATGGGGAAAACTGGAGTCAAAAGGTATCATAAGCAATTGAACACTAATGAAGTTGAAAGGCAAGATCTGTACACATCTTCATATATGAGATGTCAGTATGGAGAAGATTGGAACAAGTATGGCCACACGCCAATGAACACTAACAACGAAGTTAACAAACAAACAAACAAAGCTTGAACAAGTCTCCATATATGAAATGTCAATATGGGGGAAGTTGGAACAAGTAATGCCTGGAGCAAATAAAGTATGAACAGTGAAGGAGTACAACTGTGTTATACTTAAAGAGAAAGAGAACTGAAAGCTAAAGAGGAAGTTATAAGACCTGGTTAAAGAAGTGCATCGGGCAATGAGCCTTTGGGGGAAAGATGCCTGGCAGGAGAGTATACCAGGGGATCTACAAAGCCTAGAGGACGATTCCTAAAGGGGGAAACACGTTTGTCTTGGAAGCAAGACAACGCATAGCAACACATGTTTGAATCCAGGGCTCGCGCTTAGAAACTGATCCCGGTATTAAGCTTGTTATAAAAGAACAATTATACTTAATCTAGGATATATGAAAGCAAGAGACATTGTGAAAGGGTTCCTGGCAGGAGAGTATACCAGGGGACCATCATTTATAAATTGCTGTTTAGAAGAGGCACTTTTTCCATCCTTTCAAACACCATTGCTTGCAAAAGACACTTTTCATCATCCTTAAGGAAGTGTTATGTGAATCAGAGAAAGAGATATTTCTACTATTCTTAAAGAAACATTATTTGAACAGAACACTTTCAATATTCTACCTCAGACAGTTCAGCGGAAGTGAATCAACACCTGGATAAAAAGATTGTTTTGTTGGTTTTATATATTTCGTTTTTGCTGAATCTAAAGTATAGACATTTACCTTGCACCTTTTCATTGATTGTTTTAGCATGAGGGTGAGATACGTTTTGGACACAAGGACAGTTTGCAGAATTTTGACCACGAGACACAGAGTGATCTTTAGTTTTAATTTGCTAGGCTGGGAAACTCTTTAGGATAGGGACAGGAAGGCCATTACCCAAACACTTATATTTTAGTAAACATGTCTAATGCTGTGTCTGCCTCTCATTTCTGACCCCTCACAATAAATCAGGAGGCAAAAGCAGTTATTTAAGGGTGTCGAAGAAGGACGCTGAAACAAAGGTCACATGGTGGGGGTTATAGACTTATTTATGGAAAAAAATACTGTCACTATCCCTATCATCTAAGAGGGGTTTCACTGCCTCAAACTAATACTAAAGGATCCATCAGAATGTCAGTCAAAATCAAAGTCGCCCAACTGTGTGACAACAACCTACTTCTATTTCTCACACTACAACCTAAGACCAATATAATCCAACAGAAATGTACTTCCCCATGAGAATTCCCTTCTCCTGGTAGTAGGGTGGTATTCAAAAGAATGTTCTCTTGCAAAAAGGTTACACGGAGGGGGGAATTACTCTCTTTCACTTGTTTGCGGTTCCACACAGTCTTTACACAACTCCACGTTCTAAACCAGGAGAATGACTCCCTTCTCCTGCTACTGGTCTGTACAGTTCAGAAAAGACCAGACTGAATGGCTCCCTTCCCCTGGAGTATTTGGACTATGTACAGAGGGTCGTTTTATCTTCCCCAGGACAATGACTCTTTTCCTCGTATTTGAAATGTTATTTTTCCTGACTTTTAATTTGCTGTAGGATTCGCCACTCTCTCTTGGTACCAGCAAAGTTCCAAACCCTTCTCTGCTGGTTAATGGCCTTGTCTTTGCCATTCCGTCGAGGACATACTCCTCAGGTTCTCAAATTCCTTTTAATGGGGTCCCAGACCTCTCTCTGGTGGTCAGTGGGTGTATGGCTACCACTGCAATGAGGAAGGTATCCTCAGAAGCTTTCTTCACTGTTGTTAGGGTCCAAGATCCTTCGTTGTTCAGTAGGTTTATTGCTGCCACTGGGACGAGGAGGTTCTCCTTGGATGCTTGGTTCACTATTGCTGTGCCCAGTAGCTATTTTGTTACTACTGGGACGAGGGTGATCCTCCCTGATGCATTCTACACAGTTCAGTTCCCCAATTGTCATATAGCTGCCACTAGGGTGAGGAACATTACTTTGTGTCCCTCTCTCTGCCTCCCCTGTATCCTGTGATGAATCTGATGTCAACAGTTCTTTCCCGGGGGTAGCCTCTCATGTGGCCAGGGGACGGCAACCGTTACCTGTTCCTGACCATGGGGGCGGCTATTTGAGTGAGGATCACATGAGGGAAGGCAATTCTCATGGGAGGAGGCATTGGCATCATCAGATGAGACATGGTATCCTGCTTTCCCCTTTAGGGACGTCCCATCCATCCCTCATACCTTAATGACATATTGTGGTGAAAACCCCCCCAAACTCCCCAAAAGCTCACAAGACTTGCTGATGACATCCCACAATATCTAACGACAAAGACTGACTATACTAGGACGAGGAGAAGGAAGAGCACGGAAGCCCACTCTGCGCTCCAGTTGTTGGAAGGAGTGGCACTGTGGTGGGAGCTTTAAATACCCAACAGCTGAGAAAGTCAGGGAGCAGGCGGTTCCCGTTGGAAGGTGAAATGGCTTGCAGAGAGCCCCGCCGCTTGCGAGGCAAACAGAGGAGAGGGGAGCAGACCAATAGATGCATGAGGAGGAAGGCCTTTCTCTCCCGCCGAGAAGCAGAAGCGGGGGAACCGGAGTTTTCGCGGTGCACAGGCAGAGCGGGGGAGTATACCAGGTAAAACTGTTTTATAACAAGAACCCTGAGGAAGACCATGGAATTGGGAATTGAATTAACTTTGTAAGAAAGTCCTAGCAGGAGAGCATATCAGCAAAAGTCAATTGTGTGAAAGGAATCCTGAGGAAGACTCATACCTTTGTGATTGTGAATTGAATGAACTTTGTAAGAAAGTCCTGGCAAGAGAGTATACCAGGCTAAGTAAATTTCATGAAAATAATCCTAAGGAAAACCCATGCTCTTTGGATTGTGAATTAAGTCAACTATGTAAGAATGTCCTGGCAGAAGAGTATACCAAGCAAAGTCAATTGTGTGAAAAGAAGCTTAAGGAAGACTCATGCTCTTCGGATTGTGAAGAATTGCAAATATCAGGAAGAAGTAGTTATCTTCTTGAGTTACAAACAACTAGGTTACATTTTGGAACTTCCTGTTTTGCTGGAAAGAAACCTGGGGAAGGGAGACATACCCAGGAATTGTGAACACCACGTAAGTGAGCCTTTTTGTTGGAGTTGTGCATTTTGTTAAACTTGAACACTTTTCAAACTTGAACCTGTGTGCTTTTCACACCAAAGACATTACCTTTAGCGCCTTAGAATCACTTTTTGATTCTAAGGACCAGAATAGGATTTGGGACATAGGACATTTTGCTTTGGACATCGGACAGACCCTTAGTTTTGGTTTAGGTAGGGAAATACCTCCTAAGGGACAGCAAGGCATTTTCCAACCCTCTTTTTATTTGAATAAAGGTCTATAACAAGCAACATAACTCCTCTGTGTCCGTGTCTCATTCCTGACTCATCACCACCCCTATCGAGTCTCACGTGCCTCCCTTTACCTTCTGGTGGGATGCGGCATGGCAACGGTCTTTCCTGGTATGGGGTTTCCTGGCGGAGGGTTCTGCTGCTCTTCGTGTTCGCTTCGGTAGTCCCGGTGCACCTTCACAGCCCTCCACTGCTTACGGTCTTGCCACCGCTCTGGGACCCGATGATCCACGTTGTTGCGATCAGGCCACCGCTTCTTCCCTTCAGCTTCTCGCAGACCCATAATGGACTTTCGCAGCATGCTACTGCTGTCCCCTGCACTGCCTGTCTTCCAGCCCTCACTCAAGAGATTATCGGAACTACTGGGGTCCCGACTTCCCTGTGATCAGACTTTCCTTAGTCATTCTTCTCATTCCTTTTTATCTCAGGGACTCCGCCCAGCGCAGCCTCCACACCTGCAGATAATATCTCTTTGACATTCCTCATCCCTCCGGTGAGTGACCTTGTAGCAGTACTTAAGAGCTGGTTACTCTTTATGGTTCCCGTGTTCTTCCTCACCTCTGTATGTTCTGTTCTGGCCCTATTCCATGTGCTACAACAATACATGGGCTTACTCTGGATGACATAGCTGGCTAAGGAAGGGGGGCTAGGATATGTTGGGGAGCGACGTGGCTCAAAGAGCTGCACCCTAAGTGATCATCATTGTCCCCAATGGGGAGTCCCTCCCCATCCATGAGGTCCTGTCGCATTAAACCACCCCTAGGGGGACTACTGGGGAGCGGCCGCACCTCTATAGCCTCATGTAAAAAGGCTCCTTCTTGGGGAGAAGTAACAACACCTTGTGAATCGTCACAGTATCTAGCATTAACCAGTGACCAGGAGCTACCACTGGAGGACAAGGAGCTACAACCTAAGGTTCTACAAATCTATGCAAACTTATCATTTTGTCCATTATTTACGACCTGTGGTAAGTCAGACTCAGGAGATGGACAAGAGGCCATTAACCAGAAGAGAGTTAAATCCTCCCCTATCTCTACCTCTAAGGAGCTTTCACTCTAGTCTATAGAGAAAACAATAAAGGGTGCTTGTCAGGACGGTTCTCTGTCAAAGCCTAATCTTCCCATGAGTTCTGTCCCTATCACTAACAAAAAGATTAACAGAAACTCAACCTAGAAAGGTCTGGTAAGGTAAGGTTTGGCAAGGGGTTTCTTCTCAATTTATGAAGCAGTTGTTGGCTTCTACACCCCACCCAAATGCGTCTCTGGTTTCTTCCAGGATACTCACTGCTGATTCGTCTTTATGTTACCGGATCCTTAAGAGACTGTGCGCACATGCACCTCTCAGCCTGTCTGCTTTGAACTCACATCAGCAGCTGATAACACAACGATACACAACACAACGATATTGCCAGAACTATATAAAGTACACTGAGTACAAGCCGTTTCCACCACCCTCCAGCACACCCGTATTGCTAATTAAATTGCATCTAGCCTGCTTTGCCACCCAACAGCATTACGCTCCTGCACGTGTGCTGCTTATCTAATTGTATAAGTGTGCTGTTTATCAATTGCATTTAACCAGCCGTGCCACCCAACAGCATTACTCTTGCATATTATCAATTGCATTTAACCAGCCGTGCCATCCAAATAGCATTACGCTCCTGCACATGCGTGCTGCTTATCTAATTGTTTAAGTGTGCTGTTTATCAATTGCATTTAACCAGCCGTGCCACCCAACAGCATTACTCTCTTGCAGATTATCAATTGCATTTAGCCCACTGTGCCATCCAATAGCAATACTCTCCTGCACATGTGTGCTGCTTATCTAATTGTATAAGTGTGCTGTTTATCAATTGCATTTAACCAGCTGTGCCACCCAACAGCATTACTCTCTTGCATATTATCAATTGCATTTAACCAGCTGTGCCATCCAATAGCATTACTCTCCTGCACATGCATGCTGCTTATAGAATTGTATAAGTGTGCGGTTTATCAATGCATTTAACCAGCCGTGCCACCCAACAGCATTACTCTCTTGCATATTATCAATTGCATTCAACCCACTGTGCCATCCAATAGCAGTAGTATACAATGATACCTTTCCTCATCAAACGAGCTTTGACAGCTTTCCACGCCCCTTTAGGGCGGGATATCCGGTCCCTATGAGGTCATATCCGGGGCGTGGCCCCCTGAGGCTTCCCCCGGAAGTTCTGTCTGGGCAAAATCCTGTCCCGGAAGTGATGTAGGTGTGTTTAACAGGCCCTGGGTCCTTAGCGGGGGTGACCCACCGGATGTGACATCATGGGGGCTATCGGGAAGGTCCCCCCAAGGGTTGGGGCCCCAAGGGGACTTCCTCCGGATGCCCCCCAAAGAACCGGAAGTGTGGAGCGGGGTTTTGAAGGGTGGGGCGTGGCGTGCAGGGTGTATATATATATATATATAGCAGTGTTTTGGCTGTAGGTCCAAGCCAATCCTGAGGACTGGGTTGAAACTCTGATTAAACAGCATCAGCGCGACCGGGCAGGTGCGGTAAGGTATACATAAGATTGAAGCTTTGGGCGTTGACCAGGGGTGGCTGTGTTAAAGAGGGTCTTGAGTATAAGGTGGCAGGGTGTCTAAACTTATAATAAGACAGGTAAGAATTAGAAAAGAAAAAAAAACATCGAAAATACATTTGTAATTATATAAAAAATGGGAAATTATTGAATATTAATTATTATTTTTTTATGATTATAAAAATTAATATTTCATAATTTTCCGGCCGGTTATGCTGGGGAGAAAACATTTTTTTAAAAAAAATAATAATAATTTATGAATAATATTCATAATAAATGTTGGGGTGATGGGTCTGAGTCCAACAGGCTTGTGAAGCAAGACCCTATGGTTCTGCAAGGGTCCATGTGTGAATACTGGGCCATCGGTGGAGTTCTCTGTCCTTTTCAAGGCACTCAGGCTGCAAAATGACATGCACAAGGGTCTGCACAAGCCATGTTCACCCCACACCCCTGCCAGCCGTCTATATATATAGAGAGAGCTCAAAAGAAGATGTCGGGCCCAGCCCCGTGGTGTTACAGCTGTAATTCAACAGGAACAGGCCCAGCGGACATGCTGTTGATCTCTGAAATTCCAGGGGAGGCCGGAAATGGCCTCGGTGTCCGCATGGTCTGTTCTTGCAGCCCTCAGCAAGAAGGGTGGGGTGGCAGTGCTGTGGTCTGAGCCCCGAGGGGCAGCTCTGATGGATCACTTTGAATTACCGGGGGATGTTGCCACACCCATGCAGCCCCAGGCGGTGGAGGAGCCCTTGAAATTTCCGGGAGGATGGTATCCGGCTGACCATGCATCCCCCAGCCCTCCCCTTACCCTAACACCCTTAGATCCGGGCTCAAAGTCCTAGGGCCTTATCTTGAGTGGCAGAAGCTGGTGACCATCTGGAGTTAATTTCACAGATATCTGCAAAGCCCGCCACTTTTGAGATACCATTATAAAGAGGGGTAGCTTAACTGTTGTCAGCCCTTGTGCAACGCCTGTTAAGAATTAACCAGCTGCAGACCCAGTGTGTGTGTGTGTGAAGTCATCGTGCTCGTTACAGCTACCATGCAGGAGCAGAATCAGACAAACTATCAGGTAAGGGGTCTATAAACTCTGACATGCTGCAGCCTCCATTAGTTTTATTTAAAATGCTAACTTTTCCTAATTTATCTACAGGACCTCTTCCCAGACCTTTCACTAGGGGCTGTGCTAGATTTTAGTCCTGCCCCAGGTACTATCTTTTATATTCAATTATTGACATGCCACTGTGTTTAAAAATATATACATGTGCATAGGTACAAAATATGTTTCTTTGTTAGACTCTGGGGTAAATGCTGGGGGCCGCTATGTTTAAAACAATGGTCAGCGTGTGGTGCTTTAAAGACATATGTGTAGTTGCACCGTATTAGCTTTTTAAAAAACAATTTCCAGTCTGGCCTGTCTTTTGAAAAAATAATAATAATAATAATGATAATAATAATGTGGCCCTTTGTATTGTGCATGCATAGCCATGGGACCCGTGGCGGGGTGTGCTGAGGTGTCCCGGTTTTGTGGGTTTATTTATCTCTATCTGGGGCTCTGGTCCCCTTGTCAAGATTTTGCGCCCATTGGAAACTGCAGTGTTCCCTGTTTTATCTTGTTGTTGTAGTAGGGGGGCATTGCCAGGCATGCACAATAGCGCACATCTGAAATGTTTTTTATTTTTTACAATTTAAGCGCATTTTAGGCAGTGATGAATGAATTATAATATGTGCTTCTTTGAGCAGTACCACTTAAACCCCCACAGTCTCCTCCAAATGCTCCTTAGGTGTAGCGCCTAGACACCCGCTTTCAAGAGCGAGGTTTGTTTTTGTGTTATTTATAGGGCGCCTTAATCCAAAGCGCTTTACATAGCACATGTTTACATACAATATCACCCATCCGAGATTGGTACTCATTTATCGCCCTCTGAAGGATGAAAGTCTGAGTTGGCTTGCCTGTAGATCACGATCAGATCGCAGCAGCGATCGCTCAACCCGCTGAGCTATCTTACAGGCTGAAAAGGGCATGTTTTGGTAGTGTTGCAAACATAATCAGTAAAGTGGCTAACACCATGAAAGATGGCCCAATGGTTTTATGCAGGGCGTGAAACTGACAGGATGATGGGGAAAGAGATGGCACAGAGCGAGATTGGATTGAAATTGAAAAGTAAATTAACAATGCGAGGCTGGCATCCATTCAGCAAAATAAATACAGGGGGCAAAAAAAAAAACCCAAGCAGGATGACCAGTCAAGTTTGACATGCTTTTAAAGAAAGCATGGCTTGAAACATTTCTGATGAGTATGTTTATTTTCCAATGGGGTTGTTTAAGGTAAGGTATATGCATATGTAATGCGTCGATTCGATCAAGAGAACACACACAAAATGCAGATTTTGAAATGAAAGTCTTTTTCAAACACGTGTTGCCGTGGTAAGGTGTGTGTTCATCGCATCCACAGAGGCACACATGTAAAAGGGGGCATTTCCCTTTTTTAAACATACAACCATAAGTATGCTTTTAAAATACAGGCGGCATGTCCCATGTGTTTTAAAAGCATACTTATGCCCCAGATGCCATCCCGCATATTCCATAGAGGGATGGTTGCAGCAGAGGCGGCTGTGGCCACAGGTCCCTGGAGCCCCAGATGCAACCCGATCCCTCAGGACTGTGCGGGATGCCGTCTGGGTTTTCGGGATCTGATGTTTATCTGCATTAGAAGCACGGCAAACTGGGGCCTGACACACGACTTTTATTTAATGAAATACAGATTTGTATCTGCATCGAGCTGCAAACAGGGACATCCTGATCCAGATACACGTCTGTATTTCATTGAATAAAAGGTGTGTGTCTGTATAAAATACGAACACGAACTCAGCATCAAGAGGCCCCTGCGGCTTGCCGCCGGGCTCTTGATACTGAGTTCCTGAGTTCGGGTGAACAAAGGCTCAGATGCCGACGCCAGACCCCCAGGCCGTATCATTTAATTAGCCTTGACTAAATGTTACTGCCTGGGGGTCTGGCATAGGCATATGCGTCCTTTTGTGAGCGTTAATGGGTCCTGACCTCTTGAGCAGGGCAAACTGATCCAGGGTCAGTCCGGCAGAAGCCCATTTAAAAAAATAAATTAAAAAAAAAAAAAGGTAACGTGGGGAAGGTATGTGCAGGTGACAACATGAGGTGACAGCAGCCCAGCAAATAAGGATCCCACACAGCACCAGCCTGTATTGTTAAATAATTATGCTTTAAATTACAGAAGGAAACCACAGATGTAATTATCAGCTGGTTCCTTCTGTAGTTTTAAAACATGCTTATTTAACACCCCAGTGCAACACTACAAGCCCTGACATGCCTGGGGCAAGCCCAGGGTGTAAAATTGTCTCAGCACCAACTAAAAAAGTGCCCCCAACTGCAGACGGGCATTTCATTTCTTTTGTGACTCTATTTGAACAGGCCCTAAGGAGACTGTTATTGATAAAATGTGATACAGATTATACATTTTAAAGAATAATTATTCAGCAATTCTGTCCAGGACTATAAGCTGCATTGGGAGGTAACCCATCAAAATGCCCCACAGGGGTCCCAGGTGTAAATGGTAATTCATGCCTTTTGTGACAAGGTTTGAACTACACACCAGGGATAAGGTTTTTGATAAAATGTGTGTCATATTGTACATTTGAAGATTATTTATTTAACAATGATGGTCAAAACTACTAGGCAGATAGTGAAGTACACCAGCGCGTTGACCCCCAAGGGGTCCTCAGCTAATAAGGACCCCAAGCAGGGTGTGTTGTGCTTCTTCTGCGCACGGGTGTCTGTTGCCCCAAGGTTCGGGCATTTGCAGTATGGGAGGCCCGAGGCTTATTTATTTATCTATTTATTTTATTTATTGCTTCCAGCAGATGGCTCTGCTGCATGGGATGCCTCCTTGGAAGACGCATGTATAAATTCCGAAGCACTTATCGACCTCTTGGCAGAATACGGAATTCCTAGTATCGATACCGCCGGTGTGTACTTTTAATACAGATGTTATTAGTAACTGTTATTAATATACATAATGTAGTTTTATGGCATGAGCATAAGATAATTATAGTTATTTAATAATGGGTATTTACAATAACATATGTTGTTTCCTTATTTTCTAGCGGTGATCCATGCGGGCGCCGCTTCTGCAGATGTGCGAGAGGCATCGGCTCTTGTAGCAGGTAATTATTATAGGTGAACCCTGTAAAGCATGTATGTTTTTTTTTTTTATAGGAGTCCTGATGCTTTCCACAAATTGAGTCTTTAGTGTAAAACATGATTATGTATTTGAAGCATAGGTCTGCCATGTGACGATTTGATGTAGAACCTGGTGGTAACTGTTTTCTTTGGTTTTTATTCAGATACACCCATTGTAGGACCAACGGCATCACGACCCTCCTCAGATCCCCAGACCGCTGGACCATCAACATCTGATGCCACCCCCAGGACCCACGCCAGATACCCAACACCTGCGGCGAACCCGTCATTAAAAAGGAAGCACCCTGGCTGGGGTACAGAATGTAAGTATGCTTAAAGGATCACTGAGAGCTACTCTTTTTTTTTCCATAGCAGGTGTCGTTAATATTTCAGCGTGTCTTTAGAAGAACATGATCGGTCCGTTATGGGGTTTTACAGAGTGCTGCACAGGCCTAATTTTTATCAACCAGTTTCTTTTAATATTTTAAAGGGGATTCGTATACCTTGAGTTTTACCTGAACAATGTGCCGTAATGTATTACTTGGTCTTTAATATAAAACTAAAACTGTTTTTTTCTTTTATTTTAGGGGCGTGTGCTGCTGCTGTTGAGAAAGAAGTTATAGCGCAGCCGTCCACTGTGACCCCGACAGCTCGAACCCCTCCAGTTGCAGGTCAGCCGCCTACACCGCTGTTGTATAAAGCCGCTGTTTGTAATGATGTGTTAGATGGGACAGTAAAGCTCCTTTTAAATGAAAAGCAGGGCTTAGCGCTTAAAAGGGGGCGGGTGTCTCAAGGGTCTGCAAACAAGTTCATTTTAGATAAAAACAGGGGCTTATCGCTTAAAAGGGGGCGGGTGTCTCAAGAGGTTGCAAACGTTGTAGTACCCATTAACCCCCAATGTATTATTGTTCCCAACAATCAAATACCACTGCCTATTGAATCACTCATACCTGTAGCATATGTGAATGCTGTATCTCCCCAGGAGACACAGACAGGGGGTGCGCTTATACCGGGCCCGGGGTTTCCGGTAGTGGGCTCCGAAAACCTTTTAGACAGAGGGACGGTTAGCCCACGTCCGTGGACCCCAGCTGTGGTGAGAGCCCACCCCCTCATTTGTACTCCCCAACGATCCCCAACCGCATAGTCTATGATAGTCCGCCACAGGGGTCACCCCGCCACCTGTGTACTCTCCAGCAATCCCCATCCGCATAGGCTCCGGTCATCAGCTCTTGTGGCCCCCGGGCTGTAGAGATATAACACCACCCCAGGCATACACACCTACGGTCCCTAACACCGAGAGATCTATTAGGACTTCTGAAGCTCTAGAAGGTGGGGGTGTTCAACCTAACACCAGGGTCGTCCTAGAGGCGACGCCTATTATAATAATTTCAGATTCCCCCATAAAAATAGGGTCTCAAAACTGCGGATATGCATCTGTCATCCGTGAAACAGGATATTCCCCGAAACCCCTTGATCTGTCCTACAGAGGGCCCAACGGTATAAACCAACAAAGACGCATACCCGTCATTTATTGTACAGATTCGAATATACAACCCTTAAATATCCCAGCGCCTGTGAATCTCAACACAGCCAACAGTTTTGTAAATATACGTGCTTCTAAAAAGGGACACGTTGTAAAAGAGTTATTTTGGGCCCCCGGTTTAAAAAAACTGCGAAAGGAAAAACACTTATCAGGCCCGCATAACAGCTCTAGATTATGACGCCAGGCCTGGCGCTTGAGACATCTGTTTGGTAAAAAACATCTAGTAGACATGCGTAAGCGCGTGTCTAAGGCCAAACAAGCCGTTTTCGCTAGGGATTCTAAAAACAGGGTGAACACCATAGCTAAAAAAAGGATGAAAAAGAACACACCACCAACTCTTAAAAACAAACTTGAAAAGAAATGGGCACTACAAAAGCATATACCGCCCCGGCTTGGTTTTGCAGAACCCCCAGAGCCTTTAAGCACAGGGGTGGACCCTGGGATGGGTACATCCGAGTCCTGCTTAAATGCTGCGCCCGAAACACTGCGGCCAGTGTTGGAAAACACAAACACCCCCTCAAACCCTGTTAAAAAACGAGGTATCTCTTTAAAAGATTTACCGGCACGCCGTTTAAAATGGCTTCAAACCCTCAGGCAGCGGAAAATGTTTCTCAAACGCCTGAGAAAAGCTAAAATGATAATCGTTGCAGCGAGCCCTTAAAGATTTAGAGGCTCAACCCCAAAACACACCCCCTCCGGATGAAACTGACACGGTTTTCTTGCAGAGTATGGGCACATACCAGCGAGATCTACCAAAGTTTCGAAGCATTGAACACTATGAGGTGTTCCGCTTTATAAATCTGGATAGGTTAAGATCAACCGGTCAAGGTCTCTTAGTGATCACAGAAACTACTGAAAGGCTCATCTCTCAGATTCTTGAAACGGTTGGGCCTAACGATTTTGTCCAGATACGCCTAGACAGCACTGTTTTAAACAGGCCTCTTTTCACCAGGCGATCGTTTCGGCAGACCTTTGATGTTTTGCAGTTTCTAGAAAACATTGGAAAACTGCTACAAAGTAAGGCGGAACTGGTCGTAACCGAGCCCTTGAGACTTGTGTCGGTGGTTGTCAGGGCTAGAGAGGGTGGTGTGTACAGACCCCTGAAGAAAACCCTTTACAGCATGGTGGTTTCCAAGAAGAAACGCTGGCTCTTGGATTTTAATTACGGGGACCTGAACATATGTATGGCTGCAAGCATTATAGGCCTGCTAGAGCCTAGAACCGTTACGGATGGATACATTCAGGCAAGAGCTATGGAGGTTCACAGCGTATTGGGTATACCGCCTGATGTTATGGTTGGTTTTAATGATCTGCGTTTATTTGAGGATCACTTTGGTGTGCCTATCAAAATCCTGTATAATGAGGACAGGGTTTGCAAATACTTCCCGGCAGGTGACAATGTGAATAAGAACACTATATATATTTTACACCACGAGCAGCACTATTATGGAATCTTAAACCTTCAGAGTTTCCTAGGGGCTCGCAATTTATGCCCGCATTGTTGTCACATATACAGCAATAAAACCGCTCACAGGTGCCACTTACACTGTAACATGTGTCAGAGAGACGGTTGAGTGGTGACCAGTGAATCAGGCTTTAAATGTCCCCGGTGTAAAACATTTGCCCGATCCAAAGACTGTCTTCAACAACACGTTGAAAAGGCGGCTCAAGGTACAGTCGTATGTCATCTTAAAACAGACTGCAGTTCCTGTGGCCGTTTTATAAAGGCCAATCATGAATGTAAGGGTCGGATATGTCCCCGCTGTGATGTAGAAGTGGTCTCCGTGGATGAACACCAGTGTTATATGACACACCCTAAAGAAATAGCCAAAACCGAGAATTACATAATCTTTGATATGGAGTGCATGCAGGAGACTGGCATACACATACCCAACTATATCTATGCCAGGCATCTGACTCGTGACGACAGTTGGTCATTCGCTGGAATTGACTGCGTCAGCCGCTTCATTACAACATTTCTGACAAAAAAATTCCACGGGTATAGCTTTTTGGCGCACAACAGTCAGGGCTTCGATGGCTTCTTCATAATACAACAACTGATTAAAGAGAGAGTCGACGTCAAGCTGATAACTCAGGGTGCAAAGTTGAAACTCCTCGCTGTGCCAGACCTTAAAATCCGCTTTATCGACAGTTTGAATTTTCTACCCATGAAATTAAGCAAACTGCCTAAGGCTTTTGGCTTCCCTGGGTCCAAAGGGTATTTCCCCCATTTCTTTAATACGGTACAGAATCAGAACTATGTGGGAGCCATCCCCCCTATGGAGTGTTATGGGTCGGAATACATGATGCCTGATGACAAGGATGCGTTTCTTAAATGGTATACGGAGGCCCGAACACAGGTTTTTGATTTTAAGAGAGAACTAAAAACCTATTGTCGTGAAGACGTCAATATTTTGAGAACAGCCTGCAACAGTTTTCGAGACGGCATCATAGACATGACCCGACAGGTCCACACTATGGATGATCCTGAAAACCCCGAGATGAAGATACATTTTGTTACATATGTAGATCCCTTTACATTCATCACCCTGGCTAGCATGTGTATGCATATATACAAGCAACTGTTTCTAAAGTCTGAAACAATAGCCCTCATACCCCCAGACATGTATCATGGACGCCAGAAACGATTTTCCACACCCTCCATCCAGTGGCTAATGTATTTGTCTGAACAGATCAAGACACCTATACAACATGCCCTGCGCGGAGGAGAGAAAAAGATCGGACCCTATTTTCTAGACGGCTATGCGTCTTTAAACGGTGTGCAGATGGCCTATGAGTTTAATGGGTGTTTTTATCACGGGTGTCCACAATGTTATAAGAAAGATGACTATAACACCCTGACGGCGTGTACGTATGATCATCTTTACAGGAGAACTCTTTTAAAAAAGAATTTTCTTGAGACCAGGGGTCTGCGCGTTATTACGCTTTGGGAGCACGAGTGGACCGAAATGTTGAAAAAAGATTCTGATTTAAAGATTTTTCTCAAGCATAAGAATTTACATGAACCCCTAGAACCGGGAGATGCTCTTTTTGGAGGTAGGACTAATGCCATCAAGCTCTACCACGAAACAGCCCCTAGTGAGAAGATACACTACTTAGACTTCACCAGCCTCTACCCCTTTATCAATCATTCAAAACCCTATCCTTTAGGACACCCACGGATCATCTATGAAAATTTTGGGGATATTAAGCAGTATTTTGGACTGATCAAATGCCAGGTGTACCCCCCTAAGAATCTTTATTTTCCGGTCCTCCCTCAGAGGATTTCTGGTAAGCTCATGTTCCCATTGTGCATGGCTTGTGCAGAGTCAAAACAGACTGAAAAATGCACACATAGCGATGAGGAACGCTCGATCACGGGTACCTGGTGTACCGTCGAGTTAGAAGTAGCCTTGCAGAAAGGGTACCGTCTGGGGAAGATTCATGAAATATGGCACTTTGAGAACATTACGGTAGAACTCTTTTGCGAGTACATTCGTATGTTCCTGCGGAGCAAACAAGAAGCTTCAGGATACCCCGAGGGCTGCGATGACCCCGCAGCCCGCCAGAAGTACATAGATGACTATTACACACATCAGGGTATCCGTTTAAGACCAGAATTCATCGAGAATAACCCTTCCAGACGGCAGCTAGCCAAGCTGTGCTTAAATTCCTTATGGGGTAAATTTGCTCAGAGAACAAATTTACCAAACACATCTATTATAACCGACCCTGATAAGTTGGCAGCCTATCTTTTTGACGCAGGTTATGACATTTCAAGCCTGCAGTTTATAGATGAGGAAACGGCATGCCTCTGTTGGAAATACGCTGAGGAGTACCCTACGTGTTCCAACAATATAAACATATTCATCGCCTGTTTCACAACCGCTCATGCCCGTCTGGAACTTTATACAGTCATGGATGCTCTCCAGGAGAGGTGTCTGTACCACGACACCGATTCGGTTATTTTTGTTAGCGCCCCCGGCCAGGAGAATCCCCCACTGGGTGATTATCTGGGTAATCTAACAAGTGAATTAGCTCCTGGTGAGCACATTATAGAATTTGTTTCTGCAGGGCCCAAAACATATTCCTATCGCACATCCTCAGGGGCGGTCTGTATGAAAGTAAAAGGCATCACTTTGAACGTCAGCAACAGCTTGAAGATCAATTTTGACAGTTTGAAAGAGCTGGTGCGTGAGTACACTTTAGAAAACACCATCAAATCTATTGTGGTGCAGCAGCCATCCATAGTGCGGGAGAAAAAACGCTGGGAGATCAGCACCCAGACACTGCAGAAGACTTTGAGGGTGGTGTTTGATAAAAGGGTGCTCACAAACGACTACAAAACATTACCCTACGGTTACTGAAAAGAAAGCATCGTGTATGATGGACACGCGCCTTCAACACCCTTTTTCATACGTGCTAGCGGGTCCTTCCAGCTGCAGTAAAAGTTATTTTATCAAACAGCTGGCAGAACTTGTATAACGAACTGGCCTCTAAAATACCGCATCTGAAGTTTGTGGAGGGGTTACCAGAGACTCTGAATGATGATCGGTTGCTACCACCAAACCTTATTAACATGATTATCGTAGATGATCTCATGATGGAGGGCGGTCAGAGCCCCGAATTGGAAAAGGCCTTTACCCAATACTCACATCATAGGAGCCTTAGTATCTGCTACATTGTACAGAATTTATTCTACAAGGGCAAGGGAAACCGCTCGATAACTCTAAACGCCAGTTATATAATTCTGTTTAAGAACCCCAGAGATAAACAACAACTCTCGGTTCTAGCACGCCAGATGTATCCGGGTAACAGCCGATTTTTCATGGAGGCCTTTGAAGACGCTACCCGTAAACCTTATGACTACTTATTGGTGGATTTAAAGACAAACTCCTTAGAGGACTACCGACTGCGCACGGGTATTTTCCATTCAGATTTACCGGTCGTCTACATACAGAAGCCCTCTAGAAAAACCCGGTGAGGTGCAAAACAGACCTCATTAGTACCAGCGACCGACCATCATGACGGCACGTATACGCCGGAACTACGCTCTCCTTAAAATGCTAGTAACGGCACCGCCCCAGCAACGCAGGGCCATTCTGTGCTCGGCTTCTGATGATCTAGTATCGGCTATAGCCGAGATTGCCTTCAATACCGTCAGGGGGAACGTACTGCTATCCGGCCGTCAACTAGGTGTCTTAAAAAAGAAGAAGCTAATCCTCAAGAAGCTGGGTAACAAGCGGGCCTCCATAAAAGTTAAAAGAAAGCTTTTAAAACAATCCAGAGGTTTCATAGGAGCACTCCTAGGATTTGCATTGCCTCTGATCACCAGGCTTCTAGGGGGCGGTTAATGGAGCACAGTCAGAAGATGTATCTGGTTGACAAGCGTCAGCTGGATGGTCTGAGCACCCATAACAGCGAAGAGCCTGATATTTGAAAATCAGCAACCCTCCGGATCGATTCTGAAATGCAAGATGTCCTACGTCGGCATGATTTATCAGACTACGACAAGGTTACCCTCTATTCCGCGATTCTCCAGAAATACTTAACACATTTTAGACAAGCCGCCAATGAGAAGAACAAACTAACATTGTACATGCCCCCTGAAGAGCCTACGAGTCTCAGCAACACAAATCCCGGACACTCCATTTCTGATCCCCTGGTCTCTGGAATCCTGAATACCATTAACCCCCGTTATCGTAAGAATGCAGAATTATTGTTGAACAAGATGACCGGTGAGCAGGGGCTGGTACCCTGGAACGCAAAGGGGGAGTTTGTATATAAAGGTACGCCTGTCAAAGGTTCAAATGACCATGATTTAGTTCGCAGCATTACCAACCCACAGGCCTTTGGAAGACACAAAAAGCCTAGAGGCTGGGATCTGTTCATGCAATCTGCTGCAGACTTAAACATTCCTGCCACTTTAGTGGGAAACATGGGGCATCGCGAGCTGCTTGAGACATTGAAAGACACTGGTGTTAAAACCACGTCCGAGGATGTTGAGTCCCTAGATATTTCCGTAAAGAGAAGAAGAAAGAAAAATAAACCCAAACGCGAGGCCTGCTTTAGTGTGTAACTGTGTTTTCTCTTAATTTTAAGAACAGTTTTTAACCTTTGTCATATGTATATGTATATGGTTTATGTATCTGTTTTTTATAAGTATACGCACACCTGTTGATTAAACAAATGCGCTGTTTGTAATAAAATACGTGTTTATGTAAATATCTTTATATCTATACCCACTACAGCCTGTATAAACAAAGGTTCTGTTTGTAATAAAAGAACATTATTATTTATACCAACCATACGTTTTGCGTCTAATTATTTCAAACATGGCTAGTACAACATTTTGTTTGTTTAAAAAAAAAACAAAAAATTAAACATGACACAAGTAAGAAAGAGACGGTTGTTTACAAGTACAAGATGTTTTTATTTAGCCCTGTACACATATCTACTGATTATTAACACACTTACATTTCTGGCAAAAACTATATACATTTACAGGTGGCCGGCGATATTTACGTTTGTTTACAAAAGCCGTCACCATCCGATCATTCTGCCTGAGATCAAGAGAGTAGGTTTGCATAACAGCCCGCAGTGCCTGTTTCTCAGACATTTTAGATACAAAGTAGCAAGCATGCTGCCCACATGTCACGGCTTCAGAATGCTGCACCTGTGCTCTATTATAATGTACTATGGGTGCTATATGTTTAACATAGTCCAGTAGATCGCCGTCATATATAGGGTGGCTTGGGAAACACCCCAGACTATCAAAAACAGTTATTGCAACAGTGTCTATAAACATAGCTATCCAATGTGTTCCTTCTTGATGCTGGGGGTCGGTGTTCACAACAAAGCTGATGGGCAGCTCCCCCGGTATACCCCGTGGAATGTTATCACACGAATACACGCCTCGAAATGTTTTCACAGCATGTTTGTCTTTTCGCAGGAAACGCATGATCTGGTAGGTATCCATTACATATCGAACAGCACCTGTCGCTGGTAGTTGAGTTCTATGACAGAGTCAAATAGGGCCATAATAATGAGATTCACAGTACTTGGTAAATTTGCAGCAAACCGGACCTCAAGTCGTAAATTACCATTCCTAATCAGATTATAATGTCCTGATGATGCATTATCGGGTCTCAAATCAAAAGCCAGCAAGGTGTAGCCACCATCATAGTCGTCACGTGGTATCACAAATCCTTTATCGCGCATGTGCTTGCCGCTGATGGAGACTAGTCCCAGATACTCCCTAATTGTATTTTTCTGTTGAAAACTAGGGCTGTAGGCTTTGGCGGGGATGACGACCCCATCCTTAAAAAGGGCGGCGTAGTTAATGTTGTAATGTTTAAAATTAAAAGGATTGGTCGCGTAATCCCCTGAAAAAGCGGTGTTATCCACAAAGCCAATAACGATTATTTTAGGTAGCTGTCCCAAGAATAAGTTATCTTGACTGGCGACACGGCTGCCCGCTGGTACACTGAAGATTTTCAAGGAGGTCCTCTCCACAGGGTATTTCAAGTTAGATACTTGTAGAGCATCAGCATGCGCAAGTCTGACCGTCGGTGACACGTTGACCCTTTTAATGAATAAACTCGCTGATACTATTACCAGTTTGTAGGCTTCGGCATCATCACTGTTCAAACAGAAAGCATCTTTATTTCGCGAGAGTTTAATTTTCAGATCAACACCATTCACCATCAGCTTCTCCTGGAAAAACAGATCTGAGTGTAGACGCCCTAGTAAATCAAAGTTTCTGCTACCTGTCGCATACGCTGATCTCTTTATAAAGCCCTTGTTGTCCATTTAGAGCATAATCCTCCATATGCCCCGCCGTGTCCTTATAAAAAAGCCCTGCCGTCAGCTGGGTGTCCAAAGTGTCATTGCTGTAGTTCAGAATGCTTTCAATATACGCTCTATAGGTATACATATTGTCGCTCTGTGTAATCATGCGATCACCTAGAGTGATGTCCACCTGGTTGAAAAGGGTGGCCACCGGATAGGCAATCGTGGCCACCTTCGCCGCTGCACCGATAGCCGTCCCATCCTCTTTTGTTATTCTGCAGGTTAGGTAGAGCAAGGTGGCATTCAAATCCAGGTACGTCTCTGTTGAGCCCGATATGTAAAACTCGATGGGGGCCAATGGTGATAGCGCCGCTAGGGGCGCAACTTCCATGAAAAAACTGTTTTCGATGCTTGTCTGTGTCGGGGGCACGACAAACAGATCTAGTTCCGATTTCACACATTCCCCCGAGGCACAGTGGATAAAGGCCATCTTTTAGAAAATATTGATGCCGGGTCTGTTTTTATTTCGCTTGACCCGTCTGTTCTTTGACGTGCGCTTTCTCTTCTGAGTGGCTTTGGTTGTTGTTCTTCGTTTTTTATGCGGCTTCGGAGGCCCCCGCCGGCGCGAAGCTCGCCTTTTTCTTTTTGCAGGGCTTTTACCCACGTAAACCAGACCAGAGCCCTCTTGTGCTGGTTGGTTGAAACGATTTGCGATGGAGGTTGTTGCAGTAGACACCA
This sequence comes from Ambystoma mexicanum, assembly GCF_040938575.1. NCBI lineage: Eukaryota > Metazoa > Chordata > Amphibia > Caudata > Ambystomatidae > Ambystoma > Ambystoma mexicanum. Next base: position 1,394,491,390 of record NC_090934.1, on the reverse strand, counting down.
CATCCTTAGCAATGTTTGTAGCAGCTGTTTTCATATGCGGCTTGGCTAATTCAAACCCTTTGCGCAGGAAGGGCATGGTTCTCTGAAAAAGACTTCTAAAAATACTTCCTAGCCCCTCACCATACATCACAGGCGCACCTTGGAAGTAGGGCTGATTTCCATAACCGGCCTGTCTGCGGTAATAATCCCTATAAGCGTGCAGCTCCCCGTAATTCTTCATGATTACCATGTTCTAATTGTCTCTCTCGCGTCTAGGGCGCAGGTGTAGTTTCACCAGGACCTTCCCGTATTTAAATGAGACCAGATCTCCCTGATCGTCCCTTATCTGGATGTTGATGGTATCAAAATGACACTTAGAAACAGGAATATAATCAGGCTTCATGTATTGTATATTAACAATGCCGTTATTTTCGCCCTTGACTTGTGCGGTCCGCATCAGGGGGGCGTATGAGTCACCAACCCTTTGGTATTCTACTATATCGCTGTAGATCATGAGGCTGTAAAATCCACCATCAATATCTGCACGTGTTTTGTCCGTATTTTTAGTATTATTTTTTATATGCTGAACGTTCCCCAACACCATCGAGAGTTTCCCGCTACATATAAACTCCACGGTAAGATCGGGTGATCTTACAAATACTTTACGGCGTGAGTTATTTAGAAACAGGTGTATATCTGCATAGCGCTCGAGACTCGCGATTGATTTGTTGATAGTATCTAGCAGCGCCTGTATTGTGGGGTAGAAGCCGTGAGGAAAACCCACATTTATCAATTCAGCAGGTTCTCCACGTCTGATGGTATACCAGGAATCTCTTTTGTCCAGGGTGTCCCAGGTATGGGGGTACTGAATCTCCATCAACCCCGCTTCCCACGGACCTTGTAAATTAACGGGTTTAGCCAGTTTAACAGAATAATCCGATATTTCGTTTTTGGGGAATATATCTAAAGAGGCGTTACTGGGCAAGGTGATATAAAAGCCGGTGTTTTCCATCTTCTTCTTCTTCTCAGGGATCGTCTCTGCTTTTTAGATCCTCTAGAGAGGCCGCGTTGACCCAACTGTTGAATTTCTCAGGCCATCCGTGCCATTTTACCAGGTGCTGTTTCTTAGACCCCTTACCTTTACTCTGAATAATTTTCTCAACCCTATAAAGACGCTGGGGATCGTCGATCACCTTTTGTAACGCCTCTGTGTAGAAATTACCGCTTACAACTTCACCAGCATAATCATTCAGCTGATATATGTATACCCCCTCTTTCACAGATGCTTTTGCCACTATGAAAATTTCGTCAGTAAAGGACTGTTGGTAGCCTTTTGTAAAGACACCTTTTAACTTGGATACTCGGACGTGGTCCCCTACGCGAAAGGATGCATTCTTGATCTTCTCCGATAGCCGTCCAACATACAGGTTTCGCCACGCTGATAATGAGTTTTCAGAGGTTACAGCCCGGGGAGGCATTTTAATAGACCGGTGGTAGCTGTCATTATACACATCGATAAAAGTCTGTAATATATCCACATAGCGTTGTGTATTATAGGCTGTGAAATATCTCCGTAGTTTAGATTTTAGGGTTCTATTAAAACGTTCAACAACCGCCGCTTTAACTTCCGTGTGGGTTATAAAATGATGCACGCCGTGGTGCTTTAGAAGGTTTTGCAGGGGCCTATTCAGAAATTCCTTACCGGCATCAGTTTGTAATTTTACAGGTACGCGACCCTTGCTGAAGATATGTTTGAAGGCCGCCGCCACTCTTGAACCAGTCTTATCCCGCAAGGCCTCTGCAAATGCATATTTTGATAAAACATCTATCACCGTCAGAATGTACCGCGCACCATCGTTCTGCTTTTCAAGGTTAGAAACATCCGCCAGGTCTGCCTGCCACTGCATACCTGCCGACGCGACCATGGTCATTCTTCTTTTAAAACGTTTTCTAGCATTTTTATGAAGGGTATACGTCTCCTGGCCGGATAGCCATGTCTTAATAGCTCCACGCGTGATGGGGTGTTCATCACGCTGTAATTTTCGATAAAGCGCATCAACACCCCCATAACTCCCAACACCAGATTTATCATAATAGCATTCATGCAATCTTGAACGTGTGTTGTTAGCCATTGATGCACTACAAAAAAATAAGCAGACGCAGGGTTGGCGTATGGCGTTTTATTTAATTTTTCTTTATACTGTTTGGTATACATGTATGGGGTGTCGAACAGTTACCACCCCTGATATTTTATTGGTCGCATCATATAACAGGCTATACACATCAACGTGGTTACCCCGCCTGTAACTCTGTAGACACCAGACACTTGTAGCATTTAATAGTTCAGATAGTTCAGAGGCCTGTAAAACAATCCCTTTAAGGCGTAGGAATCTTGCATACATTTCAGCCACGTGGTGCCTCAAAACGGTTCTAGGGCCCATGTATAAAGAACCCCAGTTGTATCGGAATACAGAACCGTATTCATCACACGCCGACATCTTGATGGTGCTACAAATTACACTTTGACACAACCGTGCATCTTGAAATCTCGGTACATCAAAACGCCACAGCCGGGGTGGGGTGTTTACTGCTATTCTCGCCTTCCGCATAGCGTATAAGGGTTTTTCCCCACACAGCCGTACAGGCATCAGATAGCTCTCCACACATCCGGTTTTTCCTCCAGAAACAACAGTACACATATAAGGAGCAGTATTGTTGTGTTTTCATCTTTTTAAAAAACAAGCTTTTGCGGAACCGGACACCTCTGCGGGTTACTCCTCAACCTGTACAGGTTAGAAAAGTCTCTCTGTATTAAAAGGGTTATATGGTTTCTAAAAATCACGGGGCCTGCCAGGCGTAAAGATTTCATTTTTTTCTCAGGCTTGCGACACGTTTGAATTTCCAAGATTGTTTTTGTTAGCAGGCCCCCCACACTCGCATGTACACGCATACCCATGGTTTTATAAACCCTTTTAAGCATCTGATAAACGTTATATGACTTCAACATCTGACATATCGCCCGTATTGCTACAGATTGATAATTCGGGAGTAAACAATCATGAGCATCCTGTTGCGGGTATCTGTATTTATGCCCTTCACACCATCGGTAATAGTCCCGCTTCAAACACGTTTTCACAACAGCCGCCGCAAACGCTTGAGCCGTTACAGTCTCCAAAAGGGTTATATTATCATCTTCTTCCTCATCAGAACTTTCAAAACGTTTCAAAGTATCGCATTTCTTACACTTATCACCGACTGGGAATGCTGAACTTTCGATCCTTTTTGAACAGCACACGCAATAATAATTGACGGCGTTAAACGAGTTGTTCAGGCCCACAGCTCCATTATGGTTATCTGGCGTTTTCTGCAATTCAAAAAAGAAAGAAGTTTAGCTCTTGAGCATGTGTTTTCACAGGTTTTTTTTTTTTTTTTCACACACACAAACACCCACATCGTCATACTTCATTACTTACCATAGCCAATGTTTCAGAACCAACATCTTCCAGCATAGAGGAGCTAGTAACGTCCATAAACAGCTTGTCTTCATCGGATGCTGTGTCTACCGTCGAGGTTATTGCGGCCTCTGGAAACAGTTGCTCTAAAATATTCAGATCTTCATACAGGGTCTCCTCCAGAGCCTTAACAGCCTCATCCATATCCACATAGTCTGCATCGGTGTAGGCGTCATCCACACCGGAGTCGATGACACCCGGCTGTTTCCCACTCCCAAGATTCAACATATCAAAATGCTCACATAATGTATCCATAACTGCTGCGTCATCAGGACCCCCATCGACGGATAGCGCCGGTGCCGGCGGACTTTCAGGGCTGTAATATTTTTGAAGGGTTTTCAAATCCTCAGCAGCTGTATTGTCCTTAGAGTAGTAGCTGTAGCGCTTCATAACTCCTGGTATTGAGGTCTTTTGAGTTTTCATTTTTTCCAAGGCTTCAGGAACGGCTTGTACATCCCCCAATACGTATCTGTATATATACACCACGCCCCACCCTTCAAAACCCCGCCCCACACTCCCGGTTCTTTGGGGGGAATCCGGATGAAGTCCCCTTGGGGCCCCAACCCTTGGGGGGACCTTCCCGATAGCCCCCATGATGTCACATCCGGTGGGACACCCCCGCTAAGGACCCAGGGCCTGTTAAACACACCTACATCACTTCCGGGACAGGATTTTGCCCAGACAGAACTTCCGGGGGAAGCCTCAGGGGGCCACGCCCCGGATATGACATCATAGGGACCGCATATCCCGCCCTAAAGGGGCGTGGAAAGCTGTCAAGGCTCGTTTGATGAGGAAAGGTATCATTGTATACTACTAATAGCATTACCCTCTTGCATATGTGTGCTGCTTTTCAAATCACACTTTGCTCAATACATTACCCCCCTATAGATCCGTGTTAGCCTTCAAACTGTACCTAACCCTCCAGCAAACCTGTGCTGCACTTCACCAGCAGGCTTGTGTTGCCAAATGGTCTAATCGTATCAAGCCCACTGCCTTATGCACTAGCAGTCTTGCGCAACCTATTGCTACAGCTATTGCATGCTGCATACCAAAACTGTACTGTGCTGTACTAGCCCACCGCATTACTCTCTAGCAGACCTGAGGTTGCATTCTGGCATTGCCATCTTTATGGCGACCCTACGGACAGTCACGCTCACCATGGCGACCTTCCTGCCACCAGTTCACTCTATAGACCCCACCACTTTCTTACCTAGCCTTTCAACTAACCAGTGTACAGCTAACATCACCAATGTAGACTCCATCTCGCCAGCGGATTGGATCACCCACTTTGCCTCCCCACCTGCACCCTGGATTCCTTGCCCACTAGTCTTGAGGAACTCAAGACTAGGTACCCGATCCAAAACACCACCAGCTCCATGGTCACCAGGCCCGATCAGTCTAAGGAACTTAAAATTAGGCTCCCGCTGCCCTAGCAGCAAAACTGCCCACAGAGCACCGGCCCCACCACCTGGTGCCAATAGGACCCACAACTTTCTAAACACTACCTATTCTATACCAAGTCATCCCTGCAAAGTCCACAGGCCCACTACTCACACTAGCCCATCTCAGGATGCCCCAGTTACCAATATCCCTGCTCTCAAAGGAGCACTAATCAATGCTAGCTCTTTGGTCGCCCACGCTCTCGACATAGCCAACCTCATCACAGCGAACCACCTGGACTTCCTTGCTGTAACAGAAACATGGCTTAACCCATCAGCAGGACCCTCCCTAACCCTACCCATCCCAGACAACTACACAATCATCCACTCTGACAGAAAAACTGGCAAAAGTGGTGGAGTGGCTTTCATAGCCAAATCTCACCTGAACCTCAGAGAATTTCCAAGCTCAGGCTTTCCATCAGCAGAGCTCCTCTCTGTGAAACTCCAACTTTCGGATACTTGCACCCTCCTACTCCACCTCATATACCGTCCACCATGCTCCATCTCCTCATTTGAGGAAGACATCTCTCTCCTCCTTACCCAAAACACCAAACCTGGCTCCCAGGTTATCCTACTAGACAACCTCAACCTAGGTCTTCATGATCCCAATGATACCAATGCCACCTCTCTAGACAACTCCATCACACAACTGGGGTTTAAACAGCGTATTAACAAACCCACCCAGTCCAAAAGGTAAAAGGCTAGATTGTCTGGCCGACCTTAACTGCTGCACTACAATACTCAACAATTCATCTTGTGTCTGGTTAGATCACCACTGCATCACCTTCTCTATATTGACAGGCACGCACACCACTACCCATACGGCTCTGGCCCCACAATCACTGTCCAAGAACAAACAGAACATATCTCTCAACAACCTCCTTCCTCTTTTTTTACACCCCATTACTGAGCCTCACCACTTTATAGACCTAAACCTCTCCTCAATGGTTGACCTATACAACACCACCTCTAAAATTAAGAAAGGCCAAACCAGCATGCCACTTAAATAAATGGTTCTCCGCCAAACTTAAAGCACTTTGTTGCATTAAAAGATCCTCCGAAGCCAACTGGAGAAAACACCCCTCAACCCTCAACAAGGAACATTTCTCTATTGCTGCAGCTACCTACAAAGCTGCCGTCACTAACACCAGAAGAGAGATCTATAATACACGAATACAGAATGCCAAATCTGGTACTAAAGAGCTTTTCTCTATCTTAAGAGAACTGGAATCGCCTGAGCCACCTACTGTTGACTGCACTAAAGGCAAAGCATGGTGCATTAACATTCAACAAGCTCTTTCAGACAAAATAGCCTTACTTCAAAACAAAATCGAAATAAAGAAGAACAGCCTTGCCCCCCAATGCTAGCTCACTACCCACCTGCCCTCATGCCCACCCTTCCACTTTTCTCCAGTCACTACTGAAGAAGTGGTAAACATAGTAGCAGGTCTCATTGCCACTAACTGCCAGGACAATACCTGCCCAGCTCCAATCATCAAGGAAGGGGCTGCAGAATTAGCACCCTTCATCACCACCTTGATTAACGCCTCCTTTAAAGACTGCCTAGTACGCTCTAATCTCAAAGAGGCAAGGGTCATGCCTCTCCTCAAAAAACCTAACCTAGACCCAAACATTCCTACAAATTACCGACCCATAACAACAGTCCCATTCCAGATATTAGATAGGCTACTCTATCTAAAAATTCAACATCACCTTGAAGTTAACAACCTCCTTTGATTGCGACAGTCCGGTTTCAGACCTAGGCATCGAACGGAAACAGCCCTTCTAGATTTAAAAATCCAAATGGATGAAACTAGAGACAAGGGCAACTTGCCCATCTTTCTGCTATTGGATCTTTCAGCAGCTTTTGACCTTGTCGACCACCACATTTTGACCAAACATCTCACCACTGCTGCAGCCTTTTCTCCCAACGCCACCAATTGAATCCAATCCTTCCTCACCAATAGAACCACCAAAATTGTTGCCCCCACTGCAGCCGCTGAGCCAGTCGACATCCACTGTTGAGTCCCTCAAGGATCCAGTGTTTCTCCAACAATCTACAATATATTTACTAAGCTCCTCTTTGATTGTCTTGACAACCTGGGTGTCACCTACACCAATTATGCAGATGACACCCAAGTCCTCATCACACTTACTGGATGCCATGAAAAAGATTCTGCAAAACTAAAACGAAATCTATCTTGAAATACAGGCTTGGATGGCCACACATAAGGCCTCTGCCTTAATGACGAAAATACAGAACTTCTGATTGTCGGCACTCAAGTCAGGTTAAACCCCAGGTACAAATCCTTTAACATTGATGGTAATATCATCAAAGTCACAAAGAGGTGAAAACCCTTGACGTGCATCTAGACTCTACACTCTCTCTGAAAAAACAAGTAAATTCCACAGCCTCTGCAACTGCATACTGCATATACTGCATATACTAACAAATTTATCAACACCTGCAAACCATTCTTATCCATTCTTATCCACTAACAGCTGCCTCACACTAGCAAGAGCCGTGATCTTGTCCACACTGGATTACTGTAACACCCTATTCCTAGGCTCCACTGAGCAAAACCTGAATAGACAAGTTCTCCAGAACAACGCTCTTCGCTGTGCCCTGAACATACCACGTTCCAGCCACATCTCATCATTCAGACTTGACTCTCTCTGGCTACCAGTCCAAGACATAATTAAACTTTGCACACTCGTCATCACTTGCCTGGCCAACCCAGCCCCCCAATACCTGACTGACAAATTCTCAAGACCCAACCGATTAGATCATTTTACCAACACTGCCTCAATATAGCCAAGTACAACCTAAAAACGGCAGGAGGATCAAGTTTCCCAGTTCTAGCAGTTAAGTGCTGTAACACCCTCCCTACTGCCATCAGAGCTGAACACTCCTTTTGGTCATTCAGAGCAAAAGTGAAAACCTGGCTCCTTGCTCCTCAACACAAGCTCTGAAATAGTGTACTTGGCCTTATGTCTGACATCAACATTAGCTCTGAAATAGCATATCCGGCCTGACATCCGACCGCAATGTAAGCACATTGATCCCCCAATCTGCATTGTAACACATACCAGCTGCTTTTACCTGCTGTAATTGTAAATGTTATATACTGTTCTCAACTTTGCTGTGAGTTGACTTGTACCTGCACAAACTCTACTTTGTAAATCTTATATTTTTTTTATTTGTGTTTGACTCACTGCCTACGAATTGACATGCATCTGTGTAACCCCTGATATTTGTAAACCCTGTATTTGTAACTCTGTAACCAAGCTTAAGCGCCAAGATACCTCAGGGTTAAGTGCGCTGTAAAAATAAATAAACTAAACTTGCCCAGTTGTACAGTTCTAAGTTCAGGATTGCACAGGGTTTGTTCTTCCTCTACTCCTTGTATAATAGTCTCTGACTCTTTGCAGTCAGACCGTAGCTACTAAGCCCTGCAATATGGTTCCTCTTGCCCGTCTTGCGGTGGTGTGCCTCTCTGCTTTGGGATATTGTTTCTTTCTCACTGCCTTGGGGTTTTGTTTCTTCCACCCAGTCTTGGGTTCTTACTTCTCACACCCTGCCGTGGGTTCTTGCTTCTCACACAACGCCTTGAGATCTTGTTTCTAATACACGGTTTTCGGGATCTCTTGTCTCTCACCCCGCCATGGAATATATTGTCTCTTATTCCAAAAGCGGAAGTATGCAAGCGTGTTCGCTAGGTTCCAGCATTGTGCGTGCCCACGGTGTGGCTTGCTGCCGGCAGCCTCTTGCTCCAGATTTGTGGCGTGTTCCTGACACTTGCCTCTGTGTGCCGGCTGTCGGCTTTCTGCTTGGTGTATTCGGCCCACCGCCGGTTCCAGGCGTGTTGCCTACTGGCCCGCACTGAAGTTGGCCTTTGTCTGGGTAGCGCCATTTGGACTCTTGAGGGGAGGGCTGGAGTCATGATGCTGAAGGCATACCTCCATCTCAATCCCTTGCTGCTGTGTCATAGAACGGAGGGCACTTATGAAGAGATGGGAAAATCTGCCTAAGGTATTACAATAACTAAGCATGTGGCATGTGGTAGAGGTTATGCTACAATTTTGAGGCCTTCTGAATGTTAATTTATGAACCCCTTCAAGTGATTTATATGTGCAGTCCATACCTATAAAATACAGCCTTGTGCCTTTTGTCATCCTGTCTCCCTGCTTATCCCTTAAGAAAACAGGAGGTTATATTTTAAAAATGTCAACCACTAGGGCTCATTCTGTGAAAAGGATGGGTGGGCAAATTGTGGAATTGCCTCTCCAGTTAAAGAGTGTTGTTCTAGGGACCATGAAGGAATCTGCCTATGAAAAGTTAAAATCTAGGACTGTGGAGATGATACCACCGGAGTTGAGGACTTCCCCGCTTATGTGGGATTAAAAAATTATTGTGTTTCTGAGGTTTTGGCAAGGAGTGCTTGTAGAAGACTATGCCTTCGAGAGGAGAGGAGGGATCTAATCAAGGAGGATAATGACTCTTTTTCAGCCATTCTTATGACAAGCCTAGAGATGACTATGGAAGAAGTTGTTTGCACAAATTAGCATGTGGGTCCATTAGGTGTTTCATTGGCCAAGAGTCAATCTGGACTTCGCGAAAATTTAACTTTGACTCCGTCCAATGTGATGTAGTCACCCTTGTAGTGAATGGAGACTGTTATTTCAGAGGCCCTTCCACAGGTTCATTTGAATAGAAAGGGTGTGGATGTTGGATATTCTCGTTTGGTGAGCTGGCAATCCATTAAAGAGAAGATCAGGTTTGATCTTAATCTATGCAAAAATAGTCTGGACTTCTGTCAATGGGTGGAATCTTTTGTATGAGAAACCTGAAGGTGTCTCCCTAGGTAGTCCCTGGGGATCTGCCATCCAGGTGGCCAGGACACGGCCATTGCTATTGGATCCAGTTACTGGGGTTGACCTGTGAGGGAGGATCACCTGGATGGGGGGTGCTTGGGGAGTGGGAGGGTGACACTGATGGGTGATACGAGATACCCCTTTCCTTTCAACACCATTTTCCCATCCTACCACGTAGGATAGTCCAAAACACGGCCCCCCTCTTTTTTTCCAACACAAACACTTTCGCACAACACGAAAGACAACAAACTAACACCAGAGCCATTTACCTGACATGTCCCAATACAAGGGCAAGTAACGTTAGTGCACACCAATTTCAAGGAATGTAAGTTCAGAAATTGAAAATTCTAATGATTTAAGGTGCTGCGGAGAAATTATGATCCTGGCACAGAATCACAACAAAATACAAAAAACAAAGAAGATGCAAAAGTAGAACCCTCCCGCCCCCTGCACACTCTCTTATACTGCAAAAACAGTCAATAGTCAATGAATTCTGTAAACAGTTTTTAAACAGATAAGTACACAATTTAAAGAAAAAGAGAGGGTATATTCTATTTCAACAAGAACAAAAGGTTTAATAACAACATTTTCACAAACAGTTTTAAAGTCCGAAAATAGCTGAGTCCTAAAAATAAAACACCAGCTCCTGCTCTTCCCACCGTCCCCACTACTTGGACTACCAGATGGAATGTTAGCACTACTAGTTTGTACAATGTTCTCAGGCTGAATGGGATCTCCTAGGCTGCTATTGCTGCAACTATACGATCTGGGCAGACCCAGCTGCGGGGGCCTTGCCTTATTCAAATTCCTGTGATGATAAAATTCCTGCTATATGTAGACTATATTCTTTAAGTAATCAAAGGTGTCACATTTAAACGTTCTCAATTTTCTTTGTTCTATGTCTTATTTAGAAGAGGCTTATTTGGTGTTCACCCCTTCTAAAAATAGTGTAAGTTATAGCTGGGGTCTTAAAGCAGTAATATCACTATCAATGGTGATGAGGGATATAGGATCAAATCTAATGAACGTTTGTTCAAGATTTGATCCCATTTCATAACAAAGTTCTTACTTTCTCATTTCAGACTAGGTCTCAAATAAACTCTAAGACCCTGTGTGGGATCTTGTGTGATTTATAATATTCCACCAAAGTTGTTGCATGAAGCTTATGTGACCTCTCACATCTGATTAACCTTTCCAGTTTAAAGACCAATTTCTTAGGGTCCTCTTGACTCTGGATTGCTTTATCTGTGTCTTTAATCAAAGATAGAATCCGCTTAGCCTCCTCTGCACTAAATGCAAAAGTGGACACGTGTTTATCTGTCAGATCATTGATCCTCGAAAATGACATTGTATTTACAGGATGCTACTAACTAAGTGTGTCACACTGGGGAATTCCAGTGAACAAAATACAATGGCCCTCATTACGACCCAGGCGGTAAGGGGTTTACGCCGGCGTAAACTTCGCCGACCCTTACCGCCTGAGTACGAGTTCCCGTAGCGCCATGGTGATTTTAACACCTGCTTTTTGCAGGCTGTAAAATCCATGGCGCTAAGGGACCTTGATGTTAATTACGCCACCGTAATTTACGGTGGCGTAATTAACGCCTTCCCCACTCCCATTATGCCCTATGGGGCAAAAATGGGAATGGGGAAGGGTAAATGGGGATTGGGGACTTACCGCCCCGCCAAGGTCGGAATGGGGCGGTAAGTCCGCCAACCACCATGGCGGAGTTGGCAACTTAGCGCCATGGACCATGGTGCTAATAGCACCATGGTTCTCCGCCAAGGTCGTAATGAGGGCCAATGTGTGGAATTTGTATCACGTGAGGTAATGCAACGTTTCTTATTTGGCGTTTCTTTTGTTACAGGGAATTATTCTCTGCCTACTAATATATCCAAATTCAAAGCTGAATATCCTGTGTTTATCCTAAAGGCATCGTTTAGGTTTTGTTACCTTGTAGTGGACTAGTGGCGATGCACACACGTTTGTTACATCAGACTATGTTGATTTAACTTATTAGAACGCTGACATTGGAATAGTGTGATTTATGCTAGTTTACCGTTTCTCTCTATACTGTAGGATATGGTTCCTCATTCTACTTCATTTTTTTACCCATTGCACTCGATTAATAGAGCCAGGTAAGCCTGGTTCGTTCTTGGGCTATCCCTACACTAAGAGGCGACTAGTGCACGAGAGAGGTTCAGCACATGGTGATTGTATGACACCATCACTAGGGGGATACTATACAAGACATTATATTCACTTGGAGGAGGAATCACATCCAGCTGGTTGATGGTCTTACTTTGTAGAGCAAAAAGATAAAAAAATAAAAATCTCAAAAGTTTCTTACAAAAAAATTCTTCCTCTTATAAATACATTTTCAGAGTACACATCTGTAATAAAACTCTTAAGCCAGAGTCATATTTCATCTTCATGGTTTATATACTGAATTCAATTCACTAATCGTTTCTTAGTGAGGAGACAATCAACATGTCCGCATCTTTCTTATAATGGTTCATTAGCCAATGCATTTCGGAAAAATTTCCTTCGTCAGGGCGAACCAAAATTGTTCAGAACGCACTCAAAGTGTGAATACAGCAATAAATAATGTCAATCTGCAGTTTATAAACAGTATTCGTAGAAATGGAATAGAAAACATACCATGTTAGTGATGTTACCAGATTAGGTCAGCACATGTAATTAAAAAGATATGGGAAAACAAATGAATAAACAAATTAAATGCACTCCATAAGCATTCTATCTCCAATTAGCCCTTAATTCCACTTAAAGCACACGTTACCTGTCTCGTGTTTATCCATGCGTGGTTACAAAATTGTGTAGGCGGATCTGCAAAATTCCAAAATCTCTGCTTTCATTTCGCTATGCGAGCCGGAAAATCCATGCAGTCGTGAAAACAAATGTAAATAAGGTACTAGGTTATCCATGTAACCGCACGTTTAAATATATGAAATCACTAGAATCACTATTTGTTCTCGAGCGCTTACCTGCTGGCGTTCAACTTCTCTCACGCGCATCAAGTTCCTGTTTACAAGCTATCTCCTAGGTAACGGGACCATTTTACTTTCACTGAATGGTACGCATAAACGGAGCAAGTTGAATTGAGACAAAACCGATGTGAGTGATGTAAATAAAACACTCTGTCTGCCATAACGTGTATAGAAATCTCATTTGATGGTAGTAAAGGGCAACAGTTGACCAAAATACATTCTATATTTATAAGCTAAGTCGAGTCATGTTGCTAGGCAACGCTGTATCTACAAATGTAGACTACATCGTATGGGTAACTAAACAAGTCAAATAAATCATGTATCTAATTAATAAATGAATGTTAGTAACAACCTTACTAGAAACAACATTTGATCAAAATCAATGCTGTTTAAATAGCCAATCTGAAATCCAGGTAAGGCATAAAACTGACACCTCGGGTCCCAGGCATGTGTACACATCCGGGAGGGGCCCCTGGTGGTTCACTTACATGTGCCTACAGAATAGGTACAATGGTTGTAGAGATGAATTAGCAAATGTAAGTAGAATACATCAACAAAATAGTATGTGGTTTAACAAATATTGTACTACTAATCCATGTCGGGTATGGACCTTTCCCCAGGTCTGAACAGAAAATAACCCTCCACTTGTTGCATGAGTATCACAAGCCACAGTTTGAAAAATACAAAAAATTCAAGTTTTTCAAATAACACTAAAGCAATCACAAAGTCTCAAAGTTCATCATAGAGCAATATTTCAAATGAAACAGTGGAAATTAATCTCCTCATTAAGTCCATTTGGAGCTAAGGTTCCCAGTCTGTCTATCCAAAATGTTTCCCTTCTTTTAGGCGTAGATTAATATCTTTGTGGGGATTGTTTTTGGAGAAGACTTCTAGAATCAAAAACCTAATTTGTGACAGGTTGTGTCCTTTGCTTATCCAATGCCGGGCTACTGCTTAGTTCATATTCTTATTTCTAATGCAAGAGCGATGTTCATTCCAACGTGTCTTGGCTGGCCGTGTGGACTGTCCTACATACATAGTATTGCCCAAAGGGGCATATAATTCCATTGATGATATTGATGCTTTCACATGTGCCAAACGTCTTTAAAATGATTTTCTTGCCAGTTCGTGAATGGTACATGATGTTACCTTTCATTACAGAATTGCAGTTTAGGGAGTGTAAGCAGGGGAATGTTCCTGTACAATATGTGATTGGTTCTTTCAATGGTGGTCTGGTGCTTACCAGTTAATCTTGTAAATTGCGACTTCTTTGAAAGGCAAAGATAGGTGCCTCCTGGAACAGATGTTGTACTCTGCTGTCATTCTTGAAAATACCCCAATGTTTTTTAATGGTATTTTTGATTCGGCTGCTTTGTATTGAAAATTTAGAGACATATACTGGTGATTCGAGTTCTTTCTTCTCTTTCGTAGTGGTTGTTAACAACGAAGCTCGATCTAGTGCATTGATCCTCTGGATTGTTGAGTCTATTTCCTCTCTTTTGTACCGTCTTGCTAGAAATGTATCACTCATCTCAGTTTGTTGAAGTATGTAGTCATTGGGATCACTCACGATTTTCTTCACCCGTAGTAGTTGACTATATGGTAAATTATGGATTAAACTTGGTTGATGGAAACTCAAGCGATGTAACAAATTATTCCTATCTGTGCGTTTAAGAAAACAAGGTGGTCCTGAAGCCCCCATTATCAATTATGATTTGTACGTCAAGAAAATGGATCTTGGTCATAGATGTTTCCTTAGTGGACTGGATCCTTTCATCAATGTTGTTCAAGTAGTCAAAAAAAGCAACAGAGGAGTCTGGTACCACATGGGCGCTCATGCAGGAAACTCTCGGGATTACCCGATGGTAGAAACTACTGTAAACAGAAGCCCTTGGGAAGAGGCAAGGAGAGGTCAAAGTGATCATAACAGAGTCTAGTGAAATCCTCTGTACCGTCAAAAGTCTTTGACCGACAGATGATTGAGAAGCTAAGGGAAATGAGTCCTGTTTGCTGAAGTCCCTATGAACAGTGTGTTGTAAAGTTGGCAAGAGTGAACCCGGTAGAGGGAAGCCGATAAAAAGGGGCAAAATTAAGAAAAGCCACAGTGAGCCCGGAAGAAGGAGGCAAAGGTCTAAATGGGGTCCAAAGCCCAAAAGAGGGAGATCCGGGGTGGAAGATTGTCACCCAAAGTGCATTGAAAAAGGAACTGTTTATTTGATTTTTGCATATGATTCAGTGAAGGGTCTACGCCTGGAAGAGGGAGACCTAGGGGTGAAGCCATCACCCATGGTATACGTGAAGCAGAACTTTGTGTTCGTTTGTTGGATACATCAGGCCTCTAAGGCAAGAGACATTTGTGAAAAGAGACTTGACCAGCGAAGAACCTGATAGTTGATACGGAACTGTCGGCTCATGCTGGGAAAGCTCGAGCGTATGTGCTCAGGAGATCTACTTTGTCCCGTGCTCAAAACGTGGGGAAGGGAGACCCCTGACTAAAAGCCATCCTGACTTGAGACCACTATTTAAACCGTATCCCACACTCTCTGTAATTAGGACTTGGCAATATGTTTTTCTTAGTATAGGCCCTTATATTTGACACAAAGCCACTAGGACTGCTTTATTTTTCATTTGATGGTCAACGCTTTCTCCCATCTTAGATTTAGGTTAGGTGTTTTTTCCACCCTGCATTTATTGTTCAATTAACACCCTTGAACTGTGATCACTTGTGTCTGTCTTTGCTGTTGCCACCATGAGTTCCTTACATTTGACACAGTGTTATTGCAGTCACCTATTGAAAGGACTGGCTTTCAGTGCCAAAATGATTTAAATGAAAATCAGGCCCTGCCCAAACGGATGGATATAGCCACTCAAACAGAACTGGTCGATACTAGTTGTGAAGCTACTAGTGAGAATAAAAGCATTGAAATATCTACCAATCTGACTTGTGGCGTTTCAGGTGTTTTATCAGTGCCTGCACCTGTAGACTCACCATATTTTGGCATGCTGGCTCCGCAAAAGACCATGTATTCAAAAACTCCCATACATAGGCCAGACGTTTAGCCTCGTGGGAGGGATATTCATATTAAAAAGTCCGTAATGCCAGAGATATCAAATATACATCAAAGAGCGCTCTTTATGGACCATAGGAACATTATTCTAACTGACACGGATAAAGTGGAGAGGGCAGACTAGAGAAGGCTTCACATGAGAGTGGGCCATGTAAGTAAGGCATGGTATCACCAGTAAGACAGACACAAGTGACCGCAGTTCAAGGGTGTTTATTAAACTACAAAAAGGGTTGGAAAACACCTATTTAATCGTAGATCTATAGATGGGCGCAAGCTAGGACCATCAAATAATAATAACTCAGTCCTAGTAGTGTATTGTCAAAATAAAAGGGGCTATACTAATAAATGTATTGCCAATCCTTACCTCTAAATATAAATAGTGTGGCAAACAGAGTTACGAAAAAGAAAGAAGTGTTCACAAAATGATGTGTCAGGATGTGCAGGCCGTTGGCCTCCCTTCCCCACGTTTTCGGCACGGGGCAAGGCTGCACACTCAAGCTTAGCACACTCTTTGGCTTCCCCAGCACAAGGATGTAGTTCAGAACAAACACCAGCGCCTTCTGCGACAAAGTCTCTTTCCCTTGAAAGTCTCTTATTCGTAGAATGCTATGGAGTGCAACATAATATTTAAAGTTTGCTTCTCTTTCAGGCTTACACAATTGATACAGGGTATCTTTCCCCAACCTTCTTACTTCCAGATTCACTTTGCTTTACTGTCAGAGACTTTCGAAACTATATGGCTTTGCTTTAATCCCATACATAATCACTCTGACACTGCTGCATTCTGGTACTTGTATTTGTTAAGATCAATTCCTTTTACTTTACATTCAGTTTGGTTTCAAACAAGCCTTCTTTGGAATTCTATTCACTTTTAGTCTACTTAGTGATTTCCCTGTTTTGGCTTTTAGTTTAATTTGCTTTTCAATGTTCACCTCACTTCCCTTCTTTTCAGGGACTTCGCTTTCATTTTACAGAGACTTCCGATACACTGTTCACTCACACGGGGTCACCCTGTTACTTTGTCTCTTACTTTGTCTCTTATTATCTTTCAGGTGTCACTTTCTCAGGTGATTCAAAGTTCACCGCAGATCCCCCTCAGACGGGCTCAGATCTCGGATCCCCCCCAGAGTCGGGCTCAGATCCTTTTAACACAATGTTCAATCAGTCTCCCTCCGCCGGGATCAGACCAATTTCAATTCAACTCAAACCTACTTTAATAAAAGGCTCTCAGCTGATCTACTTCCACCGGGCACGGACCAACTTAATTTACAAAGTTTTAAAGTCTTTGGACTTCATATCCCAGAATGCACTTTTCATCAACATTCACCTTCCTTTTTGGGTTCTGGCCACTGGCCTGCTTTGCATGGTGCCTTCCCTCACGCGCTCCTCTTGCCATCTGCTCACCCATGCCTCTCTCTCTCTCTCACTCTTTTGATCAGACTCACCGGGCAGCATTGCGAGGTCAACGGCTCCATCCTTTGGTGTGGGAATGCGGTCAAGGTGTCACCACCTGCCCTTCTCCAACCTTGGGTTCGGCACTGGCCACAAGGGAACAGGAAATTGTCCGGACTTCAACAGCAAGGTCCTGGTTTCCTGAATCCAACACGTAGGAGAAACGGCTCCGGTGACACGCTGCAGCCCTCCTTCTCGCTTGGCCAGCATCGCTGCACGCTGTCCACCTCTGGATCCACCCGACAGCTCCCAGCCTCTTTGTTTCTCAGCTCCAGACAATCTTTCCAGCTAGCTTTTGGTGTTTGGGATTTGAAGAGGGGTCCTCTGCCGGTCTCAGCCTTACAGCCTCCCTCATGTTCTCTCAACTACATCTGACCTTTCTCTCTTAACAGTCTCCCTTTATATACCTGTGTGAGGTTAATGGGCAGCAGGTGTGAGATTAGGGTTGGGTCTGCTTGACCTTGCCTGACTTCATTAAGGGGACAGCCTGCTGTCAGAGAGTTGTAGTCTGCCTTCTGTGTTTCAGTGGGTTTTTCACTTGTAATCGTCACCCTCCAGGTTGCCTCTTCTTCTCAGTATTATGCGAAAATGGGGGCGCTACTCTGCTGGCTTTCCTCTCCTTCATCTGTCTGTCTCACGGGAACTTTATGTTCCAACGTACAACAAAATTGGGAAATCCTTGTTCTCAAGCTTGATATGATATTTTATTATATTTCGCCTATACACAAGTGTTTCAAGGCGCGACAAGGTGAGGGAGGGGAAACATGAAAACGACCATACTAGGCCCAGTGACATTGAGAACGCACAAGTGCAGCGGAGAGGGAAGTGGAGAAGAGCCAGGGAGGCGGAGGAGGGGCAAGTGCAAGACATAGGATCAGACATTGAAAAACAGGAATTGCGGCCAGCAGGAGGCAGTGCAAGGGTTAAGTGCATATAAAATAGGTGATAGAGGAGTGCAAGTATGGGGGGTTGTAGGGTTGCAGATACAGCCCCAAGTGCAGGGTTGCCAGGGGGGCAGTGCATGTGTGCAACTGGGAGGGCAGGAACCTGGGCCTGTGGTACAGAGGGTAGCCAGGTAACCAGTGCAGTATCAGACAAGAGATCAGCAAGGTAGCGGAAGAGAGAAGGCAGAAGCAAAAAAGAAAGTCTTGAGCTGCTTTTGGAACAGTAGTCAAGCCTAGGGAGAACCAGATTTCTAGATACAGTGAGCTTCTGGAGGAAGGAGAGGAAAGGAAGAATACTTCTGAGGAGGTGCAGTTGGTAATTCGACTTCTTAGAGATGTCAGAAATATGAGTAGAGAAGGAGAGAGACGAGTCAAAGATAACCCTGAGGTTCTTAGCCTCGAAGGTGGGCCAAAGGAGGCCGGCCAGAGAGTGGCATGAAAGAGTGGTGCAGCTGTGATGATGAGGAGGATCACCGTCTTGCTTGCATTCAGGCAGAGATAATTTGCGGTACACCACTCATGGATTGCAGACAGACAATCAGGCATGAGAGAGGGAGAAGATGCGGCGGAGGGGTGCCTGAAGGCGAGCTGGGTGTCATCAGCATAGCACTGGAAATTGGGGCAGAGAGCGTCAATGCACTGGTCAAGAAGTGCCAGGTATTGGTTGAAAAGCCAGGGAGAAAAGGTTGCATCCCTGGGAAACACCACAGGTAGAGAGAAAGATATAGGAGAGGAAGATCCCAAGTTGGACCTGGGAGGGTCGGTCAGAGAGGAAAGAAGTCAGGCAGGCAAGAATCTGATCAGTGATACCCAGGTGATGCCCAGGTTATCACAGAGCCGGGTGAGCAGGATGGCATGGTTGACCGTGTCAAAGGCAGAAGAGAGATCAAGTAGGATGAGAACAGAGGGGAGATTACAATCAAGGTTAGAGAGCAGGTCTTCACTGATCTTCAGGAGAGCTTCTGGCTGCTCTAAAGCCAGACTGATGGTCATGGAGACAGCCAACAGAATCAGTGTGAAGATTAAGCTGGAAGATGGCCAGCTTCTCCAGGAGTTTGCCCAGGAAAGGAGTAATGGAGATCGGGCGATAGTTAGCCTGAAGGGGGGCCCGCTGAGGGTCTCTTGAGAAGGGTGTGTGCAAAGGAGTGCTTCAGGGGGAAGGGGACAGTCGCGGAGGCGAACGAGCGGTTGCAGAAGTCAGCCAGGGCTGGGGCGAGGGTGTCAATGTGGGAGGGGGGTGGCCGCAGAGGGGCAGGGATAACCCAGGGGGCGGACAAGATGTCCTGGGTTTTAGAGATGAAGTGAGAAGCCAGGGCTGACCAGAGGGCCTGGGAAGGCACAGGAGAGGTAGAGACTGCGGCAGGATTGGCCAGCTCCCTGCAGATCTTAAAAAGTTTGGCCGAGTTGTTAGATGTTGCAGTAACGTGGGCTTGGATGTGAGCTTTCTTCTTCTTGAGGACAGAGAGTCAGTATTGCCTTCGGAGCAGGCGGCAGGTCAGTTTGTCAGAGGACGTACAGGATGTCAACCATTTACTCTCAGCCACCCTACAATTGCATTTAAGGGTATATGATATGATATGGCATTTATAACGCGCCTGTACACAAGTATTTCAAGGTGCGATGAGGCAAGGGAGGGGGAAAGGATGGAGGACAGACAACGATCCTACTAGGCCAGGTGACATTCAGATCGCGCAAGTGCATGAGACGGGAGGAGGAAAGTGCAGAGGGGGGAGGGAGGGGACAGTGCAGTACATGGGATAATAAGATAACGTAAAAGTACGGCCATTAGGACGCAAATGCAAAGGTAAGTGCAGACAACAGGTGTCAAGTGCTGGTAGTGCGACTGTAGGGATACAGCACAACAGTCTCCAAGTGCAGGGGTTGCCAGGAAGGCAGTGCAGGAGTGCGACATGCGCGGGAGGGGACCTGGGCCTGAGATCAGAGGGTAGCCAGGTAACCAGTGCGGTTTCAGTATCAGCTAGGAAGTCAGCAGGGGAGAGGAGGAGAAAAAGCAGAAGCAAAGAGAAAGGTTTTGTGGTGCTTCCAGAACCGGAGATGATTCTCCTCCAGTTTCAGGGAGGCAGGGAGGTTGTTCCAGAGGGAGGCCCCAGCCAAAGAAAGAGATCTACCACCAACTCGTTGCTTGGAAAAGCGTCTGACCCGCAGGGAGTTGGAGGTGGATGAGCGAAGAGCTTGAGAATAAAGATATTTAGAAAGAGAGAGTTCAAGGTATTGAGGACCCAGGCCCCAGAAGGCCTTGTGGACAATGAAGAGGGTTTTGAACTTAATCCTTGCAGCCACTGGGAGCCAATGCAGAGATTTCAGTCCTGGAGAGATACAATCCCAGGGCTTGAGGCCAAAGACAAGTCTGGGAGTCCTGTTTTGGATGAGTTGCAGAGGGCAGAGAGTAGAAGCAGGAATATTTAGAAAGAGGCTGCTGTAATAATCCAGCCTAGAAAGAACCAGAGCTTTGGAGACAGTGAGCTTCTGGGGGAAGGAGAGGAAAGGAAGAATACCTCTGAGGAGGTGCAGCTGGTAGTGAGACTTCTTAGAGACGTCAGAGATGTGAGGAGAGAAGGAGAGTGTGGAGTTGAGATGACCCCGAGATTTTTGGCCTCACAGGTGGGAGCAGGAGGAGAGCCAAGAGGGGCCTGCCAGAGAGTGACAGGAAAGGAAGGAGCGGGTGTGCCGATGTGGAGAATCTCAGTCTTACTGGCATTAAGGCAGAGGTCATTGGCGCACACCACTCCTGGATGGCGGACAGACAATCAGAGACGAGAGAGGGAGAAGAGGTGGCTGAGGGTAGCCTGAAAATGAGCTGAGCGTCATTCGCATAGCACTGGAAGTTGGGGCAGAGCGCAGCAATGCGGTAGGCAAGAAGTGGCAGGTATTGGTTGAACAGCCAGGGAGAGAGGTTACACCCCTGGGGAACAACACAGGTAGAGATAGAGGAGTGGAAGGACCCAAGTTGAACCTGGGAGGGTCGATCAGAGAGGAAAGAAGTCAGCCAAGCCAGGGCCTGACCGGTGATTCCCAGGTTATCACGGAGACGGTTGAGCAGGATGGCATGGTTGACTGTGTCAAAGGCAGAAGACAGATCAAGTAAGATAAGGACGCAGGGGGTGTTGGAATCAAGGTTGGAGAGCAGGTCTTCACAGATGTTCAGGAGAGCAGTTTCCGTGCTTCTGGCAGCTCTGAAGCCAGACTGGTGATCATGGAGACAGCCAACAGATTCAGTGTGAAGTTTAGCTGGGAGATGGCTAGCTTTTCCAAGGGTTTGCCCAGGAAAGGCGTGATGACGATTGGGCGATAGTTTTTTTTAATTTTTTTTTTAAAGATTTTATTGATTTTATTCAAACCAAACAACAATACAAATCAAACACGCAGTGCAATTTACAACAGTTCAATTTTTCACTACTTAATCTTGGTCACTGCTCCCCCATCCCACCCCCCTTCATGAGCCTGTTTGTTTCTCTCACCCTGTATCCGCTGCACATGAGGGGGTCTCGCTATCCGCGTATTCTGTCGGATCTTGTATTGCTCCAAACAATTCAGCTATTAATGATTTCCATGCCATCAGGGTACCCGTCTCTTCCTCCCCCCCACACCGCTCGCCTCTTGCCATACCATCGTTTCAGCTTCCGCCCACTTCTGCAACTCCTTCCACCACACCTCCACCCGTCGCTTGTGACACGTCTTCCATCCCATGGCAATCCTTCGTTTTGCAAGCACATATGCCAAATCTTTCAGTTTCCCAACATGCTTAAGTTTCTGCGGGCTAGGGAACCCTCCCAGCAAGCAGGCCTGGGCTGTGTCTATAATGATCGTGACCCCCTTTTCCGCCAGTTTCTGTGCCACTTCACCCCAGAAACGCTCAATTACTAGGCATGACCAAAACATGTGTGTCATGTCAGCATTTTCCTCATCTCATTTGGGACATGCCTGTCGTCCCGCATTTTCAAACCTGGATATCCTCAGAGGTGTCATGTATGCTCTATGCGTTATATACAATTGTATTTGTTTTAGTCTCGCATTCCTTGACACCTTCTTGTGGTATCCCAGGGCACGTTCCCACATCCCATCCTCTATCGGGGCTCCTACTTCCACTTCCCAGTCTTGTCTCAATTGTGTCAGCTCTTTCCCGACCTTAGTCATCACCATCTCATAGAGTCTAGAAATCTCATGCCCCCCCTCCGATATGTCATATATTGCCCCCATGATAGCATCTGGTTCTTCTTCCAATACTGTTTCAGGCCACGTTCTCCGAATTCTCTGTCCCATTCTATGATACGTAATATATTGGCCCGTATGTAACACCACTTCTTCTCCAAGCATTCCGAAATCCTTAATGGTCCCCTCTTGCCAAATGTCCCCTAACGTTACCAACCCCACCGATTCCCAGTGGGTCCTAATAATCACCTTTTGCTGCATATCTTCCCCAGCCAATGCGACTAGCGGTATATGCGGGGAGCACGGGAATGGGTTCTCCATCAGCCGGCATGCCCGTCGCTACATTTTCCAACCCAGCATCATCATCCCGTGGCGCTCTCTCATTTGTGACTCAGGTAACCAGATCATCTCCCTGGGGCGCAATCATGCCCAAACAGCCTTAATTCAGGGGTCGCTTCATCTGAGAGCCATTTGGCCACATATTGCAGCTGGCTCGCTACATAATAAACCTCGAAATCAGGCAGCTTAATCCCCCCCTTTTCATAAAAGTTCTGCAGCTTCCATAGCGCCACTCTATTTCGGGTACCATGCCACAGGAAGTCCCTACACATACTGTTCAATTTAGTAAAAAACTTTTTGGGTATCATGTATGGAATATTACTGAAATAATGCAGGAGCCTAGGTAGGACCACCATCTTCAGCATTGCACCCCGTCCCATCATTGCCAGGGGCAACTTCACCCAGAAATTCATACATTTCTCAATTTTTGCAATAGCTACCTCGGTGTTGTGCCTATGTTCCTCCTCCGGCGTGTGGTACACGTCTATCCCGAGGTATCGGAAAGAGCTAACCGCCCATGGTATTTGTAACACCGGTAACCCTCTCACAGGGGTTCCCTTATAGCTGTCCAGCGGAAAAATGCTTGTTTTTTGCGGATTCACCGCTATCCCGGACAGCCCCGCATACCTCTCCATCACTTCCAGGATATACTGGAGATTTTCTTCGGGTATTTCAAGTATAGTAACAAATAGTCCGCATATAAGGATATCAGGTGTCGTTCCCCCCCTATCTCAATACCTATCATATCATATTGTTGCCTGAGGTATATTGCTAGGGGCTATAGGACTAGAATGTAAAGCATCAGGGACCAAGGGCATCCCTGCCTGGTGCCTCTACTAAGTAGCCACCTATCCGATATCACTGATCCAGTTCGAACTCTGGCTAGCGGCTCACTATATAGCATCTTCGCCCATCTAATGTAACCAGGCCCCATTCCGTACCCCTCCAGGGCCGCCAGCAGCCATGGTCACTTGACCGAATCAAAAGCTTTTACCGCGTCTAGGGACACAATCGCCATCTCGCCTTCAGTTTTATTCCCCCATTCGACCACCCGTTGGAGTCGCCTGTGATTGTGAGTTATGTTCCTATTCGGGACATAGCCCGTCTAGTCAGGGTGTATTAATTTGCTAATTACTCTTCGCAATCTGTTTGCTAGGACAGCCGTCAATATCTTGCTGTCCTGGTTCAGCATCGACAAAGGTCTGTAAGAGCCACAGCTATGCCCCTGTTTATTAGGTTTGGGGACCGGTATTATGATCGCCTCCCTAAGCGACTCCGGCAACCGTCCTACCTCAAAAGCTTCATTAAGCATTACTAGCATTCGGGGGAGCACTTCCTCTCACTCGGGAACCCATCCACCCCTGGGGTCTTACTGGTAGGCAATTGCCTCACCACTTCTTCTAACTCCTCCAGAGTGATTGGTGCATCTAGCTCTTCTCTTTCCTCCCCACTTATCTTAGGCAGTCCTATATCCTCTAGTGTTTCCGTTATTTCTTCGTGGCTGCTTACCTTCCCCCTCCCCATACAGCACCTTGTAATAATCCGCAAACTCCTTGTTAACTCCTTCTTGGGTGTCCGCTACCCCACCATCCTCCCTCATTACCGTTCTAATTGGGGGTCTGGGAGTTTCGTTCTTGTACAGCCACACTAAAAGCCGTCCTGTTTTATCTCCTCCCGCATGCTGTCTCTCTATATACTTTTTGTAGTTGAGGTTGCAGAGCCTTTCCCAATGTTCCGCACATTCCTGCTGCAGCTTAAGTACCAGATCCATATCTACGCTACCATCCTGTAATACTCTTTCTAGTTCCCTTCTGTTCTTTGTAGGTCAGCCAGGACCCCGCCCTGCAGGCCTTTTTATTTTGCTATGGCAAAGCCCTGCATCACTACCTTGCAGGCTTCCCACAACGTGCCTGCCGAGTCAACGCTACCTGTATTTACCTCAAAGTAGTTAGTAATCTCTTCCCTTATGTCATCTCTAAACACTGGATCTTTAAGTGCCTCTGCACGGAGGCGCCAAGTCGGGATCCGCTCTCTCGGGGGGCTGTATTGCCACCCGAGAACCAGCGGCGAATGGTCAGAGAGGACCCTCGCTTTATATTCTATCTGAGTGACTTCTGTAATTACATCCGACGTGGCAAAGACATAGTCCAGTCTTGTGTGTAATTGCTGAGGGGCGGATTAATGCGAATATTGCCTTTCTTGGGGGTATTTTGTTCTCCACACATCTGCCAGGCCAAAGTCGTCTAGCAGTGTCTGTAATGCTTTAGCTGCTGGGGCGGGCCTATCAATCTTGCCATCTGATCTATCCATCTTGGGGTTCAATACACAGTTAAAATCCCCTCCCCAGATCACCGCACTACCCACACACACGCTAAGGTTGGTGCACAGAGTCCTGAAATATGCTGCCGTGTTTTAGTTGGGGGCATATGTATTTACAATGCTTATCTCCTTGTTCTCCACCAGCCCCTTCAATATGACCATCCTCCCCTCTGTCTCAACCACTTCCCGTAATAGCTGAAATGGGACTTGCGGCGCTACCCAAATAAGTACTCCTCTAGCATAAGCAGAGTATGGCGAGCCCACCACAACCCCTTTCCATTTCTTTACAACTAACTCCATCTTTTCCCGTGTCAAATGCGTCTCCTGCAGTAGTGCAATATCTATTTTTTGCCTTCGCAGATACAGCATGACCTTATTCCTTTTCAGATAGCATTAAGTCCCCTGACATTCCACGTGATTATTTTAAGATCGCCCATGGCTCCTTAAAGATCTTCTCCTTTACCTCCAGCTGATCCCTCCCGCCCGCATAATACAGATTCAACCATCTAACTCTTCTATGTAGGCTCATGTTCAAACTTTTCAAACTTAAACTCCCCAAAACAATATACACAACAAATGCTCCCGCCTCCCTCCCCCCCACCTCCCAACCCTTACCCAACAACACCCTCCCCAACTGTTGCCAGCTCCATCCCTGGAACTCAGGCACCCCCACATCTAGCCACGTCTAGCGAGTCTATACCAGGGCTCAGTAAGGTGAAGTCGCCCTAATGGCCACTTAACTACAAATTCTTAGGGGTAGGTTGCATCATCCCTTTGCTCCTATTTCCCACTTTACTATGTGTTATATTAGTGCTATTCAGCTCCATCATGCAATTAATTTACTATATTCCAGTCCAGCCGTAGCATAAGGTCCAAAGGCTGCAAAATGTCAAACAAATCTCCCATGTTCCCATGATAGGGCCTCCCGCTTATCCCTTCAATGTCCATGACACAAACTTCTCACTTGTCCTGCTCCTGACAATCTCGTTCAGCCTCCTGTTCCGGGCAGCCCTGCAGATCCAGCCACGACGCCGCCTCCTCCGGGATGTCAAAAAACAGCAATCTGCTCTTGTGCAACACCTTTAGTTTCGCTGGGTATAGAAGCATGTATTTGATGCCTGCCGTGCGCAGCCTCCTCTTGACGCCCACATAACTATACCGCTGCCTCTGCACCAGCATCGTGTAATCCGGGTATGCCGTGATATTGGTGGCTGCTCTCTCTATTGTTCCGCCCTTTCGTAAATACTCCAGGATCTTCTCCCTGTCTTTATAGTTTAGAATCCTCGCGATTATCGGCCTCGGCGTGGCCCCAGGTCGTGGTTTTCTCACCAGTGCTCGATGCGCACGCTCAACAGTGAACCCCTGCGAGAGTTTGTCTGCTTCTATCGCCAGGAGGATCATGTTCTCTACATAGTTCGTGGCGTCCTGGCCCTCTTCTCCTTTGGGTAGGCCAACCACCCATATGTTGTTCCTTCTTGCCCTTCCCTCCGCTTCTTCCACTCGACTCTCAAGGTTAGTGACCTGCTGTTTTAACACGTGGACCTCTTTGGCGTTGTTCGTGCTGACATCCGTATTAACCTTCACTGCGCTTTCCAGACCACTCGTTCTCTCTGCCAGCGCTCTAACATCTTGTCGCAACAGGGTGACTTCAATTTCCACAGCGTCAATTTTGTTCTCCAGGGCTGTCCGCAGATCCACCATAGCTGCGCCCCATTTGGTGCTCAATTCCGTTATGGCCACTAGGACCTGATGGTGTCCCCTTCTGAGGTGCCAAGTGCAGGGGCCGCATCCGTGCTTTGTGTCGCTGTTGTAGGGGTCCGTTGTGCTTTCGCAAAGACCTCCATTGTGGATTGTTTGGACTTGGCTCTCAATCCTTTCACCGACATTGCGCAAACCTCTTATGTGTCTGGTTTCTATTATTCAGTGTCTTTATATCAATCCCAGGTCTTCCAGGCGCTGGGGTATCAGCCTCAGCAGGCTGCGTTATGGTGCGGCGCATGAAATTGGATGTCAAATGGATTGTATCCTCCCACGTTACACTCCTGCGTGCAATTCTCCATGCGCCATCAGCCTGTGTCTAAGGGTCGCTCAGTCCGCTCAGCCGTCTCTGCAACGGTGTTTCAGGCCCTCAGTTAGTCTACTGCCACGCACCCGCCTCAAAGGGGGGGTTTCACTTGGGCTCCTGTGTCTGGACCGGACCACCCCTGCGTTCTGCGTCACGATACTCCAGCGATCATTCAGGCTCCTCCGTTTTCCACCTCTGATCCCGGTTCAGCTGCTAGTACCTGGCTCCTCCTGACGCTGCATCTCCCGCTGTGTTGTCACATCAACAAGGAACTCTGCCAGTCCAGCCGCTGCGCCATCTTGCCTCCGTTACACGCGCCTCTGATCTCTCGACTGATTGCCTGCTCCGTCGAGCGCCTGGGTCCAAGAGCCCAGGGGCGCACGTTTACCAACACCCAGTGTGTTTCTACTCCCCTTCTTTACATTGGCCTGCCTGGGCATATGTGGATTTTTGCAAAGTTCTGGTATGTGCTTGTTATGGTATGTCACAAGCACACACGCATCAGCCGCTAATTTATTTCCATTACTCCCTCTTTATCATGTCAGGGGATATGGAGGCCCTCCACCTCCTGGATTACCCCGAGTCCACCATCCATCCACAGGGTCATTCGTATGTGGTTGTAAAACGCTAGTATTGTAATGTAGGACTCCCCTTGGTCGTGGTCTCAGAGTGCCCACACGGCTCTCTGCTGTATCCATATGCATCTGCCAGCCAGCTACTGACTGTCTGCCATGGATGCGGTATGCTGATCTTGGCTTCGCAGCCTTAAACAGTGTGCTGGGGATCTCGCGTTCGGTGCTCACAGCCCGCAGCACCTGCCTCGGGAGCTCGCGGCCGCAGGCTCGCACTGGATATATGTTGCAGCGGCAGCTTGCTGGTTTGTAGGAGCAGCCGCTGTCCTCTGCCTTCGACTCCGTGCACAGGAGACGCACCTCCTCTATTCCATTTTCGTGCCTTGTGATTGTACAGGCAACGGGCACACGCGCTCGATACGCGCCTCCCGTGTGTCCCAGTCCACGGCTATACCGGCAGAGGACACTCGCTGTTGACTGCCGCCAGCAGCAAATAAAAGTCAATTGTGCTTCTGCTGTTACTGTAGCCTTTTGGCGGGGACGGCAGTTCTCCTACAGGGACGCGCCCCTCAGGATCCCTTTGTCCTCAGCTACCGCCGCCATTTTGGTGTTTCTCTCGCGACTGATCTTACGAATACAATGTATCCGTTCAGCTGTTCCTCGGCATCGGGCGTGCTGCCAGCTCTTTCATGCTCTGCCTGATGCCTTCCCACACATCTCCATATATTTTATAGTCATGTACGGATAAATCAGTCAGCGTTTGCAGTCGGATCTGGTCACCGGATCACGGAGCACACGGGGTTTGCAGCCTATTCCATGGCTGCTCAAGCCACGCCCCCCGATTGGGCGATAGTTGGCCGGCAAGAAGGATCGGCAGAGGGTTTCTTAAGGAGAGGGTGCACAAGGGAGTGCTTCAGGGGGGAGGGGAAGACTCTAGTGGCGAAGGAGTGGTTGCAGAAGTCGGCCAGGGCAGGAGCCAGGGAGTCAATGTGGTCCTTGATGGTTTTGGAGGAACAGGGATGAACCTGTTTTGACGAGACTTTCATAGATTGGACTTGTCTAGAGACCTTGTCTGGGGAGAACAGGGGAAATGCAGAGAAGGAGGGGGGGGGGTGGCCTAAGGAAGAGCAAGGTCTGAGTCGTACAAGGAGTTGCACTTCATTTTAGGCTTCATGCGAATCCTCATGAGAGGGGCAAGAATGTCGAGAGTATCAGAGATCGCAGAGTGGAGCCGGGAAAGGGCTGTGTCAGGATGTGAGCCAGCCAGAGGAACAGAAGGGGAGAGAAAGAGGTGTCCAGTCATTTGGTCGACTGAAAACTGGTCGACTGCAATTTGGTCGACGCAATTTGGTCGAAAACCAAATGGTCGAATTTTTTTATTTATTTATATATTTATTTTTCGGGTTTTCGTTTTGTAAAAAAAGGGGTTTTTAGAGAAAAAAAGGGGGTTGGGGGGGGACCCCCCAAAAAAATAAAAAAAAGGGTTAAAATAAAAAAATAAAAAATTCGACCATTTGGTTTTTGACCAAATTGGTTCGACCATTTGTCTGGTCGACCAATTTTTTTCGACCAAATGTCTGGTAACCGAGAAAGAGGCTGCGAAAGCCTCAACTGACAAATGCTTCATGGTTTCAATGACTGAGAAGGTGGGTGGCAGTGTGGGGGTAGGCTTGAACTGAGGGGTAGAGAGAGATGAGAAGAAAGCCGAAAGTGGTCACTCCAGGAGAGAGGCGTTGTGAGAGTGTTAGAGAGGGGAGGTCAGAGGAGATCAGAACATCAAGAGTGTGCCCTGCAAGGTGAGTCGGGCCAGAGGGAAGAATAGAGAGAGTCACAGAGGTTGCGAAAGAGTTTGGTGGCGGGACAGGAAGCATCCAGGTGGATCATACACAGATGGCAGCATGAAAGGGTCAGAAACCAATCCGGCCACTTACATGTGGGCCTTCACACATTTGTCTTTTGTAATTCCCACATAGCCAACAAAGATATTGTGATTTTGATACACGCAAAGACAACTCATATCCTTTCCTCTCCTCTACGGTGGGTTCCCCCACGCCCCATCCCCTAGGGGTTGTTAAGCTTAGCAGGCTCACCTCCCTAGTCTCAAAAGGGGTTGGCCCCCTTAAGTAGAGTGAAGAATATCCTGAATTCATCACAAACCACTTATGCTTTAAATGGCATATAGTTGTAGCCTAATGTTTATTTATGGACTGTCCCAAACACACAAAGTTAATCACACTTAATTTCAAACCCTGCATATACACAGTACACCATTCCTTAATGGCCAAGTCATTTATCACTATCCAATGGCTATATCGGTGAGTGCAGATTTTGAGGTCTGGACTATAATACCTCATGCACATCTTAATTGTAGCATGTTCCTAGAGACCACAATAGAACTCTGCCCTCTCTGGAATCCCCACTCTGATGTACACTCAAAAATGGTCACCCATTGTCTATTTGCTAGCCAATGCTACAAGCTCCCTCAGTCTTACGCTTCTTACTGTGTTTCCCCACTCTCGTTCAGGACCAGTCACTGCACAATGTCCGATGCCACAGATATCGGTCCACTCAAGGGTGCCTTTGGTGTCGTCTCAAATACACCTTAAATGAATAGCATCTTTGCCGAGACGTCATCATGGCCGCAACCGATGGATGATCCAGGTTTCCCCCTGGGCTCTCCACTAACCTACCTGCACTTAAATTCTCAACCTAAACGCTCAAACACACTACACGCCTACCAACTAAGCCACTCGCACAAGGCAACTAAATAACCGTACCAAAAGACATCCAACACCAGAAGGCCATACTTTTACAGTAACATGCCACAGTCCAGGCCAATGTGTCCTGGCACAAAGGACATGCAATGCTCCCATATAGACCAAAATGCCTCTATGATAATGCATTTTCATCTTAGTCCTCACTAAGCCTCAATTTTTTTTCAGATCTGCAAGAGCACCTGGACACCATGCAAATAGCTAAGCTATGAGGTTTACAAGCCTGCTCAGCCGCACTCAGCAGAGGCTTTATCAATGCTGTTCTGGGTGAACACACCACCTAGATGCATCTTGATGCTTCATGCACTGGTAAAATATCTCATCAGGTTGAGTGCTCGTTGCGATGTCCGAGAGATATGCAGGTCGCAGTTTTGAATCCCGACAAGGCCAACTCAGCCTCATCCTTCTGAGGTTGATAAATGAGTATCAACTTGGGTTGGGTAATAATTGAATGTAAATATGTTACATGTACAGCGCATTGTTGAAAGCCCTACATAAATATAACCAAGAAACCATCAACTGAGAAGGAAGCACACACAACACGCTTTATAACAATTCTCCAAGGATAGTCATGTGATCAACAAAATTCAGAGAAAGCATCGGCACCTATTGCTATTAGATTAAGACCTTCAAGGACACCTTTATGCGACTCCTAGGATTATCTTCACAAGGGCACTGACACTAAGAAATACACTCAGTCCTTCATTTTTGCCCAGTGTTGACACCAGATCGACGATCACCTGGTTACAGCCACCTAGAAAGGGGTTCTCGAAGTGTGGCATCTGCACCATGTGCAAGTATAAACAGATTAATACTCAAGAATTTGTTGACTCACAAGGAATAAGCATCAAGATCACAGACAATATCAACTGTAGATCCAAATTTGTAGTTTTTGCTATCCTATGTATTTGCCAGAAAATATACATTGGAGCTTAGAACCCGTATCCGAGAACTTGTCAACAATTGGAAGTCAAGACACAAAATGTTCCCTTGACACCCACTGGCAGGCATTTCACCAACTGGACAGCAAAAAGATTTATCGGACATAAGAAAGTCTCCCTGGGAAAGAGGGGAGGAGACAAGGAGAGCAACTTAGACAGACGGAGTCTAAAACCATATGCCAAATGCGATCCATACAATTTGGATTGAACACTGACCATAAAATGTTTCTTTCTGTGAACACATTGCCCACCTTTGGGTTTTTTATGGCATATAATTGTTTAAGGAGAAGTATGTGTTTTCTCTCTTTCCATGTATTCTCTCATTACCATTTCAGAAGCTGTACAGACGTCCAGTGGTGGGCATGATCAGTAATGAAAGCATCCAAGCGTATGAGGTAAAACATGCCCTAATACGAATATCTGGTCCGACGGGATTTAGCTACATGCACTTTGAGTTGTCAACATTACAATAACTAAACACTTTTGCTATTATTTATGCCTTTATATATTTATGAATAATACTTTAGAGACTGTTAGGCCCTGAGTGCCTTACATAAATTACCCCACTGTTATACTACAGATTTATTCTGCAATTTGATTCTAATTTTCTATTGACAACGATCAACATAACTTGCATCTCTTGATGCCACCGGGTGGTACTATTGTGGCACCATACGCAGTCAGCTCTAACCATGGAGGGGAGCACTAGTAAGTAAACATTCTATTTTTTTCCCACTAACACTGGCGCCATAACACAAGGTTTATTAACACTGTACATTAGGATTCTGGAATGCCTCTGCCACTTGGGCATGTACATAGAATTTAGCCATTATTCTTATTTAACTACATTGGCATCACACAAACATTTGTTTTTCTTATTTGCTTCCTTTAACATGGTATCGTTACTAGTCAAATGTTACCAGTTGATTTACTCATCTGAACACAATAACTTGCCTCTAAAATCTTATTTTTTAATCTCTTTTAAACACACAGTACGTGGCAGAGCTAATGCAGCCATAGCTGTCCCCTCCAATATGGCATTGCCAATATGGGAATGAGCAACGTATGACATCACGCGCATGTGCGTGTGGTCACCATTACATACCTCAACATTAAGGACACAAGGGATCGTCATTATTTTAGGAAATCCTGCAGTGTTTAACCAATGGCAACGTGCACTATTGTAATAACTAAAAACTTTGCTAATAGATCATGCACAATACTGTGCGAGTATCTAATATATACAAAACAGTACAGGGGGGCCTTTATACTAGGAAATCCTGCAGAGCTTAACCAATGGCAGCGTGCACTATTGTAATAACTAAAAACTTTGCTAATAGATCATGCACAATACCGTGCGAGTATCTAATATATACAAAACAGTACAGGGGGCCTGGGTCTGGAACCTACCTTGCTGAGCTCTATTTGATTTTGTTTTTGGCAAGGTCCCAGGATTTTTTGTTGAGGTGAAGCCCACACTTTGTTTGACCTGGATACTTCGCATTCATAATGGATGAAGAAAATAGATTTTCCACTCAGTTTGTGTGCGTTTTGTTTTTGGAGCAAAGATTTCTTTTAATTTAGTTTTTACAGTGTGGGCTCTTAAGGTCAGCAGACACGAGTTTCGACCCCTGGGTCTTTTTCAAGGCTAATATGTATGGTTCCTTGCCCCCTGTGGGAAATACCCCCTCTTGGCAGGCCCAATCGCCATGAGCCATTAAAATAACAACCATGTACGCGATAGCGTTAAGATTTAATGTAAACCAAATTCGCCTGGTAAAGGAGACATGTCGGTGTTCATCAGCTCTCAGCCTCGATGCTTTCTTAAGATCCATCTTTCCCCTCTCGGCCACGAGGCTCCGTCAGCCTTGCCAAGACAAGTTGATGAAGTGGCCAACCCGAGTCACGTGACTTCCCAGACTCGCCCGAGCGTGTATCCCACGTGATGAAGAGGGCATGGGCACTTTTTCTAGGGTCCGTTCCTCGGATGACAACTAGAGACAGTAACTAGAATCTATGGTCCTTCTTACTTATTCTTTGGCGGGATGTGGAAAGAGCGGCACCGCACGGCGGGGGAGTTGTACCGTTTTCTGTGCAGGTAGTTGGCAGGATTGGACTAATTTATGAATCAAGTGTACAATCAAAAATCTTTTGCTGAAATCGAGCGGGCGTGTGCCGGTTGGGCTCTCTGGGTTACTTTCTACGCCCGAGTCAGTTATCTGAAAAGTAGTTCCAGTGGTGTTTTCTCTGAATGTGTGTAAATGATGTTCTGTGGGGGCGCGCATGGATTCTGGAGAGTAGCTGCCCACACTGGATAACCAAAAACCCTATGAGGGACTCGGAGTATCTTATCCAACATTGCAAACTCGAGGGCGGGCGAGGGGAGGGGCTTGGGGGAGCGAATCACAAAAAAGTCCCGCGATTTCCCCCCCCCCGAAGCAGTGCGCGCGATCCCATACGCCCCCCCTCCCCCGTTAACTGTTAGTAACATTGGTGGCCGATGACATTTTAACACATACTACACATAAGAAAACAACGTGAAACTGCAGCACCATTTACAGATAGAGGAAATTCATCTATTGGAGCTCTGTGGCAAAATACACGCAAACCTCCAAATTAGCATTTGGATTGCACCAATAGAAAAGACTTCACAGAAAAGGAGATCGCAAAGATACTTGTAGGCACAATGGAAGTGACTTTAGAATAATTTGCCGTAAGTAAGCAAAGTTGCCAACGACTTTATGGTGCAAAATATCTAAATTGCACTATTGTATATGAAGTAACTCTATAGTCATTAGGCTTTTTATTTTGTAAAACAGCATTATATATTAACATAAGCTATGAGGTGACTCACTTGCAGAGCTGAAGATAAGACAATGCAATTAAATGATTTGCCCAGGATCACGCATTTTGGTTAAATGGTGAAAATGAGATGTGGACAATTTTGAACAACTGAACACATCTTTGCAGTTTTAGTTGATATAGATAATTATTAAGGTTTCGCTTTGCATTTCGTGTGCTTAAATAATACTTTATAACAATTCCTTGGAAGCAAACCACGTTCATAATAAACTATGCACTATATACATCAAATATGTTGAGCAATAAGAGTATGTCTTTCATTTTATTCTCTGCCATCCTGCATGCACCATCACAATAGTATCAGGCAGATTAATGTGAGCCTAACAAATCCCCCTTGGGTTTTAAAGCCATAGTAATTATTTCATAAATCATTTATTTTAATTTTATTTATAACATTTTTGTAACGGCCACACCCTGGGATATCACAGCGTTGTTACATTAGACGGAGTTAGGAGGTACATTTGATACAAGTATTAATCATATTTGTCAAAAAGCCACGTTTTTACAGGCTTTTTGAAGGCAGAGTATGATTATTCATTTCTGATGAGAGAGTTCCAGGGAATGGGTTCAGTAACGCAAAAGCTGACGCCTCCTGCTCTTTATTCTTGAAGCGAGGGGTGAGCAGTGAAATGCTGCAACTGGATTTTAGCGAGCGCACTGGGAGTTTCTCTGAGTAATACTGTTGTTTAGGTTGAGGGGAACCTCCGTATATATACAACAATGGGCAATAGTACGGTTTAAAGTCAATATGAACTTTGATAGGTACCAGTGGGTCTTGTGTCTGATTGCTGAGATGTGGTCCCAATGCTGTAGGCCAAGGGCGGCACACAGGACTTTATTTTGCAGCAGCTGTAGTTTGGCCAGTTTAAATGCTGAGGTACCCATAAGGAGAACGTTTCAGTAGTTCAATTTGGTGAGGATAGGTGCTCTCGAAAGAGGGGGGCAATTGCTGCAAGAGAGAAATTTTAGAGAGATGAAGCTAGATGTATAGACAGTGGCAGAAGCATGCAGCAATATGCACTCTTATCACTTCCGATCACTGCATTCACATTTTTTAAGGGACACAAGTCCCTGCTAATAACCCCCTCCCCAACCCCCTCCCCTGACCTCCCATCAATGTATAATGGCTCCCATTTTAATGTCTGTGCCAGGACAATGAGGGTGCTGTGCCGGAATACCATGCTCAGCACGCTCCTTGTCCTGCCAACTGGACAACTTTCCTGTTCATGAGGGTGCCAAACGGGAGAGGCGTCCCACTGCCAAATGCCCTGGCCATGCTCTAAAAGAGCCAGTGGGGGGAGTGGGACAAGTTCTCCCTGCCTCTGCATACCAATGGACCCCCTACCTAACTCCTCTCTAAAGTTTCAACACCACTGGTTTCGTACTTGCCCCTCACCTTAGCCCAATGACTACCCCCTCTCCTTATCTCTTTCCCTTTGTTTTTAAGTTTTGCTATTAGGTTGCGCTAATGTGCCACCCATCCACCTAGAAGCAGAAACTATTGCATTAGGAGTACAGCTAGTGGGAAATGGGGATTTGCAGGGACACACAGCTTGTGGCTATATTTGTTTACCCACCCATTGACTGCTCTTTACCAGCCCCTCTCCGCCCAAAAACACATCCTCTTAAGTAGGATATCTTTAAGCTAGTTAAAGTAAGCAGTAACCTCAGACTTTGTGCGGTAAGTGTCCGAGTATTATTTCAAAGCAGTCCTTTGAGGGATATTGGCTTAACTGCAGTTGTAAATGTGTTACTGGTGCAATAAACCTGTCTGAACCTAAGTGTGCCTTCCTTCAGCCATTTGATTTTATAAGCAGTAGATGGGTCTTTCCAATGAAGTCCTCTTAAAAACAAGCATTGGCAAAGCCAAAAGTTGTGGCTTGTTCAGAGGCATTTGATAAGCATTTGGCCGGTGATGCTGTCATAAACCCAAGTACCTTCACCATTTTCCAACTGTTACCATCTTACGGCCAGGTGCTACCATCACTGCTTGTCACAAGCCTACACAAACGCCCAAACTGTTGGCTATGCAAGTGTACAGCAAGGCTAACAAAAGGGCAGCCGGGCACTTTATACAAAAACGACATTACTAAGTACTCAAAACTGTGCCATTGCCCATCCCCGCGTAAAAAAAGAAAAACATGCCATATAAAAGTATGGAGCAATCTGAAAAACATAAACACAATGATGTCCATTTAGTATCCATATCTTTAATTGTATTTCTAGCTCGGTAGACATGCTGTTTCGTTAATATTGAAAAACCACACACATTATTTTCTATTTAGTTATATCATCCTCCTGTTCTGGGCAGAAACAGGACTTTTGTAGTTGACATTAGAAGTCCTGCAGATAAGGTACAGTGAGATAAAATAATTTTTCCAGGATCACACTTTTCAGTTAAACGGAGGAGCTGGGATTTGAGACCATTGTTCAGCTTTTCTACTTGACATATTTTCTCAGGGCTAGTTGGTAGAAATTACCTGTGTTAATGTGTAGCTTTCAAAAGTACTCTGATTTGTAGAGTTGACTTTAGTTCACGTATCAACATTTTCCAAATCGACAACTGTATTCATCTGAAGGTGCTGCCCACAACTAGGGAGATTTCCCCCCGCCTCCCCTTCCTTGGCTATTTGATAGTGAAACCCTGGTGTGCATTTCTTCAGAAACATCAAAGCAATACTTTGAGCCTTCTGGCTCTCTAGTGGTTTAATCAACCCAAATTGGACTTTCAGCATTCTCTAACCAAGCCTGATTACCCTGCGTCGGCCCTCCTCTGCTTAGAGTCTCTCCAAGATGGTGCACACATTTTCTTTGCAGCTCGTTAAGGAGATCAGGCACTACTAAGGAGCACATCGATGAAAGGGTGGCCCCAAGGAAGCATGATCAGCTGAGTGATGAGGCCAGGGACTTCAGCCTCCATATGCGTTTTATTTTTGCCTCCATCAAAGCGAGCCTCTGTTCCATCAGGGGCCCTCTATTCTTTACCCACCTGGACTGAACCTCCAACATTCTCTAATCACGCCTGATGACCTCTGTGTCCGCCCTGCCTGTTGGCTTTCCGTGACAGATCGTTCAGGAGACAGATTCTTCAAATTGACAGTTTCCTGCGGTTTCCTGGTCCTCAAAGACAGGTTTTATTTTAAAAATGGTTTTTAGGTTGTGCAAATATTGATCTCCTTCAAGTTTCCTTTGGTCTTATCAAATTGTCAATTTATCGTTTTTTAAAATATGCTTATCTCTTTGACTTGTTCGTGAACATCAACACTCTCTCTGATCTCTCCACTTTTGATTGTAGCATATAGCCTGACCTACATTGGGAAAAGCCCCAGGCTTGTTCCCTTTCCCTGGGCTACATGGTGGTACCCAATTTGTCCAGTACTGACTGTACCATGGCTTACTTAAGGTGATTACTCCAATTTCTGGAAGTCCCTTTGTCCCTTTTTGATTTTCTTGTACAGCATATCAACTCCCTCTTTCTCCTCATCAGGATCTGAATGTGGCTCCTGTGATCATTTTTGACTGCCCTGTTCCTTCTAGCCACACTGCGCTCCCCTTTTTCTACCCTTACTTTACCCATTACACTATCCTTACTTTGAAGTGATTAATGTCTTGCAATGTAGGATAATTATACATGTTCTTTTATAACGTGCTTAAAAACAGCGAGTGGTTTCTGCGCCGGATCGGGATTTGAACCTGTGTTGCACTTCGTTGTCTTGCTTCCAAGACAAACGTGTTGCCTCTGAGCTCTCCTTCCTCCACTATCGTAAAACACCACAATAAATTAATTATAGAAAACAAATGGTTATCCAGAGAGGAGAGCATGCTTTCATGATGGTGGTGTTAGCTCTGTCCCCATGCAACTCACAATGAGGTATGCCTAATGTTTATACAGTATGAGATTAGAACTGTGAGAAAAACCTGAAGGTGTCTCACCCGCTAGTCCCCGGGGATCTGTCCTGTAGGTGGCCAGGACGTGGCCATTGCTAGGATCCAGTTCCTGGGGGTGGACCAGTGCAGGAGGATCACCTGGGTGAGGGGCCCTCGGGGAGTGGAAGCGGGACACCGACAGGTGTGACGTGCTACCCCCTTCCCTATAACACCTTTTCCCCATCTTACCCCGTAGGATATTTACAGGATCTACCCCCCCATTCCAACACAAATATTTAAACTGTAACAGATAACGGACTAACACCAGAGCCGTTTAACTGACATGTCCCAACACAAGGGTCAGGCAATTAACGATAACTACGGACACCTGACAGCCCTTTCCCTTCCCCACAGGGATAAAAGGCGGAGCACGAAAGCACGCTTCAAGCCAGGCGAAACGCACAAGGAAGCAGCTAATCCGGATCGACAGTTCAAACGGAGGAGAAAGGTGGAGAGACCTGGAGGGAAGATGAGGGAATTGCCCAATTCAACTCATACCCGTAAAGCCTCCGAAAGGGAAATCCTAAAATCGGAAAGTTCAGCTGGCATGTGGTGTGAGGTGTCAACGGTACATTGGGCCCTCCTGCGCTGATAGCCAAAGCGGGGAGAAGCGCTTGCCACTGTGGTGCCAGCCTTGACTACCGACACAGGAAACTCCAAGAATTCAGCATAGCCGGTGAGTTGGTGAAAACCGTTAGTAAAAACCGAACTGTGCTGGGCCCAAGGATGCAGGTGGCAACCTTGTTGAACAAAGAACTTATATAATTGAACTTTAAAGAAACCCCAGTAAAAGGTTCAGGAGCAGAGTTGTCCGGTGTCACGGGGGCGCTCATTCGAAGGAAGCCTTTTTGGGTTATGTTGTTTTGTTGAAACTACAAGACCCAAGGGGCCGTAGGAGTGGCTGGTGGGAACTCCTATGAGGGTCGAGCGAAACCCCTCATACAGTTTGACACATTGGAAAAACGGATCGAACTGTGAATGTGGGAAGCCTGACTGGGGGTTGGAAAACTAAGGGAAGTGTATTCTGCATAGTGTTAAAACAACTATGAACATTGTGGCAGCAAATGTGAACCAGACAGAGGGATGCCTGTGAATTGAGGATAACCTGTGATATTGAAACAAACTATTTACACTGCACCTATTGTTTCACGCACTGAATGGAATGAAGTTCATTCGTGCAAAGATGTCTGTAACTATGCTGTGACGCACAAGAGTTTGGGCGTATTATAAATGCAATAAATAAATATACCCATGTGCATTGTGGCGACCAGTGTGAGGGATGTCCACAATTAATAGTTGTTTAAAAAAAAAAGATATTGAGACTTTTGAATCATTCGATTTTGAGTGAAAGGCCATATTGAACCCAGTTGAGGCAGGTGAACGTTACAAGAAGGATCATAGTCTAGCCAAGAGGGAGCAGGGGGCGGGTGGAGGGTTTTCCAAGGGGCGAAGAGCAATCTCCCAACATCAAGGATTACCAAAGGAACTTTTGTTTATCGTTCAGCTGGCCTTCTAAGGCAAGAGACTTTGCAGGAAAGACACTTGGCCCCAGAAGGTCTTGGGATCGTTGAAAGGAACTGTAAACTTGTGCTGGCGAGGCCTGGGAGTGAAAGGTCCTGCTTTGTCCTGTGTTAAAAACATGGGGAAGGGAGACCCAAGCCATTCCACCCTGACTTATCATTTGGTGAACACTTCTTTCTTTTCTTGGGAACATTTTCCCCCACTTTGTGATTCTTAGCATGCACCAAACTTAGAATTGTGAACCTAGCTTGCGTCACATCTAGATAGAAATGTGATTGTTAGCATATGCCACACCTGTATGAATTCTCAAGTTTAGTCTGCGCCAAATTTAGACAAAAATCTGATTGTTAGCCTATGCCACACTTAGATGGAATTCTCAAGCTTATCCCGCGTTGCATCTAGATAGAAATATGATTGATAGCATATGCTACACTTAGATGGAATTTCATAAATGTGATTGTTACCATATGTGATTCTTAGCATGCACCACACTTAAAATTCTGAACCTAGCCTGCGTCGCATCTAGATAGAAATGTCACTGTTAGCATGTGCCACACTAGTACGGAATTCTCAACGTTAGCTGGCGTCGCATCTAGATATGTGATTCTTAGCATGCACCACACTTAGAATTATGAACCTAGCTTGCGTCGAATCTAGATAGAAATGTGACTGTTAGCATGTACCGCACCTAGATGGAATCCCACAATTGCAAGAACAGCAATGCCAACTAACAATTCCATTCCTCTGCAGACACCTCTCGCAATATAACCAAACACAACCACAAGCCGAAAACGCAGCAATCGGCACAAACTTCACAACAATGCAACAACAAAACAAACCACACATAGACTTGCACAACAGCACACGACGACTACGGACCATAAAACACCCCAAGCCCAGCCAACGGACCCACCGGGCTGAGGCTGCCAACAGCACATCACTGCTCTCTTGCACTTTTCCATCTTATTCCCACTAACCCAC
This sequence comes from Ambystoma mexicanum, assembly GCF_040938575.1. NCBI lineage: Eukaryota > Metazoa > Chordata > Amphibia > Caudata > Ambystomatidae > Ambystoma > Ambystoma mexicanum. The sequence continues at coordinate 1,394,450,641 of NC_090934.1, read as the reverse complement.
CCCCTCTACTCCCCTTTTTCAGAGCCGCCAGAGCGCCAGGGGACCACTTCGGTGATGATAGTGCGCGGTACAAATGTCCTTTAACATTAACTATTTTGTAACTTAGTTGTAAGGATTAGCAATAGTTTATTTTAGTATAGGCCCTTTTTATTTGACAAGACACAACTAGGACTGCCTTATTATTTCATGGACGTAGCTTGCTCCCATCTTAGATTTGGATTAGGCGTTTTTCTCGCCCATTATACAGTTTAGTAAACACCCTTGAACTGTGATCACCTGTGTCTCTTTACTGTTGCCATCATGAGTTCCTTACAGAACCCATCCTATTATGGATTAGGGTATGGGCTAATCCGAATGCCACACTGACTCCTTTTGAAAAGCGTACTCATGAAAACGGGAGCATAGAGTATCAAATGGCTCTCATACATAAAAGAAATGCTAGAGAATATTAATGCAGTTATGTATTTTTGATAACCCAATTCTACTAAATGGGTTGATGACTCATGATCTGAAAGAAGGCGCTAAAGCCTGGATAAATGAGAAGGGGAAATGCTGGAAATTGCGAAACCAGCCAACCTGTGTTTTATGATCTTAGCAACCAACAAAGTAAAGTATTATCTGATCTGGATTAATGGCAAATATCAAAGGTGTCCTATTACAAGAGCCTGCTTTAATTCTTTATCGCTGGGTGAAGTCCTGTCAAAAGGGTCAGGACTGAGTTTCTCAAGCATGGTGCACCACATTTGGGTGCCAGGTGGAGGATTTGGCTAATTTCCTCTTTCTGCTCAGCATACGCTGCACAGTTCACTTCATTTGACCTTTATTCCACATTGACCTTTAGATACAAGACAACAACACATTATACACAGCAGTACATGATCACACTTCTGTCCATCCAAATTGGTCAAATCATGAAGACTAATACAAGTTAAACTTGAAAAGTAGAATCTCATTTACCCAATTAAAAAC